>NC_066869.1:30492697-30818012 GCF_022985175.1 Labeo rohita | reverse complement strand
CTGCAGCTGTTTGTTAACACTTCTCTGGCGGCACAGAGGATGACCACATGTACTGGCTTCTAATGGTTCTTTTGGATAGAGTGATACTCACCAACTCTTGGTACAGAAAGATTCAGTCTGGAACGAAGTCAGATCTTTGTTGAGCTTGTTGAGCTTCAATCTGGATTCAGGTGAGGAGCTCTATCCAGGTCACGGCACCAAAACTGTTGGAAACTCAGAAGCGAAGACCAGGAGACTCTTGGGTATCTTCAGCAGAATTCTTTATTGAGAATGCGCTGCGTAGCTCTGCAGTCCTCAAAAAACTGACAATATCTCAGCACAGCAAAGTATATAGGTTTGAAGGAGGCGGAGTACATAGAGGTGGAATCAATCTAAACAAAGCATGCAAATGTGGTACAGGAAATCAGCCCAGTAAAAGATTTTTCCCAGCCTTGATCTATTTAGCATACAAGTGTCATTCAAATCAAAAGTGTCTTCAGCAAAAGACAATCTTTACTGAAGAAAAGTGCAACAAAACAACACTAGAGTCCAAAAACATTAACTAATACAGACTTAGCTTTCAGCAGGTGACTGGCAACAATTACTTGAGACTGAACAATAAAGCATGGCACAAACCCTTTAATATAGGTGATGATGGCATCACTGAATCAATGATAAACTGACTTTAAATGAAAATTAGGTCACACTTTATTTTAAGGTCCAATTCTTGCTATTAACAGAACTAATTTGCTGCTTATTACAGTTTTTTTTCAGTTGCTAACATCCTTTTGTCCAATCTCTAGTCACATTTTCAAAACTCTAAACACAATTAGCACAACATCCATCTGTTGTGACCATACCATTAACACAATTTGTGTTGTTTTCACACAATATGCAATCAATTCCCAGCCAACATGTATATGTGGGCCCCACATGGTTTCTGCTGGGTCTACATGGGTACCAAGTGGGCATGGTCCCAAAATAGGCATCTTATCTGGGTCAGCTAAGTAGGTCCCACATGGGCAAAAACAGATGGGCTCCCTATGTGGGACCTAGTTGGGTCACAAATGGGAAATGAGTGCTTGGGCTCGAAATGGGCAACACAAATGGGGCCCATATGGGTTTAACAAATGGGTTAGACATGGGCGAACACAATTAATCCCATATAGGCTGCCTACACTGGCCCAAGGTAGTACCCACATAAGATACCTCTATATGGGTTCTAAATGGGGAAACACATATGGGGCCCTCTAGGTCAATCCATATAGGTAAAAAATGGGCAGACACAATCAGTCCCATATAGGCTACCTACACTGGCTCAAGGGGGTACCCACAAAGGCTACCTCTATATGGGTTCTGAACAGGGAAACACATATGGGGCCCTCTTGGTCAAACCATATGGGTAAAATATGGGCAGATACAATCAGTCCCATATAGGCTACCTACACTGGCCCAAGGTAGTACCCACATAAGCTACCTCTATATGGGTTCTAAATGGGGAAACACATATGGGGCCCCCTTGGTCAAACCATATGGGTAAAACATGGGCAAACACAATCAGTCTCATATAGGCTGCCTACATGGGCCCAAGGTAGTACCCACATAAGCTACCTCTATATGGGTTCAGAATGGGGAAACATATTGTGACGCGGTCAATGACGAATCTTGAGACGTTGGATCCATATGCAACAGTTTATTCAAATCGGACAAAACAAACAGGCGAGGGTCAACAACAACAGACTGGAGTAATGTAGGCAAATCCAAAGGGATAGTAAGTGTCCATGCAAAGGGTCGGGGCAGGCTGCGATCAAAAGCGATAGTCCGTGGGGATAGCGAGGGTCGACAAAGGGCAGGCAGCAAAGGTTCACAAACAAGGTTAACAGTCCGGTTGACAACAGAAAAGGCAGTCCGATAAATAACGCTCAGGATTGAGGGCATGACCAACAAAACTTCGCGAGGGACGTGCCGGTGCGGCGCGCTGAAATGGCCGCCCAAGCGGAAGTGAACCGCGGGACCCGGAACCGGAAGAGAGCGCCCCAGGCACGGGATTGTGGGAACCGTAGTCAAAACTCAGGTGAGGGTTCCCGCTGGCGCGGGACGGGAGGAGCCACAGAGATCGCGCTCGTGACACATATATGGGGCCCTCTTGGTCAAACCGTATGGGTAAAATATGGGCAGATACAATCAGTCCCATATAGGCTACCTACACTGGCCCAAAGTAGTACCCACATAAGCTACCTCTATATGGGTTCTAAATGGGGAAACATATATGGGGCCCTCTTGGTCAAACTGTATGGGTAAAATATGGGCAGATACAATCAGTCCCATATAGGCTGCCTGCATGGGCCCAAGGTAGTACCCACATAAGCTACCTCTATATTGGTTCTAAATGGGGAAACACATATGGGGCCCTCTTGGTCAAACCATATGGGTAAAATATGGGCAGATTAGGTTGACTTAATTAATGCAGCCTAACAGTCCTTTAACGGATTTGAATTACAGAAATGTGTTTATGTGTTATGTGTAAACCAGGTTAAAGAGATGGGTCTTTAATCTAGATTTAAACTGACAGAGTGTGTCTGCGTCCCGAACAGTGTTGGGTAGATTGTTCCAAAGTTTGGGTGCTAAATAAGAAAATGATCTGCCACCCGCGGTTGATTTTGATATTCTAGGTATTATCAAATTGCCAGAGTTTTGAGAACGCAGCGGACGTGAGGGACTATAATGCGATAAGAGCTCGCTCAGGTACTGAGGAGCTAAACCATTCAGGGCTTTAGCAAGATTTTAAAATTTATACGATGTTTAATAGGGAGCCAGTGCAGTGTTGACAGAACCGTGCTAATATGATCATACTTTTTGGTTCTAGTAAGAACTCTAGCTGCTGCATTTTGGACCAGCTGGAGTTTGTTTATTAAGCGAGCAGAACAACCACCCAATAAAGCATTATAATAATCTAATCTTGAGGTCATAAACGCATGAATTAATGTTTCAGCATTTGACATTGAGAGCATAGGTCGTAATTTAGATATATTTTTGAGACGGAAAAAAGCAGTTTTGCAAACACTAGAGATGTGGTTTTCAATGGAAAGATTGCCATCAAATAGCACTTGTGACCGATATGATACCTCTTCATTTACTGCCACGAATTGATAGCGGTAAGATAAGTATGATTTGAACCATGCCAATGCACTACCACTAATGCCAACATAATTTTCAAGTCTGTTCAAGAGAACGTTGTGGTCAACAGTGTCAAACACAGCACTAAGATCCAGTAGCACTAATAGAGAGATACAACCATGATCAGATGACAAGAGCAGATCATTTGTAACTCTAATAAGAGCAGTCTCAGAACTATGGTACGGTCTAAAAGCTGACTGGAAATCCTCACAGATATCATTTCTGTAGGAAGGAAGATAATTGTGAGGATAAAAACCTTTTCTAATATCTTTGACAGAAATGGGAGATTCGAGATAGGTCTGTAATTAATTAATTTGTTGGGGTCAAGTTGTGGTTTTTTAATAAGAGGCTTAATAGCAGCCAGTTTGAAGGTTTTGGGGACATATCCTAATGATAGTGATGAATTAATAATATTTAGCAGAGGATCTATGAGATCTGGAAGCAAGTCTTTTAGTAGCCTGGATGGAATAGGGTCTAGCATACAAGTTGTTGGTTTAGATGCTTTAACAAGTTTATACAATTCATCCTGACCTATAGTAGAGAATGAGTGGAATTGTTCCCCAGGAGATCTATAGTGCACTATCTGATGCGATACTGTAATTGACAGCTGCATGGTGACAATTTTGTTTCTAATAGTATCGATCTTGGAAGTAAAGTAGTTCATAAAGTCATTACTGCTATGCTGATGGGCATAGTCAGTGTCTGTTTTTCTATACGATAGGATACATTCACGCCAAGCAGTACGAAAAACCTCTAATTTTGTTTTCCTCCAGCTGCGCTCCATTTTCCGGGCTGCTCTCTTTAGGGTGCGAGTGTGCTCGTTATACCACACGGGGTCGGATTGTTTTCCTTTAATCTTCCTTAGGCGCAGAGGAGCGACCGTATCTAGAGTCCTGGAAAAGAGAGAGTCAATAGTTTCTGTTACATCATCAAGATTTTCTGAGCTATTGGACATGCTGAGGAATTCAGATAAGTCAGGAAGATTACTTAGAAAGCAATCTTTTGTAGTAGAAGTGATGGTTCTACCATACTTGTAATAAGGAGTTGAATTTACAGTTTTAGTTATCTGGAGTATACACGAGACTAGATAATGATCAGAGATATCATCACTTTGCTGCAGAATCTCAACGGCATTGACATCAATTCCATGTGACGGTATTAAGTCTAGAGTATGATTTCGACAATGAGTGGGACCTGACACGTGTTGTCTAACTCCAATAGAATTTAAAATGTCTGTAAATGCTGCTGCCAGTGCATCGTTTTCATTATCAACATGGATGTTAAAATCAACCTTATCTGTAGCTAACACCAGCTCAGATATAAAATCAGCAAATTCTTTAAGAAAATCTGTATGGTGCCCTGGTGGCCTGTATACAGTAGCAAGTACAAACGTCATGGGGGATTTACCATTAACACTTGTCTCTCTGGATAATGTTACATGAAGCACCATTACTTCAAACGAGTTATACTTGAAGCCCGCTCTCTGAGAAACACTGAAAATATTGCTATAAATTCTAGAAATACCTCCCCCTTTACCTTTTAGATGTGGCTCATGTTTATAACAGTAATCATGAGGGGTAGACTCGTTTAAGATAATGTAATCATCTGGTTTTAGCCAGGTTTCTGTCAAACATAGCACATCTAGGTTATGATCAATGATCATATCATTTACAAAAAGCGCTTTTGTAGAGAGGGACCTGATATTCAAAAGGTCAAGTTTTATCATTTGTTTCTCTGTATTAGGTACATTTTTTATTTGTTGAACGTTGATTAGACTGTTACTCTTAAATTGGTTTGGATGTCTTTTGTATTGTCTAGCTCGGGGAACAGACACAGTCTCTATAGCATGATATCTAGGTGAAAGGGTCTCTATGTGCTCAGAAATAACTGATTTTGGTGACGTGAGGCAGCTAGCAGACAGTCGGATTAGCCAGTCTGTCTGCTTCCTGACCTGGCCCCCAGTTAGTCAAGTGCAAACTCTAAGACTATATGCCATATTACTAGAGAGAAGAGCGGCACCACCCCTGGAGGGATGAAGACCATCTCTTTTCAACAGGTCAGGTCTGCCCCAAAAACTTGTCCAATTGTCTATGAAACCTATGTTATTCTGCGGGCACCACTTAGACATCCAGCCATTTAGTGACGACAGTCTGCTATGTATCTTGTCACTACGATACACAGGGAGGGGGCCAGAGCAAATTACAATGTCTGACATTGTACTTGCAAGTTCACACACCTCTTTAACATTATTTTTAGTGATCTCCGACTGGCGAAGTCGAACATCATTTGTGCCGACGTGAGCCAAGTCAAGTTACTGCTGTTGTTCCTGAGCCAAGTCAAGCCGCAGCTGATCTTCCTGAGCCAAGTCAAGTCACAGCTGACCTTCATGAGCCAAGTCAAGTCACAGCTGGTCTTCACGAGCCAGGTCAAGTCACAGCTGTTCTTCACGAGTCGAGTCAAGTCATTGTTGATTTTTCTGAGTCAAGTCAGGTCACGGCAGACCTCCCTGAGTCAAGTCAGGTCACAGCTGACCTCCCTGAGTCAAGTCAAGACACGGCAGACCTCCCTGAGTCAAGTCAAGTCACGGCAGACCTCCCTGAGTCAAGTCAAGTCACGGGAGACTTTCCTGAATCAAGTCAAGACACAGCTGCGCTCTTAACAGAGCCTCTTCACGACATGGCTGCTAGTGTAGAGCCTCGCCAAGCCACGGCTGTCATGCCAGAACCTCGCCAGATCCCGTCTGACCTTCCAAAGCCACGTCACGTCGCAGCTGTTCAACCAGAGCCTCATCACGTCTCAGCTGATCCTCTGGAGCCTCGTCACGTCTCAGCTGACCCCCCCAGAGCCTCGTCACGTATCAGCTGACCCCCCAGAGCCTCATCATGTATCATGTGTCTGACATCCCAGAGCCTCGTCAGGTCTTAGCTGTCCTTCCAGAGTCTCGCCAGGTCTCGTCTTATCTCCCAAGCCACACAGAGCCCACGCTCCCAAGCCACACAGAGCCCACGCTCCCAAGCCACATGCCCACAGCGTCCACACCCTCAAGACCGGCAGGCATCCCACTATCTACTGTGCTGCCTGTAATGGCTGTTGCCATTTTTAGCGTGTGGGCTACGCACTGCAATCCAGAATCCTCGTCCGACCACAAGTCTCCTCTTGAGGCCTTGTCTGTCCACGGGTCTGTGCCAGAGGCCTCTCCTGTCCATGAGTTTGCGCCAATGCCTCCTGAACTGATGCCAAAACTCTCTGCTCTGCTATGGATGTCTTTTGTTCCACTGTGGGTATCTCTGCTCCTGTCTGCTCTGCCTGCCCCGCCATGGCTCCCTACTCTGCCGGCACTGTCTGCCCCGCCATGGCTCCCTGCTCTGCCTGCTTTGCCTGCCCTGCCATGGCTCCCTGCTCTGCCTGCTCCGCCATGGCTCCTGCTCTACCTGCTCCGCCATGGCTCCAGGCTCCTCAGAATCCAACATGGTGGACTTCTGCTCCAGTGTTCCACTGTCTACTACAGCTCCATGGCCCAGGTCCTCCAGTATTCCAGTGTCTGCCACAGTTCCACGGCCCAGGTCCTCCAGTGCTTCACTGTCCGTTACTGCTCCACGATCCAGGCCCACCTCCTCTGCACGGACCTGGGCCTCCATCCCACCCCCTGTTTTGCCTCTGTTCCCCCACCCTCCTGGACTGTTGTTGCTTGAGCGCCAGGAGTTGCTCCTAGAGGGGGGGATTCTGTAACGCCACACCAGCAGAGGGAGCCCTCACCCATGGACTGACTGTTACCGCTCCCTCTGCTGCTTCTATGGTTACTTCCAGTTTGGTGGCCATATAAGGAGGGCCATGCCAAACAGGTGTCGCAAAGTATTGTTTTGCTTGTGCGGACTCTACCAAGCGTTTTCCCTGCTTCATTGCCTTGTTTGTATTTGCCACAGTTATTGTTTTGTTTCTTGTCATAGTTTTTGCCTTGTTTCATTGCCACGGTTTTTGCCTTGTTCCATTGCCATAGTTTTTGTCTAGTTTCATTGCCTTGTTTATTTGTTACTTTGGACTGCTCACTGGTATTTTGACCTTCTGCCTGTTTTCTAGATTACGCACTCGCCTTGTCCTGGATATTACTGTTTGTTGGAGATTGACCTTGCCTGTCTTGACTACGTTGTGTTTAATAAAGCTCGCACCTGGATCTATCACGCTTCTCACGAGTCCCTGTTACAGGTTGGCATAGCTAATCCACCCAACTCCACTGGCATCTGCAAAGATTTAATCTTTTGTTTAGGCTTTTTTCCATTCCATATAAATCTAGAAAAAGCACTTTCCAGCTGAGCAGAGACTTTCCTGCTTAACCGTAAGGGTAACATCTGAAGAGGATACAATAATCGAGGGACAATATTCATCTTGATTAAACTTATCCTACCAAGCAGTGAAAGAGGAAATGCTTGCCAGCGGTTTAAATCTCTTTTAACGGTATGAACAATCAGAGCATAATTGAGTTTCCATCATTTATTTAAATCAACTGACACATTAATCCAGAGTTAAACAAATCCAGATTTTGACCATTTAAAGGGGAAGTTAATTAAAGATTTAGTATCAAAATTACCTAATGGTAATGCTTCTAATTTGTTAAAGTTAATTTTGTACCCTGACATTAAGCTAAATTTATCAAATAATGATAATGTTGCTGGTATAGATAATTCAGGTGATGATAAAAACAACAGGATGTCATCTGCATGCAATGCAATTTTGTGCTCATCAACCCTCATCGATATACCCTTTATATCTTTATTCTAATAGCCTCTGCTAGAGGTTCCAAAGCCAGCGCAAACAATAGAGGGCTCAGCGGACATCCCTGTCTGGTGCCCCTGGCAAGTGGAAAAGGATCTGACCGTAGACCATTAGTAATAATACAAGACATAGGGGAATGGCAGATAGTTTGAATCCATTTTAGAAATTCGCCCTCTATACCAAATCTCTGAAAGGCCTCAAACAGGTAGCCTCACTCAACCCTGTCAAAAGCTTTCTCTGCATCTAAAGATACAGAGATTGCTTCACAGTTCTGTTGATTGGTATACTGTATAACATTCAAAAGTCTCCTTATATTTGTGATATAAGGACGCTTCTGTATAAAGCCTGTCTGATCTGGGTTTATAAGGTTGTGAAGAACCACCTCAAGTCTTCTAGCCAGCAGCTTAGACAGAATTTTAGTATCGACCCCAATTAAAAGAAGTATACTAATAGCACAATTAAATAAACTTCTTTTTCGTAAGGGCAGAAGTACTGCTCCTTTATTTCTTCTAAAATCAATAATCAACTCCTTAGTCTTCCCGACATTCAATTTTAGGAAATTTTCCTCACACCATGTAACAAAAGCTTAACCTCACTTCTATATTCCAAATCATTATTTTGATTGATTAGACCCACAAGAGTAGTATCATCAGAAAACTTTTGTACACAGCAAGATACCTGAGTGTGCCTCTAGTTGGAAGTATGCAGTGCAAATAAAAAAGGTGATAAAACAGTACCTTGCTGTCAGGCATTCACCACAGCCACCTCCATCTGTCACATCACCAGTAGCACCGCCCACCCACTCTCAATTACCGGAGTTCTAATCCTCCACACCTGAATCCAATCAGCCACGCCATATAAGGGAGTCTCACTCTCAGTCATTCACTGTCTGGTCTACTGTTCATATCCCTTATGCTAGCTCCAGACCTCTCTTTGTTTCTTCCATTGGACTCCCCTCTGAATCACCTGGACTCATTGTGGCTTTCCCCTTACAGACTCAATACTATGCAGAACCTGATTTTACCAAGTATAACATGTTCCTGGATCAACATCTTTGTTGACCCTGGAACAACATTGTGATTAACCAATCAGATTTGAAAAAAAAAAAACAGTTTATAGTTTTTGTGAAGTTTAGGTTTACAATCAGTGTTTGGTGCTTGTATATCCGTGTCATTCATCTATCATTTCCTCTGATTTTAGGGATTACTCATGGGTAAGGTTAGGTTTAGGTGTAGGGATATGGTCAAGATTAAATTTTTGGATTAAAATGTTGTTCCAGGGTCAACAAAATATGTTGACCCAGGAACACATCTAACTCAGCAAAATCAGGATGTGCCACTACTACAGCTCTACTGATACAAGGACTGTCAGATAATCTTATCATTAATCCATCTATTCTTGCATTACATTTTACAAGCCTGTCAATAAAGCTCTTGTTTGGTTTTGCATCTTACCTCTGCCTCTGGTCTCATCCCTGTGGTAACGTGACACGTGTGGAGCTCCTGTATTAGTTACTATCATATCAGACAATTTATCACCAAGTCTAACAAACTGGGGTCGATTTAGAAGATAATCCCAAACATGTGGTTGAATTGTATTAAAAGCACTATGAAAAAAAAAACATAATCATAACAGAACTAGCAGTTGCTTCCAAATGACTATAAATATTGTGCAACATAAAGCAAGGCATCATCTACTCCAACACCCTTTCTGTATGCAAATTGTAAAGGGTCTTGAAAAACTGACAGCTGTGTATTCAAATGACTGAGGATAATCCTTTCAAAACATTTCATTATATGTGATGTCAAAGCAATGGGTTTCAAATTGTTGAAACCACAAACAACAGTACCATGTCTTGGAATAGGAACATGACATGATGTCTTCCACATTACAGGTAATTTTAATGAAGACAAAGACAGAGAAAAAATATAATGAAAAACACAGTTGATCAGCACAAATTTTCACAGTTCGAGGGTGGATACCATCAGGGCCTGCTGCCTTGTTGATCTTAAGACACTTTAACTGCTGGCAAACCTCATTCTCAGAAATAAAATCCTATTATGAAAGGCAGAAAAATCAAGTTCATCGAACTTTGCAAAAAACTGATTTACCTCATTTATGTTCAGATCAGATCCACAAATACTACCTTTACTGATTCCATTACCAGCAAGAGATTTTAAACCATTCCAAAGACCCCTTGTGTTACAATTAGACATTTGTTTTTCAACTTTCTCCTTATATTTAAACTTACTCTGTTTAATAATTCTTTCCAACTCCTTCAACCTTCCATTGCTCGATGGAGGAATATAAACAACTTGTACAATTACAACTCTCTGGGCAAATAATACAGTCGGCAACTCACCACAAGCAGTTCGATATTCTGTTCGCAAACAGTCTCTTTTACCGTAACATGGCCAGGATGGCACCACTGTTAATTTATATAGAGGCACAAACCACCTCCTAATTTTTTGCTGGTCTGTTCTGAATCTCTGTCCAGTCTGCATAGTGAGAATCCATCCATTTTCACATGAGAATTTGGTATCCTATCTGACAACCAGGTCTCCGTGAAACACAGTAGACTGCACTGCCGATAAAGGCGATCGTACCACAAGAGAGCAGATAATTCATCGACTTTATTAACCAAGGAGCAAACATTCCCCATTATTACTGAAGGTAACACGGGTTCATACCTCCGCCGGCTGTTCCTAACTCGAACTCCTCCTCTGCGACCTCTCTTCCTGATCTTGAACTTGATTTCTGCCAAATTGGCTTCGGGAACAAATCCACACAAAGCTGAAGGTCGCAACTCCAGGAGCTCCTGTCGGCTGTAAGTGATGAAAAGCGGGCATGGTCTGGATTCCCTTTCAGCCTGCAGGCGCAGTGTTTGGGTAACCTTCCAAACAACTAATCCCCAGAGCCAAAAAAGACACATTAAAGTATGAATATTAAATGCCGTCATATCAACGTTGTGGATCCAATAATTTAAAAAATCATTTCACAAAGCACATTCAGACACAGGTGGCTGAGTCGCCAGCAAAGGGGCGGCACCTTAATTAGGCTATTAAACTATTAAGCTAAGTATTAGGCTAAGATTTCTCAAGTAACGGAGCTTGCTGATATTCTTGACAAGACAATGTAGTCCAAGTTAGCTGGGAAAGATCAACATTAGGATTACTCTCTGCTTCAACTGACTGAATAAGCGCTACTTTCTCAGAATCATCATTCTGTACATGAAACTGAACAGAGGATTTCAAAACAGGTGACTAAACAATATGCAGTTCTCCAAGGATGGTCTTTGGCAAAACCCAATGATCCTGGCTCCCCACATTAATAACTGGCACCTTTAATGGGAACCATTAATAACTACCCCACTGGCAACAGCGAGGCAGGCAGATGGAACAAGAAGGTCTCGATCATCTAAGAATGACACAGGCTCCAAAAAGCAGGTGTTAAATGTAGCTCCCAACCTTTGATGACAAGTGAACCAATTTCACGTGCCTGCTGGCACTCGCACAACCGGACCCTTCTGAACTTGAGCTGGTCCCACATCCCCAATTTCTAATAGTACCTTCCCAGAGTTGACGCACAGAAAAAGCTCTCTGCCAGCTTTCCCTGCATGTTGAATAAAAGGAGAATCACATAACCTAGCCCCATGCTCCAAAAACAATTCTTTGGTAACAACTACTCATAACATACATTCCCAAAAATCCAGGCACCGGTTCTCTCCTCAACTGGGTAACAGGATCAGAAGAGTTTTTCATTACTAGAATGCCCATCTTGGGCAAGGTCTTACCAAGTATGCCTATGCTTGTCTCTAAAAAACCCCAAATAAGGAATATCAAGGCCTTGGCTTTGGCCTTTGGCCTTGGTCAATGCTTTTTTAACACTGACTCACACACACACACACACACACACACACACCAAAATAAGTTCAAACACTATTAACACCCCAAACTAGAATAATTAACAAGATACACCTGAATATAATGATAAATCAAATCAATAACATGACAATGAAGAGACCAGGGAAAAGGTGCAAACTAAAAGTCCAAACTAACAGAAACTGTGACAGAACGCCCCCTCCCTGGTGAAAAAACCAGCATATGCTGGTAGGTATGTTTTGATGCTGGGATGCTGGTTAGGTATGTTTTGATGCTGGTTTAAGCTGATCCTTTGCTGGTTTATGCTGGTCATGTTGCAGGTCAAGGACCAGTATAAACCGGCAAAGGACCAGCATGAACCAGCTAAGGACCAACATAAACCAGCAAAGGACCAGCATCAATGACCCCTGACAGACCTGCGAAAGCTGACCACAATCTGGAGAGGCCATCTGCATTGGCGTTGGAGGCTCCAGAACGGTGTTGTACGTCAAAGTGGAAGTCCTGGAGCGCTAGAAACCACCGGGTCACTCGGGCATTGGTTTCCTTCATCTTGGCCATCCACTGCAGCGGAGCATGATCTGTGATTAGAGTAAACCTCCTTCCGAGGAGATAATACCGGAGCTCCAGGACTGCCCACTTGACGGCTAGAGCCTCCTTCTCTACTGCCGCATAGTTCCGTTCGGGTTTGGTCAGCTTTCGGCTGATGTATATTACCGGGTGTTCTTCGCCGTCTGTCACCTGGGACAGGACTACCCCTAGTCCTGTGTCGGAGGCGTCGGTTTGCACCAGGAAGGGGCGGAAGTCCGGGGCTCGTAGGACGGGTTCAGAGGTCAGAGCTTTCTTCACCCATTGGAAAGCCTCCTCTGCTTCCACGCTCCATACCACCTTCTCCGGCTGCCCCTTCCTGGTCAGATCTGTCAGAGGGGAGGCTATAGAGGAGAAGTTAGGGATGAAACATCGGTAGTATCCCGCCAACCCCAAAAAAGCACGTACCTGGGTCTTTGTGGAGGGTCTCGGTGCGGCTTGGACGGCCTCCACTTTCCTGGTTTGGGGCTTTATTAGACCTCTTCCAACCTGGTAACCCATTTACTTAGCTTCGGACAACACCAGGTGACACTTTCGGGGGTTGGCGGTGAGGCCAGCACGCCGCAGCTCCGTGAGCACCCTCTGCAGATGGCTAAGATGTTCCTCCCAACGCTCCGAGTGGATGACGACGTCGTCGAGGTAGGCGGATGCATATGGCTGATGGGGACGAAGGACCACATCCATGAGTCGTTGAAACGTGGCTGGGGCGCCGTGTAGCCCGAAGGGAAGGGTCCGATACTGCCAGTGCCCAGTAGGTGTCGAGAAGCGGTCTTTTCTTTGGCGTCTTCAGCCAGGGGCACCTGCCAGTATCCTTTGGTTAAGTCTAGGGTGGTTATAAATCGGGCCCTTCCCAGTCGGTCCAGCAACTCGTCTACTCGGGGCATTGGGTAGCCATCGAAGGTGGAAACTTCATTAAATCGTCTGAAGTCATTACAGAAGCGGAGGGTGCCGTCAGGTTTAGGGACCATGACGATGGGACTCGACCACGGGCTGCGGGACGGCTCAATCACCCCTAACTTGAGCATTTGTTGAACCTCCTCTTCAATAGCCTGCCGACGAGCCTCAGGGACCCGGTAGGGCCGTTGCCGGACGATAACCCCTGGTGGTGTCCGGATTTCGTGTTGTATCACGTTAGTCTGCCCGGGGAAAGAAGAAAACACATCGGAGAACTGATCAACCAGGTGCTGGAGCTCCGTCTTCTGGACCAGCGACAGGTGGGGGTTCATGTCCACAACAACAGACTCAATGCGGGCCAGCGCAGCGAGTTGGTCCCGGGTACCGATCCACCTCTTTAGCAGATTAATGTGATAGATTTGCTCAGCACGTCTCTTTCCTGGTTGTCGAAGTCGATATGTAACGGGTCCTATTTTTTGCGGAGGGGTGACGGCTGTCGTTCCCAGGCCTCTCGTGCCACGTCTAGCAATCCTCGGGGTTGTCTGCCAAAGAGAAGTTCAAATGGGGTGAATCTGGTGAAGGCCTGGGGCACTTCTCTCACTCTGAACAACACGTAAGGGAGCATTAGGTCCCAGTCCTTCCGGTCTTCGGCGGCTACTCGTCGCAACATCTGCTTCAGTGTCTGAGTAAATCTTTCGACCAGACCATCCGTGTGAGGGTGGTAGATGCTAGTTCGGATCTGCTTTACCTTTAGGAGTTGAGCGAGGTCAGCCATGAGCCTGGACATGAACGGTGTTCCCTGGTCGGTCAGAATCTCCGATGGTATCCTGACCCGGCTAAATAGCAGGAACAACTCCCGGGCAATATTCTTGGCGGTGGCCTTGCGGAGGGGAACTGCTTCCGGATATTGAGTTGCGTAGTCCACAATCACAAGGATATGCTCGTGGCCCCGGGCAGACTTCGGCAATGGTCCCACCAGATCCATCCCGATCCGCTCGAAGGGCACCTCGATTATGGGTAGCGGAATTAGCGGGCGGGGGGGGGGTTTCCATGGCGACGTCCTCTGACAGGTTGGACAGGCTTCACAGAACCGCTTAACCTCTGCTTCCAGTCCTGGCCAGTGAAATCGATCTCTAATCCTTTGGATGGTATTATGGACCCCCAAGTGTCCTGCCAGAGGATGCGAGTGGGCAAGCTCCAAGATCGTCTCAGTCTTCGTTTTGGGTACCACCAACAGCTGTTTTTCCTCTCCCCTCCGCTGGGCGACACAGTAAAGCAGGCCATTTTGGACGATGAAATACGGGAGAGGATGGGGTCCCGGCTGAGCCTCCTGTCCTTCGATGATTTTAACCCGTGTCCAGCAGTGTTTTAGTCGATCATCGGCATGTTGTTCCTTCGCGAAGCTGCTACTACCAGAAATCTGCTGGAACACATCGAAAAACAGGTTAGGATTTTGAGGAGGAGACTCACCATCTCTCCCGCTGTCCGCTGAAGCCAGAGCTGGTATACAGCGTCGGGTTGGTTTCCGATGGTGGCGGTTTCCCCTTTTGCTGGCGGGCTGGGAAGTCAGCAGGGAGTCCAGTCCCGGCCAATCTCTCCCTAGCAGCACTGGTACCGGGAGGTCCTTAACGATCCCGACCTCCACCGGCCATGACCCCACACTGGATGATATTGTGACGCGGTGAGCTGGAACCTGTCGGGTATCACCATGTACACAAGTTACTGGCAGATATGTTTTGGCAGAAAAAGGTTGAGAGGTTACCCGGGGCTGCACGAGGGAGACTGCACTGCCTGAGTCAAGCAGGGCTCGGTGAGATTGCCCGTTGACTTTTACTCTGACCTCCGGCGCCACCTTTGGGGGTTCTTGATGTAATGTGCAGCCCGCCAGCCATGCCCGTGGTTGTGGGTCCGGCCCCTCCGTGGGCATGGGCTCGTCATGAATAGGGGAAACTGCTGGCCTGTTTACTGGTCGCCCGGTGCCCTCCGGCGTGCGCCGTTCCTGGACCACCCTCCGGGGATACGGCGGCGCTCGCTCCGCTCCGTCTCGTCGTTGGGTAGCGTCCGCCAGCTCGACCGCCTCCACCATCTCTGCCAGCGTGGTGGGATTTCGCATACCCACCGCCTGTTGATGGGAACGCGGAAGGGCTCGGAGGAAGCGATCAATGGTCACCCTTTCGATGACCTGGGTGGCGGTGGGTTCCCCAGCCGAGAGCCAGTGTTGGGCCAGCCGATGAAGCTCAGCTGCTTGAACGCGGACCGGTACACGGGGACGGTAACTCCATTCATGGAATTGTTGGGCCGCGCAGATAGAAGACAGCCCCACACGGCCGAGGATTTCTCTCTTTAATTCTGCATAATTGGCTGTAACCTCTGGCGGCAGTGTGAAGTAAGCCCGTTGTGCTTCCCCGCTTAATAGCGGTGCCAGTATCCGCGCCCACTCGTCTCGCGGCCAGCGTTCTTGAAGCGCGGTTGTTTGGAACATTTGCAGAAAACACTCCACATCGTCCTGTTCCGTCAACTTCGGAAGCAGCTGAGTAGCTCTCGTCTGGGGATCTGGCAGAGGAGTTCGTTGGGTGGTCGAGGTTCGGAACGCCAGCAGCTCCTGTTCGACGCGATCTTGTCGGGAGGCAAGATGCTCAGCCATCTGGTGCTGGCGGACGCTAATATCCGTAAGCTGTCTGATGATCTATTCCATACGGAACGTCGGTATCGCGGGAGCGGCGCCGCCTAAAAGGACCGGAGAAAAACAAAGCAGAGTGAGGTGGTGTTCGTGAGGATATCCTTGTTGTTTTACCTCTTCTTACGCCTGCATTCTCCACCAGTGTAGCGGGTGAAGAAGCACACAACTCGGATATGGTGAGAAGAGATCCCCGGAGGGTGGATTTTATTCACAGGTTGCAGTGATAAACAAAAGTAGCGGTGCGAGTGGGTGAATGTTTCGGCGTCTTCCGGGTAAGTGCTTCGTGCGCGGTGGGGTGAACTCCAGGTGAGGGCCGACCGGGCTACGAGCTGCTCTCTGCAAAGGTAAGGACAAACACGATTAGTTTCTCTTAGCTTTGGAGACATTTCTCCCCTCCTCTCTGTCAGATGCCACTTATATGGGCTGGGTCTGATTGCAAGCAGCCGTGTCCGATCGGCCTGTGGTGAGGATTTCCAGGTGCGGTGAGTTTGTCTCCCAGGTAGCGCTGACGCATACTCGGGACGCTCGTCACAGTAATTATAAGCAATGATAATAATAATAATAATAATAATGAAAAGAGTGACAGGTGCACTAACACCTCATAGCATCAGTAACTCAACAACCCTACCTACCAAGTACGGTTAAAATACACCTCCACGTTTGCATTGTCTGCACACAGGAGACATCAGACAGCTGCTGGAACATCTCGCATTTGGAGACTGTTGATTTTACATTTGAAAAATGTAAGTATTACTACTTAAAAATTAAGATAACACCATAATAAACTGCATTGCTAGCCCACCCCAACATTTAAACACAATAATAAAGATAATTAATAATAATATAATAATTAATTATATCACTTTTTTGACATAGCTATGCATGAATATACACTCAACAAATGCAGCTGATTTGAATCCATCAATTTTCAGTTAAGCACTGAATTAATGCATTAGTTAACAAAACGTATATTTTATTTATTGACAACAAAAAAAACCTGAATAAATGAGTAAAAGGAATAAACACATCACAATAAATACATAAATATACAAGTCAACAACAGATGAAACAGCTTTATTCAAACTTATTGATCTGACAATCATGTATTTACAGTTGGTGAACCCCACATTCTATTGCCATCTCAATGCAGCTGTGCCAATTCTGCTGCTGTGCTGTGCTTCACAATCTCACTCTTCTCAATGGGGATGTTGTTGATCCAGAGGATGAGAAAGACCATGAAGACACACCACTGAACCCCACAACCTTGAGGCAAGAGCAGAAAAACATGTGCGGGATAATCTGGCTATCACCGTGTCTGCTCAACTACCTGTGAAACATTTAAACGGAGTAAAACATTTTACAATTCATGTTGTCAGCATTCCATTTCTTGACAAATTTCATTTCATGTTTACACTCACATGCTAATTTTTGTTGTAGCTCTATTACTTTTGTAGTGGGCTAAACCATTGAACTGGTAAGCAGAAGGTTGCTGGTTCGCAACTACCTGAGCAAGGCTCTTTTCTCCAGGGGATTGGGGGTGTAACGCGGTCAGTGACTGATCCGGAGACGTGGGATCCATGTGCGACAACTTTATTGAACAAAATCGGAGTACAACAGGCAGAGTTAAATCCACGGCAGACAGGGATAACACAGGTAATCCACAGAGTAAACGAGAGTCCAGGCGAAAGGTCGGGGCAGGCAGCAATAAATCAAACACGAGTAAACAAACAGTCCGGTCAGCAACAGGTAGGCAAAACACAAGAAAAACGCTCAGGATTGAATACTCAGACTAACCAAAACTTCGCAAAGAGGCCCGCCAACCTGGCGGTCTATAAATGGCCGACAAGGGGAAGTGACCCGGGGGGACCCGGAACCGGAAGTGGAGATCCCAGGTACGGGGTTATGGGAGATGTAGTGAATTAAAAATCCGGCGATGGTTCCCACTGACGGCGGTCGGAGGGAGCCACAGAGACCGCGTTTGTGACAGAGCCCCCCCGACAGGTGCCCGACGCCGGGGTCTACCCCTCCTACGGGGAGCTGGTCGATCCGGGTGTGCTGCGTGGAAGTTGATGGTGAGCGAGGGGTCAAGGATATCCCCGGCGGCGACCCAGGATCTTTCCTCAGGGCCGAAGCCCTCCCAATCGACCAGATATTGGAGGTGACCTCTCCGGCGCCAGGATCGTATTGGCCCGATAAGCCTCCTCGCCGTCGATGATTATGGGGGGAGGTCCCCGTGCAGCGGTCTCGTCTAGGTCCTCCACTCCCTCCGGATCGCCACCGGGCTTTAACAGAGAGACATGAAAAGTGGGTGAGACACGATATTCAGCTGGCAGATCTAATCTGAATGATACAGGAGTGACTTGTCTGAGTATCTTAAAGGGACCCATGTACCTGGGACTGAGTTTTTTGCAGGGCAGGCGTAGTCGGAGGTCCCGGGTCGAGAGCCACACCCATTGCCCGGGCTCGTAAGGGGGGTTGGGTCGGCGCCTGCGGTTGGCCTGGGTCTCGGTGTGACGTATGGCACTCTGGAGGTGGACGTGGGCCTGATTCCAGGTTTCCTCACTCTGTTGGAACCAGGAGTTGACCACTGGGAGTCCTGAGGGTTCCCCTGACCAGGGGAACAGGGGCGGCTGGAAACCTAAAACACACTGAAATAAGTGAGTGGAAGGTTTGTGCAATGAGTTCTGCACATATTCTGCCCAAAAAAGGTAACGGCTCCAGTCCTCCTGACGGTCATGGCAGTACGAGCGGAGGAAGCGGGTCAACTCCTGGTTCAGTCTCTCAACTTGACCATTGGCCTGGGGGTGGTATCCCGAAGTTAGGCTCACGTTGACCCCTAGGAGGCGGAAGAAACTGGACCAGAGACGAGAGGAGAACTGGGGTCCATGTCCTCAGGTAGTCCGTAGAACCTGAAGACCCAACTGCAAAGTAGTTTGGCCGTCTCCATGGCAGTAGGGAGCTTGGCGAGGGGAATGAGGCGACAGCCCTTTGAGAAACGATCAACTATAGTGAGGATGGTGGTGTAACCACTGGAGGGAGGAAGGTCTGTGATAAAGTCCACCGCAATGTGGGACCACGGACGTTGTGGCACTGGCAAGGGCTGGAGTAGGCCGGTAGGCAGGTGGTGGGGAACCTTGGCCATGTTGCATACGGTGCATTTCTTGATGAATTTGATGGTGTCTGCACGCTGGTTGGGCCACCAGTACCGGTTGCTAAGCAGATGCAGAGTAGCCTCGATTCCCGGATGACCTGAGCTGGGAGCGGTGTGCACCTCGGCCAGAACCCAGGGTCGGAGAGAGAGGGGAACATAGACGAGGTTATCCGGGCAGTCGGCTGGGGTCGGATCCTGGGCCTGGGCTTCGGATATCTCGGTCATAATGTCCCACCTGACAGGTGCCACAATCATGGAGGTGGGCAGAATGCTTTCAGAGAAGCTGGCGGGGAGGTTGGGCTCATGCATGCGTGAGAGTGCGTCTGCCTTCGTGTTTTGAGAGCCTGGACGGTATGTGACGACGAAATCGAAACGTGTGAAGAACAATGCCCACCGAGCCTGGTGATGGTTGAGCAGTTTGGCTGAGCGGAGGTATTCCAGGTTCTTATGATCAGTAAGGACGGTGAATGGATGCTTGGCACCCTCGAGCCAGTGTCGCCACTCCTCGAGAGCTAGCTTGATGGCCAAAAGCTCGCGGTTGCCTACATCGTAATTTCTTTCAGCTGGACTCAGTTTATGGGAGAAGTAAGCGCATGGGAACATCTTTGAGGGCTCGCCCTGACGCTGCGAGAGCACCGCTCCGACGCCAGTACTGGACGCATCTACCTACACAACGAAAGGTCTGTTGGGATTGGGGTGATGGAGGATGGGTGCAGTGGTGAACCTCAAGCGGAGATCGATGAAGGCCTGGAGAACTGGTTGTGACCAGGTGAGGCGGGAGGCACCCTTTTTGACCATAGCCGTAAGGGGAGCCGCTACTGAGCTGAAGTGGCGGATAAAGCAGCTGTAAAAGTTAGAGAAGCCGAGGAAGCGCTGGAGTTCCCTGAGCGTTGTGGGTCGTGGCCAGTTTAGCACGGCGTTTACCTTCCTCTCATCCATGGCGACTCCCTCTGAGCTGATGACGTACCCGAGGAAGGAGATTTTGGCCAGGTGGAACTCACATTTCTCCTCCTTGGCATAGAGTTGGTGAGTGATTAGACGTTGCAGAACGGCTCGGACATGTTTGACGTGTTCAGTATAAGAGTTGGAGTAGATGAGAATATCGTCGATGTAAACGATTACCCAACGGTTCAGCATGTCTCGGAATACTTCATTGATGAAAGCCTGGAAGAAGGACGGACTGTTGGCCAGACCGAAGGGCATCACCCGGTATTCATAGTGGCCCGAAGTGGTAGAGAAAGCGGTCTTCCACTTATCCCCTGCGCGAATCCTGATGAGGTTGTAGGCGAAGCGTAAGTTCAGCTTGGTAAAGATCTTGGCCGTGCGTAGTTGTTCCAGGGCGGAAGGTACTAGCGAGAGTGGGTAGCGATACTTGACTGTGATTTCGTTGAGTCCACGGTAGTCGATGCACGGACGAAGGCCGCCGTCCTTCTTCTTAACAAAGAAGAAACCTGCCAACGCCGGAGAGGTGGAAGGCCGGATGAAGCCCTTGGCCAGCTCCTCCTGAATGTAGGTGTTCATGGCCGCTGACTCAGCTTGGGACAGTGGGAAAACGCGCCCCCTGGGAGGAGTGGCCCCAGGGATTAGGTTGATAGCGCAGTCTCCCGGGCGATGCGGTGGTAACTGGGTGGCTTTAAGGTGGCTGAAGGCCTCGAGCAGATCCTGATATTCGGTGGGTATGACGTTCTTGGTTGTGTGGATCGTAGGAGGTGCTTCTGACATGATCTTGGGTTGGAGACAGTGTTCTTGGCAGCGGGGAGACCAGCGGGTGATGGTGCAGTCAGCCCAGGTGATGGTTGGTCCATGAAGATTGAGCCACGGGTAGCCCAAGATGATGGGTGAGTGAGGTGATGAGATGACAAAGAACCGGATGGTTTCGTGATGGCAGGGTCCGTTCCGGAGGGTGAGGTCGTTGGTGGTGTGGAAAATCTTTCCAGATCCTAGCGGTCGCCCGTCGAGGGCGGCCACTGTGACATGTGAAGAGCAAGAGAGAACAGGCAAGCGATTAGCAGTGACGAAGTCTGCGTCGAAGTTCCCAGCCGCGCCGGAGTCAATTAAAGCAGTAGTTTCGACCAATACATCCCCTGAGCCCAGAATTACTGATATCTCACATCGATTGGAAGAAAATTCGTCACAACTCACCGAGGTTGGCGGGCGTGGTGGTCGAGTAGGGCAGTTAGCCCTGATGTGGCCTGGTTGTCCACAGTACAAGCACAGGTTACCCCGGAGCCGTCTCTCCCTCTCCTCCACGGATAACTTGGTGGTACCGATCTGCATCGGCTCGGGCGCTGCTTCGGTGGTGGGTGAGGTCTGAGGCACGGAAGCGAGCATCCGGCTAGACTTGCGGGCTCGCATGACGTTATCTACCCGGATGGAGAGGTCGATATACTGTTCCAATGTGAGGCCCTCATCCCGACAGGCCAGCGCCACCTGTAGATCCGGGTTCAAACCCTTACGATAGTGGAGCTTGAGAGGTCCGTCGTTCCATCCACTCTGGGCCGCTAGCGTGCGAAAACTGAGTGCGTAGTCTGCGGCGGTCCTCGTGCCCTGCCGTAACGCCATAATCTGTTCTCCCGCCTCACCGTTCTCCGTGCTGGGCTGGAAAACCTCCTTAAAGCGTTGTAGGAACGCAGAAAAAGATGGAAAGGTGGGACGATCTAAACTCCAGACCGCGGTGGCCCACTCTAAAGCTCTCCCGGAGAGAAGTGAACACACAAACGCTATCTTGCATTCATCCGTGGGGTACAGATGTGGCTGTTAAGTAACGAAAAGCGAGCATTTCCGGGAACTTTTCCGGGAAAGCGAGACGCGGGCTGGCGGCGACCGATTGAGCTCCCGGTGGTGGCGCGGCTGGAGGAGTTAGCTGTAAGCCTTGCAACGCCCTCACTAGCTGTCCCGTGAGGTTGGTTAGACGATCCAGTTGTTGCTGGTGCATCAGAAGCGTTGAGGCTTGAGCTGATAACTCCGATGTTATCTGGAGTACCGTCGCGGGTTCCATCGAGGAAGTTGCCGGAGTAGTCGCTGGATCCGAAGGTGTCGAAGTTTTCTGTAACGTGGTCAGTGACTGATCCGGAGACATGGGATCCATGTGCGACAACTTTATTGAACAAAATCGGAGTACAACAGGCAGAGTTAAATCCACGGCAGACAGGGGTAACACAGGTAATCCACAGAGTAAACGAGAGTCCAGGCGAAAGGTCGGGGCAGGCAGCAATAAATCAAACACGAGTAAACAAACAGTCCGGTCGGCAACAGGTAGGCAAAACACAAGAAAAACGCTCAGGATTGAATAGTCAGACTAACCAAAACTTCGCAAAGAGGCCCGCCAACCTGGCGGTCTATAAATGGCCGACAAGGGGAAGTGACCCGGGGGGACCGGAAGTGGAGATCCCAGGTACGGGGTTATGGGAGATGTAGTGAATTAAAAGTCCGGTGATGGTTCCCACTGACGGCGGTCGGAGGGAGCCATAGAGACCGCGTTTGTGACAGAGGGTCCCTGTAATAAAAGAACTGTAAGTCACTTTGGATAAAAGTTTCATGACTTTATTTGTTGATGCTTTTGGAACGTCTGAAAGTCAGCCTCCATTGACCAATACTGTATGAACAGAAACCGGCAGAACAGAATCACATCTTCAGTGTCTTTTAGTCTTTTTCTAGATGCTCTCACTGGCTCTGAGCTCACTGAGGATGAAGAGGCCACAGCAACATCTGGCCCAGATGAGGCAGTAATGGCAGGTGGAGTGATGGAGGATCTCATCCATGGCACCAGACCATTTCCAGGATGCTGCTGTGTGATTTCTCCTTTCTCACTGCTCACACCAGTCTGCAGACATTTCAGATCATACAAAGAAGCACAAATATAATACAAAAGCATTCATTTTAACTTTTTTTTTATTATTATTTTTACAATTATTTCAATTTTTTTGATTTCTGTATTAAAGTAACAAAATGATCTTACTTTATATTTTTGCTTCAGTTCTTCCTTTCTTCCCACAAATGCTGCTGTTACCAGCTCCACCACAAAAGATCTGCAGAAAATGCACAGAAATCACAAATCAAAAGTGCTGTAATAACTCTGTTTGATGTTACAATAAATAAAGTACAACTTAAGATTTAAAAGATGTTTTATTCATTTATGTAATGTACACTCACTGAAAGCCTTTGATGGCAGCATTCCTTCATCAGTCACTCTTCACCGGATAAACACACGTGTGTCTCGTCTGTCCCTGTAACATAAAGACATGATTCAGTTACCTCTGTGATTCAATTCTGCATTTACATTTTGAGGTAGTTGCTGATTTGTTAACTGGCTTTTTATCCAACACGAATGCTCCTCAATTTATCAACAGTAATGGACAAATGAAACAGATGAACTCATGTTTAGTTACTTTATGTACATGTGTTTATTTACACTATTTACATTAAACTAAAGCAGTGTTGACAGCAGTGAATTCTACATAATAAGCATACATAACTTACATCACTCACTCAGATGTCTGTTTCATGTTGTGATGTGGTCATCTGCAATTCTCTTACAACACTTTACTGTCAGTTGTTAAATAAACATTTAGTAATCGAAGATGTATATGGCTTGTGTAAATCCACTTTGTTGACGTACGTGTGCTTACTGAAGCTCTACTGTTTGCTATACACAATTAAATGTGTTTTTACAGCAAAATTACAAATATACTGTAATGTCACTGTCTAGTCTTTGCACCTAAATAAACAGTTTAGTAAGTCAGCAAATACGATTTTAACACAAGGAACGGTTTTTTGGTTTGCAGTACTCACATTTGTAAACACCCTTGTCGCAGTTCTCAATCACGTTCGATGATGACGTATTGCTCTCCCGTAGACTCCTGGGATTGAAAAGTATCCATCGGTGAACACTCCAGAATCTGGGCTTAAGCAGTAGGACATCCGGGGATTTCTCGCCTACTCTTTTAGGTTTCGAACGTACTTCTTTCTTCACGTACTCTTTTTTCCTACTATACAGTAGGTAAGTAGGCATATTAGAACGCAAATTAAGTATACGTTCGCCCGAATCTCGCGAGAATGAGTGCACTCGCCTACTAATTCTTGCCTACTCTTTTATGAATACTGAAGATTCAAACATACTCATTCGCTCACCTACTGCTTTTTGCCTACTATATAGTAGGGAAGTATGCGGTTCCGAACGCAGCCAGAGACGCTCCAGAGCCCAGCCAGGAGGACGGCCCACGGTGAAGCCAATGGAGGGAGGAGCCATGGTGGGGAAAAGCTGACGAATCCAGGGGGCTGACTGACGGAGGTGGAGCCGGTGGTCAAGGTAAAGCTGGGAGGGAGAAGCCCAGTGGAGCTCTGGCTAATGCTCCGCACATCGGGATTGTGTGGCTGGGGTCTGGAGTGGGGCTGGTGTCATTGTCTGCTGGCCTGACGGCCATGGATGAACTGCATGAAACCAGCACCCACTCCATGTAGTCCCCAAAGCTTCCTCAAGGGTCCGGGAAGGTGGTCTGATGTGCGAGACTCAGGCATTTTTCCAAATGGGTTGGTTTTGAGTGGGTTTTGTCACCATGGGAACAGCTACACTGTTCCAAAACAGGGGTAGAGATCGCAAACCAAACTGGACCAATCAGCTGTGAGCAAAATGACATATATGAAGTGGCAATGAAGCCACTCCCTCGTATCTCTAGCAGCAAATTGAAGCAGTTTTATTTTAGAGACAAAATTGTCAGACTTTTGCGGCTACTTATTATTATATTATTTATATTATATTAATTATAATTGTTTATAATTCATATAATATATTCATATAATTATTATACAAAGTGTCAATTAATTGTAAGATTTGCATTTAAATTAAAATAAATTGTAACGTGGGGTTTGGGTTTTGTTTTATGTTCATGTTTTCACGTCTTTTATTTTGTATCTGATTCATGCTGTTTGTGTTTTGCTTCCCTTGCCCTCTTGTATTCCTGCTATTGGTTCCCTTGTTCAGTGTGTCATGTTCTCATTGGTTGTTCAAGTCATGTGTCTGTTTGCTCATTGGTTGGTTTGTGTCATGTGACTCTCATTGTTTGGTATAAGTAGCCCTCATGTAGCCATTGTCTCATTGTTTCAATAAACGGCACTTGGGTTCATCCTAAACTTGCCTTCACTTGGACTATTCATAACAGAATACACAACCACTAAAATGAACCCAGCAGTTTCTCGCCTCCTCTACCTGCGTCAAGGTGACCGGACTATAGAGGAGTATGTGGAGGATTTTTGTGGACTGTGCCATTTGGTGGCTTTCAACGATGTGGCACTTAAAGACATTTTTAGAGTGGGATTAAATTAACCATTTTACTCATGGCTTCCTGGTGGGAAAATACACTGATACTCTGGAGGAATATATTGACCATGCTCTTTTACTGGCTGGTTCACATTTTAATGTGGGGGTTGTGGATGAAGAACCACAACAATCCCACAGTACCCACAACACCAGAGTGTTTCCATGTCCCAACCATCATGTCTGGAGTAGCTCACGTCATGCCTGCTGCTCCAGGGCCTGCTCACGTCATGTCTGCTGCTCCAGGGCCTGCTCACGTCATGTCTGCTGCTCCAGCGCCCGTTTACGCCATGTCTGCTGCTCCAAGGCCAGCTCACGTCATGTCTGCTGCTCCAGGGCCTGCTCACATCCTGTCTGCTGCTCCAAGGCCTGCTCACGTCATGTCTGCTGCTTCAAGACCCACTCACATCATGTCTGCTGCTCCAGGGCCTGTCCACGTCATGTCTGCTGCCCCAGGGCCCGCTCATGTCATGTCTGCTGCTCCAGGGCCCTCTCACGTCATGTCTGCTGCTCCAGAGCCCTCTCACGTCATGTCTGCTGCTCCAAGGCCCGCTCACGTCATGTCTGCTGCACCAGGGCCCGCTCAAGTCATGTCTGCTGCTCCAGGGCCCTCTCACGTCATGTCTGCTGCTCCAAGGCCCGCTCACGTCATGTCTCCTGCACCAGGGCCCGCTCACGTCATGTCTGTCAAGCCAAGGTCTGTTAACGTCATGGCCGCCGCGCCAGAGTCCCCGGCCAACATAGCCACCATGCCTGAGCCTCGCCATGTCACGACTCTCACCAAAATTTCCCCAAAGGATCCCAGTGACATCAGCACTATGAAGCCCAGAGATTTTAGAGGTCCTGCCACCCTCTGCTGTCCTTCCTTTTAAGGCGGTAGCCATCCTGAGTGTGTGGGCTGCACACTGCACCTGAGAGGCCTCGTCTGTCCACGAGTCTGCTCCAGAGGCCTCTCCTGTCCACGAGTCTGTGCCAGAAGCCTCTTGTAGTGGACAGCACATTCCAGGGCCCAGTTTATTGCAAGGGGCCCTCCCTGACCACAATAGTGGACAGAGGTTTGCTACTTTTTGATTGGATCTTGGTGAACTTCCAACATAAACTGTCCAACGCCATCAGATAAAGATGCCAGGACATCAACCAGACATCTCTTAGAGGGCAAGAAGAAGACCTTTGGTACAAAGCCCAGGAAGGACAGAACTTCCTATTGGTCAAAATGCAGTTTCTGCCCTCCACCCACTTTGATACTGATTCCTAAGGGTTTGGCCTGTGACCAACCATAAAAATTTCCTAGGACCTCCAGATGCAGCAGCAGTGGGTGGAACAAAGAGAGATCATGGAGATCCATCCAAATTCATTCATAACTATGTTTTCAAACCTTAAGACTGATGCACACTACAACGCACACATCTTATACTTATTAAGAGAAATAAGTATTCTTAGTGACAGCGATGTGTAGTGCCACATCTTACACAAACTCAGCTGTTAATGGACAAATGAATGCATGCATGACAGTTCAATCTTTTCCCATCATGTCTGGACTTAACATGTTCGTAACATTGCCAAATGCATTCTGGTTATGGTTTGGAAAGTGAGACACCTGCACCACTCACCGGTCTCGAGTCCCACGGAGGAGCTCCGGAAGGATAAAAGGAGGAGCGACGACAGTGGAACTCGAGACCGGTGAGGCGCAGGTGTCGCTCATTATCATTATACTCCACCAGCCTCGTTCCGTTCCCATGACTCTCGGCCCCGCCCCACTCGTCACACCAGCCAATCACAGCACGGAAATGGACAAGCACCAAATTGCAATCTCCTCCTCATCGGAAAGGGATAAAGGTACCCTTCCAAAAGACACTCCTTGTTCTGAGTCTGCCGCTGTTAAGGGAAAAGACTGCAACAGGACAACCTCCGTTGAGTCTCTGGCCTGCAAAGGTGAGACAATAGCAGAAACACCAGTTCTGAGTCTGAGTCCTGTGAAGGAAAAGGCACAAACAGGACAATCTCCATTCAGAATCTGAGTACTGTCAAGAAAAAGACTGTAACAGATCACGTTCTGAGTCTGAGTCCCATAGAGGAAAGACACAAACAGAGCAACAAAGTTCTGAGTCTGAGCCCTGCGACAAGGGTGAGACAATAGCAGAAACACCTCAGTTTCTGAGTCTCTCTTACTGTCAGAGAGACTGTCAGAGTCCTGTGAAGGAAAAGACACAAACAGAGCACCAAAGTTCTGAGTTTCCGGCCTGCAAAGGTGAGACAATAGCAGATCGACTCCTTCTGAGTCTTTCATCTAGAGAGACTAACAGATACCCGTACTGGGCCTAAGTTCCCTAAGGGAAGAGGCAATAGCAGCTGCACCGTTCTGAGTCTGTGACCCGCAAGGGTGAGATAACAACAGATACCAAGTCCAAGTCTCCAGGTTTTGAAGCAGCAACAGATATGACCACATTCTAAGCCTCCAGCCTGCGAGGAAAGAGATAATCTACGTTCAGAGTCTTTGTCCAGCGAGACAACAGCAGATGCAGAGATCCTGAGTCTCCATCCTAGGGAGACAAAGTGGATCAACCAAGTTCTGAGTCTCTAGCCCAGAGAGGCAGAAGGCACACAGATATTTGCAATAAGGTTAAGCTCCGGGGAGCAAACCTTCACTTCAGGTACTTTTGCTTGCATGTTCCAAGCTAAGGACCTTCAGCACCTACTCCATGGCCACATCTGCGTGTTCCAGATCTTAGGACCCTTTGGTGCTCCAGGAGATCAGCATCCTACAGTGCTTCATGTTCAAGGCTGTCGAAACGGATTCCTGCTCCTTTCCCCACTGTACTGCCACCAGCGTAACCAGTGGAAGAAGTCGCCGCGACCGGACTGCTCACTCAACCACAGTGAATGTAAATATCACTTCCAAACCTCTTCCAGAGATGCTGGCATTGTTGTATATTATCAGTATATGATTTTCTAATTTACATTAGGTATTATATAGCTGACTGCTTTTGATAACAAATCTTACACATATTTGTTTGATGCATAATAAGGTTCTTCACCTTATTTGTTTCAGAGTAGCAACAGTTTATCTTTCCATAGCTCTAACATAGCAACACCTAACATAATCACTTGCATTTTATGCATCTTATGCACTTTGATTGCACAGTTGTTGATTACTTTTGTCTATCTTTTGTTAATAAAATCTATTTTATTATAACTTGTGTCTTCCTTGTTGATAATACAGTAAGAGGTTCTACAAGTTAGAGATCCCACCAATCTGTGGGATCAATGTGATGTACTCATAGCCACACATTAATTGACACATGATCCAAGAATCATAACGTCAGTTGTGACATGAGTACCCATCAGTACCCTATTTCACCTCCCTAGGTTGGCGAAAGCAAAATTCACTACATGAACTGGTGTACCTGGGATGGCGAAAGCGAAATTCACTACACTCTTCTGTCCATGAGTTCGCCCCAGTGCCTCCAGAGGTGGCAGCCCTTGCTGCAGAACCTCCTGAGGAGGTGGTGTCCAATACAGAACCCCTTGAGGTAGCAGCTTCCACTGCAGAACCTCTAAAGGGGGTGGTACCCCGTTCCTGAACTCCCTCTGCTCCATGATCCAATCTTGCCTGATCCACTTTGGTGGATCCCTGCTTGGCTGTGCTGGTCATCTGTTCCACTGCTCTGCCTGCCCCGCCATGGCTCCCTGCTCTGCCATGGCTCTATGCGCCAACATTTCACTGTCTGCCACTGCGTCACGGTCCAGGCCCACCTCTGCTCCATGGTTTAGACCTGCCCTCGCCCCATGCTCACGTCATGTCTGCTACTCCAGGCCCTGCTCATGTCATGTCTGCTGCTCCAAAACCAGCTCACGTCATATTTGCTGCTTCAAGACCCGCTCACGTCATGTCTGCTGCTTCAAGACCCACTCATGTCATGTCTGCTGCTTCAGGTCCTGCTCACATCATGTCTGCTCTCACCAAAATTTCCCCAGAGGATTTTTTTGGGGGGGCTATAGTACCCAAGCTCTTGCTGATTGTCAGTGTGTTGGACCACCATTGATGTCGGTGCGGGCTGCAGGCATCCCAGTGATGTCAGCACTCTCAAGCCCAGACATCTTAAAGTCTGCGCCATCTGTCCACGAGTCTGCTCCAGAGGCCTCTCCTGTCCACGAGTCTGTGCCAGAGGCCTCTCCTTTCCATGAGTTCGCGCCAGTGCTCCAGAGGTGGCAGCTCTTGCTGCCAAACCTCCTGAGGAGGCCACATCCACTACAGAACCCCTTGAGGTCGCAGCTTCCACTGCAGAACCTCTAAAGTGGGTGGTACCCATTCCTGTACTCTCTCTGCTCCATGATCCAGTCCTGCCTGATCCACTTTGGTGGATCCCTGCTTGGCTGTGCTAGTTATCTGTTCCACTGTGGGGAATTTTACTCATGTCTGCTCTACTGACCTCATGGCTCCCTGCTCTGCCATGGCTCCATGCTCCAACATTTCACTGTCTACCACTGCTCCACAGTCCAGGCCCACCTTTGCTCCATGGTTTAAACCTGCCCTCGCCCTAGGGTCCAGGTCCACCACTGGTCTATGATCCATGCCATGACTTATGCCCTGTGTTTCACGCTCCATGCCATGATCCTGGTCCTATTCCCCTGCATGGGCCTGGCCCTCCGTCCAGCCCTCTGTTTCGCCCCTGCTCCACCACCCTCCTGGACTTGTTGGGTTTGGGTTTTGTTTGGGCGTCTGGAGCCACCCTTAGAGAGGCGATATGTAACGTGGGGTTTGGGGTTTGTTTCATGTTCATGTTTTCATGTCTTTTATTTTGTATTTGATTCATGCTGTTCATGATGTCTTGCCCTCTTGTATTCCTGCAATTGGTTCCCTTGTTTAATGTGTCATGTTTGGTTGGTTTGTGTCATGTGACTCTCATTGTTTGGTATAACTAGCCCTCATGTAGCCATTGTCTCTTGTCATGTATTGATGTTGTAAACCTGCTGTTGGTGAGTTTGTTTCTGTTCAAGTCTGTTCATGTTAAGCCAAGTCTGTCCATGCCAAGTCTACTCATGCCAAGTCAAGTCTGTTTATGTGAAGTCTGTTCAGGTCAACTCCATGCCATGCTCAGTCAAGTCAAGTCTGTATCAAGTCAAGTCTTATCTCTGTTTGGATTATGTTTGCATTTTGGATTATTTCACTGTTTCAATAAACTGCACTTGGGTTCATCCTAAACTCGCCTTCAGTTGGACTATTCATTACATAAATATAAATACATATAGATAAGCTTTAATATATCCAACTTTTAAAATGACTAAACCTATGTTTTCCTTTTGAGCTCTGTGTGAAACTATATAAATAAATTCAGTTGATTCCTTTGCATAGTCATATATTTTCTTTCTATTGCCTTCTCAATTTTTTGCTATATCACTGTAAAAAACAATTTGTTCATTCAAATTAAAATAATTTGTAACCTCACTGCCTTAAAATTTTAAGTTCAGTCAACTCAAAAAAAAGTTTATTCAACTTGAAATGTTAAATTATACTAAGTGACAACTTAGATATTTGAGTTGAATCAACTTAAAATTTTAAGGCAGCTGGGTTACTTACCCATCTGTTAGGTTTAGCAAACACAAATATCTAAGTTGTTACTTAGTACAACTTAACATTTCAAGTTGACTAAACTTATTTTAGTTGACTGAACTTAAAATTTTAAGGCAGCAGGGCAACAAATTATTTTAAGATAACTCAACAAATTGTGTTACAGTGATAGGGGTTTATTCCTGCCTAGTAAATGCATTTAAATTTATTTTTAATATCTCTTAATCTTCCGCAGAAAAGTGAATTGTGCTGACTCTCACGAGAAGTGAATCCAACAGACGCTTTGATGATGCTCTCCATGTTCCGTGTGATTGCCTGTTTGTTGCACACGTCATATTTTCAGGTGCACATGCTCCAGAGTTAATCACAAACTCTGGTTCAAACTCTGAGTTAACAGAGAACGTTTATATCAAGCTTTGTAAGCCCACTGATCCTGATCTAAACCAGGTTGGATTTGTTTGGTTTTGTCAACTCTAAACCTACTCTGAGTTTGTTCATCTTTCTTCGTGCTACAGGCCACAGGGAAAAGGTGAAAACTAAAAGTCCAAACTAACAGAAAATGTGACATATATCTTCATGAACATGTTTGTTGTTTATTATTTGCCATTATTTGCCAAAAATAAAATTCATAGATACTTTTTATACAGTTCTAGCATGTTTTGCACAATTGCTATTTCTCAGTTCTCAATTCATTTTTTAAATGCAACTTTTCTAACAGAATATTACTGAAATTAGGGTTTCACCAATATTTTAATTGTGGCAATACCAATAAGCTGATATTTACACTGCCCTCGAAAAGTTTGGAAATACCCCTGGCAAAGTGTGGTTTTGGACGATATCAGCATAAATTACATAATAATGGCAATATATACATGTCAAAGTCAGACATGCCCCTTTGGCAGCTGTGATGCCTGGTTGCTGATTTAAACTTGGCCCAGGTTTTTAAAAGATTTTTGGGTCAGCACACCTTAATAGCTTCAACAATTGATTGCCAATTAAGTTTAGAATACAACGAATTTAGGCCCAGATTATGCAGAGCTGTAATAGCTGCTAATGGTGGATATATTTTGATGAATCGAAAATTTAATTTTTTCTATGTATAAACTGTTTATGTAAAGAAATACGTCCCTTATCAGTGCAAAATTATCACAAATTAAAAAGGATGCATGCCATTATTGTCCAAAGCCCCACTTTTCTAGGGCGTTTCCAAACCTTTGGAGGGCACTGTATGTTATGGCCTAATAAAGAAAAGGTGACCATAAGTTTAAAAAAGAAAATGTTTAGCAGACATTATATGTCCAGAATACAGTAAGTCTTTCTGAATATCATAACCGTTGTTAAGATATGAGGTAAATAATCAGTTAAGATGATTAAATTCTATACATGTATCATTAAGAAAGTTTGAGTTACTTCTGAGTTTCCTGATCAGTATATGACTGATTTCTTGCAGGTGTTTAGAAGATGCCCATTGAGAAAACCACTGAAGCATCTCACAGCACCTGAGATTTAATTACAGTACAACCATCAATGTAAATACATGAAATTTCATATGGGTAGAGCTTACTAAAGTATGTATCACATCGGTATACACACCATAATAGAAGAGATGTTGTGAGGGGTGGGTATGTTAACATTTCTCGATTTAGATTATTATGAGGGAACTTGAAAAAAATGTCCACAGATAAATCATTTATAATAAAAACTGTAACATTTTATAAAATTTAAGCACTGTCCATCTTTATTTTGTGGTGATTTTATGATAAAGTGCAGGGAGGGTATATTTGCTTCTTCAGGCAGGTGTTTCCTCTGGATTACTTTTAACTATGATCTTATCCTAGGTGTTGTAGGATTACTACAGGGATTAAGTGCACTTGGAAATTTCAGAAGTTCACCCTTGTCACTTTTCACTGAGAAACCTTAAATATTTCCCTTTACCTTTTAAGTATAGTCAGTTCAAGTGTGGCGATTTCCATATTTTAATTATTTAAGTGCATACGTTAACTTGTACACCAAAACTGATGTTTATTTTAGTACATAATGTGTTTAATAAATGAATAGAAATACTGCATGTTGCATAAATATCTACCATAAATATCTTTTAAACAAGGTTTAGGTCTTATTGTTACACACTGAATGTAGGCTATTAGATGGCACCTTACATAAAGTAAACAATTACATAAAACTTTGCATAAATGCTAGGTGACCACAAGCAAGTAGCAAGTGGCATTTATGAATGTCTTGTCAGTTTTTGAGTGTGTCTTTCATATGACATAGAATCAAAACATATAACATGATCATATAACATTATCTTTTTTTTTGTAATGTGAAATTATCTCCTATTTTCTACATACCTGCCCCTTTTAGGTTACACAACTGTTTTTTCATTATATAAGTGAGCTATATAACACACCAATGAGGCCTCAATCCTGACGTCACGTGCTTCTTACATGAACGAGAGCGAGGCAGACGGTATCACATTTTCCCGTGTTAGTGCGGACCGAATGGTAACGTCGCAGCTGTCTCCATTTTATTAATACAGTTGATTAATATTTACAGTTTCTACTGCCTCGTATAAGACATGGACATACTATAGAATGATCAGAACGAAAGGGACCTGAAGAAAGACCGTTTTAAAGGGTTTTCCAAGCGACAGGGTTCAGGAGGATTACGCAAAGTGCTGCTGCCGGAGACATTGAATCTTACATAAAACGAATGGGTCATCTAAACGTCGGTCATGAGTATACTTCATTCAGCACAGATCAAGAAACTCATCATCAGAACTTGTGTGGATGTGTGAAAATCAGCTCTCAACTTTTTCTTTCGTCGGTTGTTCACTTGTCAGGCTAGTGTGGAGACTCGTATGTGATTTCAAAACAAAACCCGAACGAACTCCGTCTGCTTTATTTTGAAGACATTGAAACGTTTGTCTCTCTCTCTCTCTTTTTTTTTTTTTTTTTTTTTTTACATTACCACTGTAAATGAGAATATCGCTAGGTGTGTTATGTATTGTTTTGTCAGAGGTTAGGCAGGTTTTTTTTTTTTTTTTTTTGGCTTTACCGGGAAATGAACCGTCAGTCATTTCGATGTTTTGGTGGGCCTAGCAGTGGTGAATGGGAAGTGAATAGTGTATATAAACATTTAGCCTTTGCTCTCCGTGTAATTGATTTTCGACAATATTCCGATCGTGTTGCGCTAAAGGTGGTGTTTTGTGAAGTAACTAAAAAATAGAACTATATTTTGGCTATTTGTAACCTGGCTTCCACCAAAGCTTTAAAGCAGAGCCCTATACGTTGCACTTTTGGCCGCTTTCCTAAAAATTATTTTCCTTTTAATGCGGTGTAGCAAACAATGGATGCTGGGATTCAAAACCACACCGAACATTATGTGCACGACCTCTCCAACCCTACTGCACCGGGGTTGTGTGCGGAAATGCTCGGGGTTGCGGACGAGGCTTGCCGGGCTGGAGACTTCGATCTGGCCGCAGAGATCTATACCTCTCAGCTCGCCGAGCTCGAGTACACTGACCGTGGCCTCTGCCTGCGTAAAGCTGACGCTCTAGCCCGTGGGGGACGCATAGCCGATGCGCTGGACTCGTATTGCATCGCTGCAAACCTCCAGGCACTAAGACCTGATGAACTGCAGATCTTAGTTGAAGTTATAGCGCATACGATCCGTACTAAAGAGCAGAGTGACGGTAAGACAATAAGCGTGGGCTCTACCGCTGGAAGCAGATGTTTTGAGAGTGACGAGTTAGACGAAGATCAGAACTTAGACTTGTTTTCATGCCGTCTTTGCAAGTGCTTATTGGCGGAATCGACGTCGTTGGTGTGTGGACACACTTTCTGTAAGCGCTGTCTGGAAGATGATCTGACAAAAGAGTGCCGAAGCTGCCGTTTAAAAGCCAACAAATCACCCATACAATTCACTGTGGACGGCCTCAGAGTAAATGTTATTGTCAGTGGCTTGATTGAAAAATGGTTCAATTCGGAAAGCAAAGCGAGACGGTACTGGTTGGAAGGGGAAGGGCTTTGGAAAAAACAGGACTTATCCAACGCAATTCTGAAGTTCAACACGGCGATTGAACTAGGTAAGAGACGGTTACATTCACGGCCTTTTTACCCAATTTATTGCAGTGGGTATATTATAAAGAACTGACCTACTTTCCGAGACTAATGAAATAGCCACAGGGGGCGACATTGTGCGTCTCCTTCTCAATGATGACACGGTTTTGTAATAACGTGACCAATACAATTTACATCAACCAGTTAAATTTGGCGTTTATTGGGCTGTCAGGTTGATAGAAGATATGTCGATGTTTAGTTGATCACAGCAACTAGCAAATAAACAGAAATTGTCTTTGGATTTGTTGCATGTTATTAACCCAACCCAAAACCGTCTGAACATGTAATCCTCTCTGAATGAACAGTTTATGATTAATGCTGAATTAATGCAGAACTTTAGTATAAACTTTGTAAATCAATTTATTTTGTTTAGGTGGCTGTTAGACTATTGTTTTAGGTCAGATCTGGGCTTTTCAAAAGTAGGTCACTGCATTGGACCTGTTCATTATTTGAAGTATATAGCAATATATAAAAAATATACAGTGTCTAATTTTAAAGGCTATTACATTCTAAGGAGTAAGTCAGTTTTATAATTATTTTTCTGAAGTGAGACGTCCTCTGATGTATGTGGCTAACAGATATGACCTACAAATGCACACACAGGCTCAATGAACCTACTACTGAATAGCAAAGACACTTTTAAAGAATGCAGTCTTTATCCAACAGCTTAGTCAGACATTGATAAGACTTTCCATATGTATACTATGGATATATTCTGATACATTCTGATATGTATACAGAATGTCAAATGAAATGAAGATGTCCTTGTTTAGGGGTGCCATTGCTGTTCTTTGAAATCTACCTTCCTGCAAAATTAATCGCCAACCATGAATAAACACAAACTAGTAGGTTAGGTTAGATGAAAGTGTAAAATAAATAAAAACATTGCAATTAAGTGGCTCAGTTTAGTATCCTAAAACATTTTTATTTTACAAGATAGACCAGGGGTCTTCAACCCTGCTCCTGGAGAGCTACATTTTTATAGATTTCAGCTCCAACCCTAATCAAACATACCTGAACCAGCATTGTGTTCATGGTGTTTGAGCAGGCTTGAAGCTGAATTCTGTAAGATAGTAGCCCTCCAGGAACAGGGTTAAAAATCCCTGCCATAGACAGTACCAAAATATTTGCACTTGATAAGGATGCGTTGATTCCACAGATCGTGCTTGACCTAATTTTGCCTTTTTGGACCTTGGATTCCAATTTTTTAAAAAAAGCATAAAAAAGCAGGAGCCTGAGCTTGTGTCTCATAGTGAGCATCACTGCTATATTTGTGAATTTGAGTGTTGGCAGAAATATCTTCTGGTCTGTCACATGGATGTATGTAGGCGTTTTGTGGGCTGCATGTTATATCTCACAATATGCTGCTCAGGCAGTCTGATAGTAAACACATATGTTGCCTGCTTGTCCAGTGCTGGCACACTGTCTGACACAGTCTATGACTTCAGAAACATAGTTGAGTCATATCAAATCCTGTTAATGCTGAGAAACATTTCTCTCAATTGCTTTCTCACTGCTAAACCTCCTTCTTAATACTCTGCTGACATGAGAACATTGAACTGATGGGACTCTATGTTCTTCGGTGTGTTTCTTCCTGTTAAAAAGCCAAATGGGATCGGTATAGCACATATAAAGTTATGAAATCAAAATTTATTTTTTTTTTTTAACTTTAGCAGGTGAAGATCCTTCTATACAATTTATATCAGAGTCCATTATCTTTGAAGGTAAACTTTAAAAACCTTTCATAAATTTGTTGTTGTTTATATGTAGTTTATTTATATTTTCTGTTTTTACTTTTTTCTTGCCATGAGTATGGCTGTGGTAGTGGGCATGGTGCTATATTATTAACAAACATCTTGCCTATCATTAAATGTCATCATAATTCTGAGTCTGAATCAGTGTGCTCAGATGTGAAGTGTTGCCTCAGTATCACATAAGTATGAACACAAGCATGGCAATGTTAATATGGCCTATGAAGGGGAAGTAGGTTAATTTGTGAATTAGATAGCCACGGTGCTGTAGCCCTTGGGTGATGCTCTGATTTTATGATCTGGTTCTCATGTCGTTTTGACAGTTACTGATACCCATTAAAATAACAGTTATATTTTATCCATCTTACAGAACTTTGTGAGTCACAGGTGGTGCAAAGTTTAAATTACATTGTATCTACATAAAACACATTAGGCTATTTATATTTGGTAACAGTTTATTTTACAGTGTAATTGTAGTTAATTAATTACTTACTATTTAAATGTACATGTACTTACTGTAGGGTTAGGGTTTGGTTTAGAGTGAGTGAATGTGAACTGTAAAATGGCGCTGGGCGATAATTCGATAACGATAATTTTCGTGATATAATTTTTCTCGATAAAACGATATGAAGAGTTCGATAAATGTTCAATATAATTTTTATGTGCCAAAAGCGGAACGAAATAGCGCGACTCATTTGAATCGCGCCACACGGACCGTTTATCCGCTCGGACCTAAGTTTAAACTGCCGCGCTGCAGGAGCTCACTAGACAAGGGCCGTTTCTCAATACCAAGTACGCAAAGTTCGGACTTGTGTCCTTCGTAGTTCGGACTTAGTAGTTTGACTTGGGAGTACGAACTCCCGAGGACGGGGGGACACAAGTCCTGTAATTCTGCAAATGGAACAGCAGCGTACTTGATAACGTCAGTCAGCTCGCCTTATCTACTCCGGTTATCTTCACTGTACGTATTTACAATAAGACGAAATATGATACCAACCACCTCTGCCTCTTTTCGTTTTCATTTAAACATATTAATAGCTGCAAAAATGTAGTTCAGGGAATGTACAACATTGCAGTGAAAAGAAAATATTATATCAAACAGCATTGCCTCTTTTCGGTTTCATTTAAACATATTAATAGCGACAAAAATGTGGTTCATGCAACGCGTACACGCATTACAATAAAACTAAGTGATATCAAATACCACTGCCTCTTTGTTTTCTTTAAAATATAAACCACAGCCCTCTTTTCGTACTCATTAAAAATAATAATAAAATAATAATAATAATAAAATTATATATATATATATATATATATATATATATATATATATATATATATATATTATGTATGTATGTGTGTGTGTGTGTGTGATTTAGGCAATATGTGCACTGTGTATAATACATCTTTACTCTATGTATAATAAAATTAAACATGACAAGCACAACTGCCTTTTTTGTTAAATGTCAGTTTTAATGAACGATATTAGCTATTATAAAAGTGTAAGTATAAAGTATAAGAGACGTATGTAATCGTAAATGAAGACAAAAGCAAACAATTCAGTCAAATACATGCTAAAATGTCAGCATTGAATTACGATTGATAAATAATTTAAGCATAACTTTGTCCTCAGGCAAAACAATATACCCTGGAATAAATGATAGATTCACGAGACCGAAAATTAGCTGTTAGATTTAACCACAACTAATTATACCTCTTGATTAACCACTACAGCGATGTCAGGACCAGCGGCAAACGTCAGAAGGACTAGCCATGGTGAGGCTCTCTCTGCGGGATACATGAGCACTGAGCACCCGGTGTTCACCTGGAACTCTCATCTCCGAAATCGGCGAAACAGATTTTTAAATAGGCGCGGTCTTTGTAAATAAACAGCAGATTTGAGTTTTAACAACTACATTCTCGCCTGAAATACTCTTTAAACTACATTTCATGACACAATAACAGTAATATTTTGAAAATCATGCGGGTTTTCGCCTCCGCCATTAACGCTCGCTAATTGGTGCGAAATGCATTCTGGGATACATGGCTGCCTCAAGTTCGCACAAGTCTCCTCTTGATGCATGCTTGATAAAAGGGGCGGAGCAAGAACACATCCGGGGATTTGAACTGTACTTGGCTAGATTTGAACTTGACATTGGAACAGTACTTGGGCGACGACTGATTATGTTTCACAAGAACACAAGTACAGACAAGAACGCATATTGAGAAACGGCTAAGATGCATTTATTATCTAGATGCGGCACGGACGCGCCTGGAAAAACCGAGCGGGTCTTAACCGCGTCGCTTCCGTAATGAGCGCAGCTGCCGCGCGCCTACATTTGAAATAACTAACTTGAACACGCAAAAGACGCGATATGTGAACGCCTCTGTCACGCGAGCACTAAACAGCGCTGTGAGATCCAGTGTGAAACACTTGAATTCAGCGACGAACACAATAACTATGTGATTCAAACTAGTTTAAAGCTGTGTTCAACGAGACAGTCAGAAGGCTTTTCAATCTACACATCGCCATCATTTACCATGGATTTACTGTAGTAACACTCACTGCACCATGGTATTGTGGCAGCAATGTGGGATATTCACATGTAATTTTATTACAGGAATAATGGTATATAATTATAGTATGTGTGTATTTATGATTAAGCTATAGCACGTGTGCATTTATAGTGAATGTTTTTAGACTACCGTTTTTCATACAAATAGGCTACCTATAAAACCATGTAGTTATATTTTTACCATGGTATTGAGGTAGCATTATGTGTGGTTTTAACTGTTTATCATGATTTAAAATGTATGCTTGCTACTATGGGGGACCAATGCTTAATTAAAAAAAAAAACGGTCAGAATAAATTTAACCATATAAAACTGAGGTTGCTACAATTTTTACAGATGTTACTGATTATACTGATACTGATAATGAACCAAAAAATTTCCTCTGTATCCTCAAGCTACTGTCAAATGTGCATTTCTAAGAGACAAAAAAGTTATATTATTATTATTATTATTATTATCATTATCAGACAACCCAGTTTCAGTTTCTTCATTTGAAACAATATAACTCATTAGAACATGCAGAAATTAATTTTTCTATTTAGATATTTATTTTGTTAAAGAAAATTAATGCTCTGGTTTCTACAACTTTTACTTTGGAGCAAAAATCAGACTTTAAACTTGAAAGAAATAGAGATTTGACATTTTATCGTGATAATTATCGATATCGACTGCTATGAAAAAAATTATCGTGATAATATCGTCCAGCCCTACTGTAAAGTAAAGTGTTTTTCATATTGAACAAGCAATTGCATATTAAACTGTGGTCCTGATTTGACAAGGCCTTGAGATTCCAGTTAACATTGCAGCATGAATAAATTCTGTGGCTACTGTTTTATTTATACTGTTGACTTTGTCATTACTGATAGTCATTTTTTATATGGTGATGTTGAACTCATCTTTTTATATTTGTTGATTGCCTAGTGTTTTGTGAGACTGTGGTGGATGGGGTCTGGAGCCATACATTCACACTGGTCAAGTCAAGTCACCTTTATTTATATAGCGCTCTTAACAATACATACTCTGTCAAAGCAGCTTTACAGTATTAAATAGGTGTTTTAGGAAGCCAAACAAATTAGAATATACAAATATGAATACTTTTAGTGTTGAAGTCTGTATGCAACAATATAAAATTACTGTTGCGTATTTGATTTGCCAATGAAAAAAAGATTATCTCTGCAAACTTTTCAGAATTCATTTCATATTAAAACTATATGTAAGCAAATAATAATGACATTTATTTATACTGTGTAAATTTTGGCCCTCCTTGGTACAAAATTATAATGTCATGCGTTTTGCAGGACAACATTGTTTTGGTTGTGCTTCAGCTGTGTTTCAAGACCTCAATGTGCACGAATATAACAGGACATTATATCAGAGCAGGTGGACAAATAAAGTTGTTGTGTTTTTTTTTTTTTTTTGTTGTTGTTGTTGTTGTTTTGTCATGAAGATAGCTTTGCTGGTGTTAAAATCAATCAATCAATCAATCAATCAATCAATCAATCAATCAATCTCCACTGTAGACATAAGTGTTTATACCCAAACTATAAACTTTCAGCTCAGTGCTTGTTATTTAAAAGTTTGAAAATGACAGTTTGTGGTTGAAAAGACTGTTTGTGAAGCCGTTTTATACTGTACATACATATAGGGGTGGGAATCTTCAGGCATTTCATGATCTGATTCCGATTCTGGAAGTCACGATCGGATTATAGTTAAAATGGTCGTATAAGCTGTGTTAGGAGAAGGGGGAAAAAAGACAGGCTCGGGTCGGACTCGGGCCGAGAATTCTAATAAGCTGTCAGACAAGGGTCAGGCTAGGGCCTATATATTTGAGACCCCCGCAGGGCTCTATGTGGGGAAAAAACCAAGCTCAGAATCAATTTTGAAATATTCAGAATTATTAAAGATAGAATTTTTATTTTTTTCTACCACCCCTACATGTATAGTAAATGGCAGCAGCTCTTTCTAGCAGCACGATAGCAGATTTGAATGTTGCAATGTGATGATCGGACTTTCAAAGGTTTCAGAGGAGCATGACCACCGTGTTTTGTCGCTGTCCATATTAATGAATCACACTGAAAGTGTGAGCGCTGACCCTCTCATTTTTTTAACACGGGCAGCGACAAAAGTATGCACTGCTCTTGCTCTGCTGACATAATGTGAAAGATGGGTAAAAGACACTTGAATCATAGTCATTTAGGAATAAGTTTGCATGGAGATTCAAATTGAGATTGCGTCCTTTTAATGATTAGTCTGCAGCTCTAGCCATTGTCATGTAAATGGAACAGCTAAAACGCATTAATTTATGTTTTAGTTTCTAGTTGACAACGGTGTTGTGTAAACACTCCCTAGATGTGACAATAACATGACATTGATATTGTGGTCGCAAATTAAAAATTAATTCTCACAAGTTACTTTGTTTATTCATTTTAGTTAATGCAATTCTTAATTCATGGTGGCTGGAAGCTCCCTGAATGCCTGGAACCAATCAGTACTACACCATGTTTGTTCGCCAGAAGAGAACTGGTCCCCCAACTGAGCCTGGTTTCTCCCAAGGTTTTTTTTTCTAAATTCTGTCACCTGATGGAGTCTTATTTCCTTGTTGTTGTCGTCATCTTCTGACTTGCTTAATTAGGGTCTGAAAGTCTCATAACTTTAAGAAAATGTATTGAAATGATCACACTGACACCATCGGATGGGAACAAACACTTGAATTAACTGTTGTCTACTGTGGAGCTGCATTACAGCTTTGTATACCTCTTTTTGCAGTCTGTATTGTGAAAAGCGCTATACAAATAAAGGTTTCATTACTAATTTTTGTTTTGGTAGGTAAAGTCTAGATATCTGGTTAAGTCAGAATGATTTTTTTAAAGGCTCTTTAGATCATTATAATTGTAATGAATTAAGTCATTTGCTTCATTAATTATAATCGGAGTGAATAAATATTCCTAGTTTCATTACCTCTCTTGTGTAGACATACTCATTTTATTTATGCAGACTTGTGTTGCTTTTTAGAACCAAAAAGTATAACAGTTCTGAGTTATAAAACTGCCACAACCAAAAAAGTGCTTCAGGACCTTATAGTTCCTTTAATGTTTATGCCTTGTAATGGTCTGTAAATTATTTTATGTCATTACAGTATATAGTACATAAGTCTATTAATATGTTTTAGCCACAGCAATCTACCTTACAATCTCCTTAAAAGTACCTAGTTAAATTCCTGTTCTATCTATTTCTTTGTAGTAAAACGCCTTCTCCTCTCCACAGAGCCCTGTATATGTCGTCTCCTGGCTCAGCGGGCAGAGCTGCTTATGGAAATGAAGAATTTCAGCCAAGCCATCAAGGATGCGGCCACCATGTGCCGACTTCGTCCCTTGTGGCCAAAGGTAGGAATCTGTGAAGCGACACACATGCAAAAATCATGGCTTTAAAATCCCACAAGATTTTAAAACCGTTTCACTACAAGTGCAAACATTTAGAACATTTTAAATAGAAAGAGCGTGTTCTTGTGGAACTACTAAAACCAGGGAAAAGTCATCAGTCTGTTGTTCTTAGGAAGGATATTCCATGAATTGTCCAGTGTTCATTTAACTCCACAAGTGTACATTTTACACTTCTCTAGTGTATATATAGGTCCCACCAGTCTGGTGTTTAAGTAACACTTTCAAAAGTGTTGAATATATACCCCTTGACAGAGTATCTTGTTTTACACCATAAGTGTACAATATACTCTAGTGTAGACTGTATTACTCTCTGCAACAGTGTATTATTTATTATTTTTTACACTGACAGGGTAAAGCGCCTAACACACAGGTTTTAAAAATGTACAAAAATTAATTGTGCTTTTAGTACTGGAATTAAAAACATTTGTAAATTTCATAATGTTCACCATTTTGCATTTATTTTTTATATATAATGTTATATATATATTTTGCATTTAGAAAAATAAAAAAAATATATCACACAAACCCTTCAAACCTATTTGATTTATTTTCTCAAATTCAACCACACAAACTCATGTTTTGTTTACAAACACAATTAGTACAGCGTGCATAAAAACAGTGTAACAGCATTAAAATAATAAATTTAAATTTTGACTGTATGAATTTTAACCATTTGTGCAATTTCATATTACTGAACAACATCATACACACTTAAATGTGTATTGTATTAAAATGTTAAAAGTACAAACTACAAAGGAACAGACAGATTCAATGAGCACAAAAGCACTGTGGAAAAAGCTCAAAAAAAGTGCTTTATAGTAACAGGAATATCATCTTTCAATTCTGAACAAACAAGAAGTCCTGAGCGGTATTCTGTCCCAAAACAAGAAATCCAAGAAAGTATTAACAAAACAGTCAATGTCAAGTTGCAGTTTTAAAAGAACAAATCATTTATATTTGTATGACTATGAATTTCAGTCATTTGTGCAATTTCATATTACTGAAAAACAACATACACACTTAAACATGTATTGAATTAAAATGTTAAAAAGTACAAACTACAAGGAAAAGACAAATTCAAAGACCTGAGCACAAAAGCACTCTGGAAAAAGCTCTAAAAAGTGCTTTATAGTAAAACATGTAACGGAACAATATATAGGTCATTTTGCTGAAATCCATACTTTGTTTGAAGGTCAAAAGGCTTAAAGAAATGCAAGGTTTCAACATTTAAAAGGGAAACGTTCCTGCAAAGCCTCTCTTGGACTTGAAATGAGTGAAGATGTTCAACATAATGAACTTTGAAAAGTTCGTCAAAGGCTGAGAGAGAGGACTTAGCCATGCAGGGGATGAGCCACTTATCCACAGCAATGTAGTAGTCATGGATGCTACTCTTCGAAGTGCCAACTGCCAAGATGTAGGGCTGTGTTGTCTGTGTTGATCCAAGGACTTCTTCAAAACTGCAACAGGACTGAAAACATAAAAAAACAGTCACATTTAAATTAATGTACATCTAGATGTTAACAAACATTCTAGACATGACATGCAGTTCTACATAAAATTAAGAGTAAGCATACCTTATGAAATCTTACTACGCGATCCAAAGCTTCACGAACACTGATCTTGACAAACTTCTTATTTCCACTAGAAGGTGGTGGCAGGAGATAGACCAGCAGTAACAGGGAAGACATATCACAGTCCCAGTCTAAATTCAAAAAAGAAAAAAGCAAACCATAACAAATCTATATAAGCATATATACCAATATACATAAGTTATTTTATATACACAAAAAATGATTATCATTACTCTTGATTAGCAAACATAATGAACTGTCTGTACCTTCTTGACAGGTGCTGCAGTTTTCTGCAGACTGAATCAGACAACTCAAAAGTGGTGACTGAGTGAGGTTTTTGGCTTCTTGAATTACTTTTTGCTTCAGAGTACAGTCCCACTTCTCCAGAAGCTTAGATGCAGTCTCCACTCCAAACAGTAACTCGAAGTCTTGAAGCACCTAAAGTTCTATACAGTTAAAAGCAAGAAAATAATTAGTTACATTACAGAGTGTTGCAGCTTAATAGTCCATTCAATTTTGAACAACAACAACAACAACAACAACAACCTATTGTGTGCAACACTTACAAGTCCTTTTGTGTCAAGAAACCTTGGAAATAAGGAAAGAACAGATGATGATTTTTCAGGAACTTGGATCATTTTCTGGCGATACTGGAAGGTAGATTTCATTTTTGCAGTAACTTGTTCTAGATCTGAACAATGTTTCAAAAATGAAATGGCTTCTTGACAGCGATCTCCTTCTAGCTGCTTTTCTGTTGGGGAAGACACTCTTTCGGTTCGAGGACCCCTCCTCTCACATTTATCATCAGAAGTGGTTCTGCTGCAGCGGTTGTTACGTTGAACTGTCTTCAGTCTCCAGGCTATATATCCTGAGTTACCTTCTGCATCATAGAAGTGTTCCTACAATGTAAACAATAAATGTAAAAATTACAGCACTTACATGAAAGACAGTTTTACATTAGGGCTGCACGATTAATCGCACGATGTCCTGAGGCGCGTTTAGTTAATGAAGCCGGTACGTTGATTAGTAGTAAAGCTCCATCACATGCGTTCAGCTGGAGCGGCAAGTAATACACAGAGCCGTACATCTCTGACAAGCTACGCCAAAATCGCGCTCAAAATCGAATTCGATTGCGTATTACTTGCCGCTCCAGCTGAACGCACGTGATGGAGCTTTACTACTAATCAACGTACCGGCTTCATTGACTAAACGCGCCTCACGACATCGTGCGATTAATCGAACAGCCCTATTTTACGTTGATAAATGAAATATATAAACAGACCAAAAAGTAGTGATAATTATATGGCATGCTAATAATAACAACATGCATCCCTACTAAAAAGTAAAATAGAGAACTCACACAGCCTTTTCTGGAAAAGGGATCTTTGAGAGAGGGAAACAGAGTCACAATCCCAACTGCATATTTAACTCTGATCTCCTTAGGTGGAATACTCCTAAGTAAACAAAAAAAAGCTACATTGTTCTATTTAGTCATTAAGTGTGCTTAACTGAGTAGTTAGAATGGTTATTCACACACTGTATAGTCAAATTATTTAAACAGAGGAAAGGGAACAACATCCTTTACCCTACCCATATTTATCGATCATGTCTCCAACTAATGCGTTCACAAGAATCCGTCTTGTGGAATCTGTGATTTTCCCAGTTGTTTTGTATTCCTGCAATATCTTCTCCCCAGCAGGCTTTTTTTCTAAAACACTTTTCACAAGCTTAAAAACAAACAAACAAAAAAAAAAAAATTTGTAAAATCATCTAACAAAACAACATTCACATTTTAGTAGGATTGCGACGAGCCTGCAACAAGTTCATCAGCAAGTGGCACATATATAGCAAAAGCACATATTACCTCCTTAGCTTCTTGCAAATGGTCATCAGAACAAGTTCTTTTAGGTGGGAAGAAAGGACCATCACTGTCTGATGGCTGTGTGTCTGACGATGATGCAACTGAATGAAGTGATGGTGCATCGGTCTCATTTGAAGATGGATAGCTTGTGTGTGCAGGAGAGTCTTAAAATCAAATAGAAATTTAGAACAAAAGCATATATACACATTTACATACATATACATCTTTTCATACCTGTTACAGCCACAGCATCAATTACCATCCAAAGAGTGTCAGGCTTCTGCTCAATAATGTCAGCAAAAACATCTTCATCTACTTCTGTTCCAGTCTCGTCAGCCAAAAAAACCTTATGATCTGTGGAGATGTCAAACTTCTGCTTGACTGGAAAGACAAAATGGAAATTACGGAACAGAAATAGGTGAACAGGAAAAAAGATTTAAATAAAAGATCTCATCCATCATCCAAAAATCATACATTCTTAACCATTTCCCTCAAATTCACTGATTTTGATTTGGAAGTTGACAATTTACAGCAATTGACAAAAAATCCCATAATCTGATCTGGGGAAGTTTCCTTTTTAGTAACCTAACCTATCCACGTATAAGAGGTGAAAAAGAAATAATTAATATAGAATAAAAAAGCAATGTTTCTGCTTTAACATTATAATTGTTATTTCATTTTATATTTACAAAAGAAAATATCCTTGAGCATCCAAGTGAGGGAAAGACTTGTTATTAACAATGGAATGCATATAAACCATATTACAATTATTAGCCAGATATCACCATTGAGGAGCACTTACCATCCTTGATTACAGAATCATAAGACGATCCAGTAAGCTTTATGTACTTTTTGTGATGTTGGTACTGCACTTTTAACAGCATAATGTTGATGTTTTGCTTCAAAAAAAAAAAAAAAAAAAAAAAAAAAAAAAAACATGTTTAAAAAAGCATTCCTACATTAAAATAGGCATATAAATAAAAAAAAAAAAAAGGTGTGGAACGCTGTCTTTGTATCAGAAATTAACTAATGCTTAGGGGTGTAACGGTACACAAAATTTATGGTTCGTTTTGTACCCATTTTAAAACGTAAAATTGATTGTCTTTTAAAATTTAAATTAGTAAAAATCAACAGTTCACATATATTCAATATGAAACAATATAAATCATCATTTTATTTATCAAAACAAACAATCAGAAGTGTAAGTCTTACCTGTGGCTTTATCTTGCATTGATTTGCGAAAAGACCATAACTGTGTCCTTCAAGCGCGCTGTTTCAAACGACCAACAACATGACGACTGCAATGTCCCGTATGTAAAATAAGCACCGAACCAGTGTAGATCTTCGCGCCAAAGTTTCTACGCAAATTGAAATTATTCGATTAAAAAATAGTCTACGGCCATATATGAAATTCAGTTTTCACTAACAATTAACAGTTACAAAATGTACAAAATAAAAAATGAAGAATGTTTTAAACAGCTTTAACATCAGGCACCCTGCTTCAGAAATAAGGTTAGGTAACGCTATCCTATATTATAACCTTTTAACAACTTTACTTTTACACACTAACCACATATACTCAAGTAAACGAATGTTCTACATTATTTTTCAGTAGAATTTGCAACACCTTAGAAATATTTCACGTTTTAAAATGGCGGCGACAATACACTATATTGATTAAACTCCTTTCTAAAATAGATTGGCCGTCATTCAATTGATTAAAACAAACAATCAGAATTGTAAGTCTTACCTGTGGTTTTATCTAGTCTTGAAAAGAGAAAAGACCATAACTGCGGGCTTCAAGCGCGCTTCACCTTCCTTTCAAATGACCAACATGACGACTGCAATGTCCCGTATGTAAAATAAACACCGAGCCAGTGTGGATGTTCGCGCCAAAGTTTCTACGCAAATTGAAATTATTCGATTAAAAAACAGCCTACGGCCATATATGAAATTCAGTTTTCACTAACAATTAACAGTTACAAAACGTACAAAATAACTTACTAAAATGCAGAATGTTTTAAACAGCTTTAACATTCAGGCACCCTGATTCAGAAATAGGTATCCTCTATAATAACTTTTTAACAACTTTACTTTTACACACTAACCACATATAACTTACTCAAACTATAAAAATAGATTGGCCGTCATTTAAAACAAACATAATCAGGATTGTAAGCCTTACCTGTGGTTTTATCTTGTATTGAACAGAGAAAAGACCATAACTGTGTGCTTCAAGCGCGGTTCTCCTTTCTTTCAAACGACCAACATGACGACGGAAATGTCCCGTATGTAAAATAAGCACCGAACCAGTGTAGATGTTCGCGCCCAAAATTCCTATAAAATTGAATTAATCCGATCAAAAAATAAAGCCGTATAGTTACAATAAATAACGCAGTTCTAATGTTTCGAAATGTCCGATTTCACTAAAACTAATGTTACAAGATAGGCCTATAGCTGCCAGTGACTCACTAAAGCTAGTTTACGTTGCGTCTCATGGAAATAAAACATATTAAAATGAACTCTGCGTATCAATTAAATGTATGTAGTTGTATTAAAACAACATGTTAAAAGTGAATATTCTTAATCTTACCTTTGTGTTTTGTTTTCAATCGCAAGACTCTACCGAAAGAGACGCCGTTATTTTCACAGTCAAATGCGGACTGCATTGCCTCAATTGCTTCAAGTTCCCGTATGTACAATTAACACTGGACAGGTGTTTGGAAGCGCAACACCAAAATATTACACCACTTGGGGGCATCATTTCACACTAGCTGGTGTTTATTACAGTAAATGTACACTTTTATTTTAACACTTCAACACCATAAGGCCTTACACTGAAATTTTAACACCACCGAATTTGCTGTGTACATCAGAGATTATATAGTTTGAGAAACTGACCTAGCTGGCAGTTTTATTAATCGCCTTAAAATAGCACTTTTATCTGCTTTCTTCAACAGAAGACCCTGGGGTAGAAGCAGTTGATTAATTGAATTGGGAAAATAAATATAGATTTATAGTGTAATGATTACAACAGATGGATAAATCTAACTTTTAGGTGTTGAGCTTTCATAAGAACAGCACAATCATAAGATTTGTGAGAATCCTGTGGTTCTCTCTTATGTGGCTTGCTTGTTTTGGTTTGGAGACCAGCTGAAAGGTGCATCGCATCATCTTATGTGCTGGCAAAACTTTGTTTGCTGATCAGTATGGCATATTGTGTTTTTTTTTTTTTTTTTTTTTTTTTTTTTATCCTTTTGGTATAATTGGTTTTAATCTTGGTGTAAATGGGCAATTTTGATTTGTTTTTTTTTTATTTGTTTGGTGTGAAAATGTATTTATGTTGTAGTGATATCATAAATGGTGATGATGGTAGTAATATCACAATTAGGAACCGGGTTGCGCTTTTCCACCTAAAAATATCCTGGGCCTATACCCTGTGATGACACCCTGAGAGCAACTGGAGAGCAGACAACTCTTTAAGCTTTTGAATTGCTCTTGCAGTACTTTGATGTCATACAACGATCGGTTTGTGCCGATGCATCTCAAACAAGCATATTTTTAAAAGCCTTTGGAGTTCAGGTAAATTAACATAATTAACATGACAATTAAATGTCAGTTCAGAAATGATCAGCAGAAGAGATCAATCCTTCTGCAAGAGATAACAAGCAACCCACTTATAATAAATGCTGTACACTGCGTAAGGCCACTGGACAGAGCATCCTGTTGTTGCACATACAATTTTAATGTTTAGAAGAGTGCTAAAAATACAAAAACCATTAGAAATTCATAGCAGATTTCAGCATCACACACCATGATATGGGTTAAAATGAGAGGTGAAAAAGCCAATTTCTCTCCAAAACGGTGCCAGTTTTAGCATTTTGTGATAAAGAAATGAGAATCACTAAACATGATGATTTGTTACAATTTAAAAAGAAATGCATATTGTTCTAGAAGTATGGCATCATGTCCTACCTTTTACACATTTACTCAAATTGTTATGCTGATAATAAAATTTGCAAGGAAAAAAATTGCATTAAATAAGGAGAACAGATTGCAGTATACATCAATAAGGTGCATATTGGCCCTCAGTTTCAGCACATTATTTCCAAGCATTTTAGTGTTCCCAACAAACTTTTTCACAGCACACATCGCATACTCAAACTCATCAGGAGCGAACAAGCTGCCGACTTCTCCAAGTGACTGTTGCCGAATACATGCGAGGGAGAGACACTTTATTGCAGATTGCACGTCTGAGAGAGAAATTCACTTCGAGAACAAAATTTACAGATAATTTACTCACCCCCTTGTCATACAAGATGTTCGTGTCTTTTTTTTTTTTTTTCAGCGATAAGAAATTGTTTCTTGAGGGGAAAAAAATGTAGGAATTATCTCCATATAATGGACTTCAATGGTGCCCCATGTGTGAACTTCCAAAATGCAGTTTAAATGCAGCTTCAAATGGCTCTAAACGATCCCAGCTGAGGAAGAAGGGTCTTATCTAGAAAACTAAACAAATTAACAATTTTCAAAACAGAATCGTTTTTTTCCTGGTTCAATACGGAAAATATAGTTGGGGTATGTCAAAAAACTCTTGTTTGCTTCCCCAACTTTAAAATCATCCTAAATCACTGCAGAAGTACCGACCCAGTGTTTAAAAAGTAACCATGCAAAAAAGATCAAACGTCCTTTACAAAAAAAGGTAAAACGACGATGTAGGACCATTTTTGAAGTTGAAGAAGATAGTTTTTCGCCGTACCCTAACTGTATTGACCTGGATTACACAGACTGCGTATCGCAGAGACGCGACAAGACGAGCATTTGAGGTTAAAAAGTATATAAAATTTCAATTTGTTTTGAAAATGACCGGTCATTTTGCTAGATAAAACCCTTCTTCCTCAGCTGGATGACAAGGGGGTGAGTAAATTATCTGTAAATTTTTGTTCTGAAAGTAAACTTCTCCTTTAAGTAAATGTGAGTAGGAATTAACTGGATTATGAATGTGGCATTGTCTTGTATTGTGTTGTATTGTAATGTATAGCTACTGGATGTTTAAATTTTCTTCTGGGATTAATAAGGTATTCATTATCATCATCTGGGGATTTCTTTCCACGAATTTAACAATATTCCATGAGTTATTCCACATGGAATCTCCTGTTTATTTTTTTAAACAGTATCACTTAATGACTAGCCCTGTGTTTCCCAAACGTGGGAAACACTTAATAAGTGCTTAGTAAGGCAACACAAAAACGCTTAAGGCAACTCAATGCATTAAAGGAGAAGTCCACTTCCAGAACAAAAAATTACAGATAATGTACTCGCCCTCTTGTCCTCCAAGATGTTCATGTCTTTCTTTCTTCAGTTGTAAAGAAATTGTTTTTTTAGGAAAACATTTCAGCATTTTTCTCCATATGGTGGACTTCTATGGTGCCCTGAGTTTGAACTTCCAAAATGCAGTTTAAATGTGGCTTCAAACAATCCCAAATGCGATTGTAAACGGTCCCAGCCGAGGAAGAAGGGTTTAGCGAAATGATCGGTTATTTTCATAAAAATACAATGTATATACTTTTTAATGTCAAACGCTTGTCTTGTCTTACTCTGCCAGAACTGTTTATTTCTGGTTCAATACAGTTAGGGTATGTAAAACTCCCATCTCATGTTCTCCCTCAACTTCAAAATCATCCTATATCGCTGTTTTCCCTTTTTTTTAAGGTAAGGGTGTTTGATCTTCTTTGCATGATCACTTTGCAAAGACTGGGTCAGTACTTCTGTAGCGACATAGGATGATTTTGAAATCATTTTTTAAGTTGAGGGAGAAAATATGATTGGAGTTTTTTGACATAACCTGTTTTAAACCAGAATACACAGAGTTTAGGCAGAGCAAGACAAGATTCAAGGATGATTCAAGGGTATGTAAACTTCTGAACAGGTTTTTTTTTTTTTTTTTTTTTTTTTTTTTTTTTGTCTTATGGAGTGTATAGTACTAAATTTAAAAAAAAAAAAAAACATGCAATTTTAATGATCCCTCTTATTTTGTTAAAATTATGTGATACTGATTTGATGAACAGTTTAATAAACAAGAAGTTAATATTAATTGACTGACTTTGTAGACACAAGTGTTTTTCTTTTTTTTTTTTTTAAGTTTGAAACAAAGTGAAACTGTTTTGCATCTCTGAGCAACACAGGACAGTGTTCAGTGAGTCAATCAGTCAGCCATTTGAGAACAGGTTGAATGAATGACTGATGCAGTGATTTGCTGCCACCTATTGGCAATATGAGGTTTATATTTAAATATTTTCCCATTTTTCCCTAAAGACATTTCAAATATCCTTATTAAACATTTTTTTTATTATTTATTTATTTATTTTTTATTTTTTTCCCCTCAATATCAAAACCTTTATGCATTTGAAACTGCAGGTTAACTGTGTACCTGTGCCCTGTATTAAACAGTCTGTGTAAATGCATCTAAATGTCACTTCAGGTGCAGATTCTGTGCCACTCTGCATTGAAAACACAAATTTTTGATACTGATTTCATTTGATTGGTAACGGCCCCATGGTGTCTTACTATTTGAATTTATTGATTAAATTAAAGAATTTGACAAAGATAGTCATGCATTATTTAGATTAGAAAAATTGCCTTATAAAAGTAAAAATGCCCATAAAAGGTAAAAATCAATTTCAACTTTTTTTTTTTTTTTTGGTCATTATTGCACACCCCTAATATATGTATCATTTTTAGTTTTCCTTTTGGGGCTAGAAAGAAAATTGTAAAGAGTGAGTTTTTACCGGTAATTAATTAACGCAATCTTTTTATACGTGCATTCAGCCACATCTACATTTACATTAGACTTTATATTGCAGCATTATGTTTTGCTGAGTTGTGCATGCACCGCTGTGTTTTATATGAACCCCTAGACTGGTCATCCCTATATCAAGGGCGCTCTTAGCCAAACTACCTTCTTATATTTATAATCTTTTAACCTATTATTTAGATAGTTATTGTACTAGATCTAAATCTCAAATTTAACTATATATTCAGAATTTGGTAAATCTGTTTTCTCTTTTTATGCTCCTTAGGTTTAGAATGAATTGCGGAATTCAAACTGGATGTACTTCCACCCTTGAATACCTTTAAATGTCTTTTGCAAACTGTTTTACTAGAGACTAGTAATCGTATCTCTTGACTTCTTTATTTAGTGACCGTATATAAGTATTTGTAATGTTGTTTTATGATTTGTGTTATGTAAAACTTTGAGATAATTAAAATCTCTTTTACCAGAAAGATCTGGTCAAGACAGCAGCACAGTGAGACTCCTGGCTAAATAAAAGATAAAATAATAATAAACGATAGCTGGGGTTTTTTATCTACCTTTATTTTTTCTTTCCAGGCTCACTACATTAAGGCTGCAGCATTTAGGAGCGCTGGCCGTAATGAAGAAGCTCTACAAGAGTATTTCTACTGTTTGGCTCTGAAATCTGATTGGATCACTGTAAAACTGGAGGCCCAAAAGGTACATTATTTCATTATTTGTGAATATCTGCCTTTGTGTGGTAAATGTAATGGTTTCTCTGATTTTGATGTTAATTTGATGTTAAAGCTTAAACCCTTAGTTTCTTTAATTTATGAAGTGGTCAGTGTTACTTTTGTAAAACTTTTTCTGTTTATCTGCAGATCCTGAGTCACATGTTCTCTTCGGTCTTTGTGAATGATGATCTGGCCACATCCATGCAGCCCCTTCCAGCTGGACCCTCCTCTCGTATCAAACCTTCGTCCCTCCTCAGCTCTCTTCACTCCTCTCTTCCTAGAGATGGAGCCAAAGCAGGCTGCTCCAAGGTTACTTTGCTCAGATACAACAGATTCAAACAATTGCACAGATTTGCAACAATAAAGATATTGTCACACTGAATATTGAAAAGACTAATTTTGCTTTGCAAAGCAATTTTAGATTCATAGCATGGGATCAAAGCACCATCAAATCTAAAACTGTTTTTGTGTGTGTGTGTGTGTGTGTGTGTGTGTGCTAGGAACCAACACTCAGTTGCAGCAAGTTCAACGATGGGAACTCTTCTATTTTACAAAGATCTGAAAACATAAACTCTGTTGGCCTCTCTTCACTTTTTGTTCAACCAGTCCTAAAAAGGAAATGGACAGAAGATGCTAAGGCCTTTGAGCCACCCAGTAAACAGCTTAAAGAAGGTATGAATAAAATTTGTCCATTTTGGAAAAATAGATAATTACTTACAACTAATATTGTAAAGGAATAATTATTGCATTTATCTATGATCTCTGGCTGGTTGTACGAACTTTTTTTCCCTCTCGGTCTCTTTGTTTCTAGATAAGGCATCTTCGTGTAAAACTCTCCCTACTTCTGGGGAGAGGCAAGTTCCATCACAGCTTTTGGACAGTGCAGACTTTGAATGTTCTCTCTGCATGAGGTAGTAATAAATTCTCTCTTCGGGAAAAAAAAAAAAAAAAAAAACACTTTACTTTATAGGCATCTAAATCCCCCTAACTAATGTAATATTTCAGACTGTTTTATGAGCCTGTCACCACACCCTGTGGACACACGTTCTGCCTCAAGTGTTTGGAGCGCTGCTTGGACCACAACCCAAACTGTCCCCTGTGCAAGGAGAACCTTTCTGAGGTAAATTTAAATACTACTTAAACAGTCTGTAACCTTGAAGACCAACAGCAGGCCTGTATGTTCTTGTCTTTAGGATTTGTGGTGGTTACCTAATATCATAATGGAAAGAAATATAAAAATTAAAAAAAGGACTGGCATTTAGGTATATTTACACAGTTCGGCAATTACAATTGCATAAGTAATACTATGAGATTAATGGGTTTTAAATGGGCATTAATGTTTTTTTAAACTGAGTATTGAAATATGATTTTCTTTTTAATGACATTATACTTTAAATATGAAGCTAAAACCACTCATAGCAAGTCAGTGTCTTAAAGAAGTAATTCAGTGAGTCATTCTGTCACATTGATTAATTCAACTGGTTGATTCGTTCAGAAATGAAGCAAGTGACTGACTTTATGAATTTGTTACTAAATTAGTAGCTTACTCGATTCATTCAGTAATAAAATAGTGCTGTGTGTTGCTTGGAGATGCATAACAGTTCTGCTGTGGCTTTGTTTGGAACTATTTTCATTGACGAAATTAAGCAAAAATAGGTTATATTGACAATATTGTGTCTAAAATGTAAACACGATATTAGCTTCTTGTTTAATTAATTGTATAAAAGGCAATATCACATTTACAATTGAGCAGATGCTCAGGAAAAAACAGCCCTCTTGTGATATTACTGAGCTCTGTATCATATGATGAAAATATAAAACAAAACCCCATACACTGCATTTTTTGCTCTCACATCTTGAATCTTGAATCTTGAATATCTTGTTTGGGGCAACTGCCTGTCCAGACATGGTGAATTGACATTTGATGTGGGATTTTTTATATTTTATATTTTTTTTAAAGATGCTGATTCTCGTTTAGTACAGAGTGCTGACAGTGATATGGAATAGACTATACAAACAATAAAACCCCAAAAAAGAGCTAATTTTGAGTACTAACATGAAATTTATCACACACCTGTGAATAATGTTGTTTTAACATGCAGTAATGTTACTATACAGCCCCGACCTCTATGCATAATATGTTCTCCTGAAAGAAATGTATGCATAAATGTATCATTTAACATTTTGCAGTTTATAAGAAAACTAGCAAAGCAGTTTAATTAGTTGTTAGTCATTAAGGAGATGCTTTCTTTTCCAAAGTGCACATACTTTATTTATTTATTTATTTATTTATTTATTTATTTATTTTTTCTCCCCTGCAGTATCTGGCCACTAGAGCGTACAACAAAACTCTTCTAATAGAAGAATTATTGCAGCGCTACTTTTGTGAAGAGCTAGCAGAAAGGCGAAAAGTACATGAAGAAGAGATGAAGGAATTGTCAAAGTAAGTTGGCTTTGGATATAATGGTTTTCCTAACACTTTTCTGGTCTTTGCTGTGCCATGTCTACACACACATAGGTTTTGACTACTTTTCAAAGGTGTCTTTGTTATACCCTGAACAGTTAATGATTTATTTGTCATCTGTATAATAATTGTTCCCCATTGGTTGTCAGGACATTAATATTTTTCGTGTCTTGTTCATGTGTATATATTGCATTTTATATATTCTTCTTGTTTCAGCTTGAACCAGGAAGTGCCCATCTTTGTTTGCACTATGGCATTTCCTACCATTCCCTGCCCACTGCATGTTTTTGAGCCTCGATACAGGCTTATGATTCGCAGATCTATGGAAACGGGAACCAAACAGTTTGGCATGTGCATTGCTGATGAACTAAAAGGGTAAGAGGCCTTGAATTAATTAAAAGTGTGGGTCTATAGGGAAATCTGTTTAATATTGCATTTCAAAAGGTAAATACATAAAGTAACTGGTAAGAGTTTGTCTGTCTCTTTTTTTTTTTTTTTTTTTTTTCTCCCCCATCCAGTTTCACTACCACAGTGGAGTTTTGAGGCGGTACTCTCAAAACTTTTTTCAAATTTGTGTTTGATCACTTCAGTGTCACAAAACCCCCTATTTTTAGCGCTGGTTTGTTCTCACAACAGTTTTGAGGTGTGGTAAAGCTGTCAAGTGGAAGGGGAAAAAAAAGAAAGAAAACTGTGCAACAACTGCTTCTGATCCAGTTACATTTCGCTCGCATTAAAAGCATCAAAAATTCCCACAGTTGTACTCTCTAGTTTACTACTGCCCACTACAAAATGAACAGATATGACATGATTTTGAAAGCTTACAGTACATTTCACACATCTCATCTTGTGATTTGCTATAATTTAAAGCACAAATACATGCATACTGAAAATATAGATTTATGCACTCTTGTGTTTTGGGCATCAGCAGATTTGAATTTTGTTGTAAAATGCAGTATTTTATTAACAGATTGGCATATCGTTACACAACTCTGTTTGAAGGTACTAAAAACGTTTCAGGAAAGCACATACTTTATCAAACTCCTCCTTGAGCAAATTTGACTTGGATCATCTTGATATCCTGTCGGCATAAAGTTATGGATTTCAAGTTGATAGACTAAACTGTTTTTGTTCGCTGCAACAACAGATTTGTTGGCATGATTCCCAAATGGATCTGAGGATGTATTTCTGCAATGTTTTGCCATAGTGACACACAATTATGATTTTTCAACTATTTTGCCTAAAATCATCTACAGTGTTAAAATTACTTTTTATTATTATTATCATTATTTTCGTTATAGTTTGAGTGTTTGGCCCCGATAATTGCTCCTTGCATTTCTTGTGTTCAGTTGCTTGGTGACATGGCTATAATGCCTCCTGATGGTACTTTGTCTGTGGCAGAACCTTGCAGACACCCCACTCATACAGTAACAATGTCATGCTTACAGCACAAAAAATACTCACAGGAGTTTACAGAAACACTGAAGTAAAAATTTCAAAGTGATGACAATTTTAGCTTTTGCGTTTCATAGTTGCACACTAAAGTCTATATCCAAAGAAGTGAATCACTCGCTCTCTCGCTTATTAGCGGATTAAAGGGATAGTTTTACTCACCCACCCTGTATGCTGTATTGACCACCTAACAGCTTAGGAACACAAAAGGAGAAATAAAATTTTAAAAATCACTTTTTTGCACTTCATATAATATCAACAAATGGTGACCACCTTCAAGCTTTAAAAAATTCTAAATTCTCAAAATAATCACAGCTGAATCAATCATTCATCCATTTTTCAAACCACTGGTCTAATGTGGTACAGCGTTATATCATATAGGTACACATTTAGTTCAAATTAATTATTAAATAATTTAAGTGAGTTTTACACATGCTAGTTTTGAGCTGGAGCACCCAATTTGATAAGTTACAATTTTTCCGTACCGAACCGTGACTTTAAAACTTAGGTACATACCAAACCGTCACTTTTGTGTACTGTTACACCCCTACAAGCCAAAATATAGGGTTTAGAAAAAAACAAAAAATTTTCCGGACAAGTCTTGTATGTACGAGTATGTATTTAAATGAAGCATATATGTATTTCAATAATTAAATTGCAGCCTTTGCAATTGATGTTTGCAGTAAGCCATATTGCAATATTGAATTTATTATAATATATTGTGCAGCCTGGCATCATAGCCAAACAGATGAGATTAGATGATCAAATGATCACTGCCAAAGGTGCTTCAACTAAATGCATAAAGGCCCCAATATACTTAAAGTGAAATCAAAGTCTTTGATGTGAAAATCTTTTTAGGTAAACCTAACTTCACCAATTTAATCAAAAGGTGCTAAAAGGCACAAAAATTCCTGAAAAGACTACAAAAAAATAATAATCCTTTGAATCCTTCCCCAAACCTTATTGTAACCCCTAAAGCTCATTGTAAGTGACACTTCCTGAATGATCATGACATACAATGTCACGTCCATGCCTCCATCAAACATGCAGCTCAAATCTGAGCTACATCAGTCAACATATGCGTAAATTAAAACGAGCATTGTTTCCTTTTTTTTTTTTTTGGTGAAACCCTCAAATAGTCTAAACCATTCAATATGATAAATCCATCTGCATTTTATCATCCTTAATGTCTTGGCATTATGTTGACTTATGGTGATTGCATTAATCTTCTGAGAGGAGTATGTAAAAGTTCAGAGTAGCCGACTTTCTGTTGAGCAGAGCATATGACATGCAGTACGAAAATTGTTCAGCTCGATGAGATCTAAGTGTGTACTGCGTTTAGTGCATATACTTTCACTACTTTGGGCCCCAATTAGAAAGAAGTGTTAATGAAGTGCATAATATCTTGACATGGAGTTAAATAGCTGAGGTGTGTGATTTAACAGGTTTGCCGACCACGGCTGTATGCTGGAGGTGAGGGATGTCAAGTTTTTTCCTGATGGACGCTCTGTGGTGGACACCATAGGGATTGCTCGTTTCAAAGTGCTCAGTCATGGGCAGAGAGATGGATACCACACAGCCAAGATTGAATATTTGGAGGATAAGAAGGTATAGATATATTTTTCTACTTTCAATAAGTGCAAAGTCCAAATCCAAAAATGTAATTGTGTGTGTGTGTGTGAGAGAGACAAAATCACCAGTCTTCCACACTGACCATAAATGTGCATGTGTGTTCAGGTTGAAGGAGAGGAGTTGACAGAGCTTCTGAAGTTGCATGACTCTGTGTATGATCAGGCCTTGGGCTGGTTCACCTCCCTGAAAGACGATATGAAGAACCAAATCATCAGCCACTTTGGGCAGCTGCCTGTCAAAGACTCTGACCCACAGGTGAATGTTTTGAACAAATCATTCTCACATTTGTTCTAAATCATCGTTCATAGTAATCTTACCTCAAACCTTTCTGCTGCATATCACACCAGTATTTAATTTTTACATTTTTTTTTTTTTTTATTATTGTAGTTGCCTTAAGCAAGGTTAATGTTGTCATTATTAAAATGGTATGCTAATGTTTGATTTGTGTTCTGTTTTTTTTTTTTTTTTTTTCTTCTTCTTCCTCAGGGTAATCCCAATGGTCCTGCATGGTGTTGGTGGCTGTTGGCTGTGTTGCCACTGGAAAACAAAGCCCAGCTGACCATCCTCACCATGAATGCTCTTAAGGATCGACTGATTGCCATTCGCAGGGTCCTCATTTTTGTAACTCGCAAGCGCCCTCGATGATAAATGAGGTCTTGGTAAACATGATTATTAAAATTAACCTATAGCTTGGGAATGCTGATTCAGGCTGGGGTTACTGAGGTTTCTTCCAGCGGCCATCTTGGTCCGTCATTGCAGCACGCAACCCTCACCAGTTCAATAAAAAATTGCATCTAAATATGTTCATTTAGGTTCATCAGTTAGCATTGGTGAGTTAAGTTGTAGTCATGCTATGAGAGAGATCATCACTAATGGCCTACATTAGGAAGTTCTCATTTAGTTCAGTAAAAAAGGTGCAGTAAAACAGTTTACCAGTTTTAACAGTAGCAACAAACGTTAAAACAGTGGGAACTGTGTTTTTTTTTTTTTTTAAGCACCAACGGTCCTTTGAAAATACCACCTCTGTTTTGTGCCTAGATGGTGTTTATGAATGACCAAATGCTTCCCATTGGCTTGCAAATATCAGTACTGGCCTTATTGTGTGTTAAAAAAAAAAAAAATCCATGTGCTTCAGTTTGGAAATGGACAGTCACCTTATTTCCATATTGTAAAAGATGATTAAAGGAAAACTTAATTTGACTTAATTTAATATTACATGTACTGTAACCCTGCTTTCTCTATATCTTATACAAATTTAGATGTCTAGTTCATTCAGAAACCATGACCTCAGTCAGAAATTGCAATGTTCTGCTGATGTCCATTTAATTTCACCCATAGGTTTAAAAGGCCACACTCTCCAACCTTGAATACAGCCTTAAAAGATATTTAGTAACAACCATAGGTGTGGTTTTAATATTTCAAGAGTCTGTTTGTGATTTTGTCTTGAATTGAATCTTAATTGGAAAAATTTAAACAATCAGAATGAGTAAATAGTAAACTGGAGCCAAATTATGTGAAGTCCTACTGTTTGAACAAGTACCATTTTTATGCGTGACCTGTAATATCCGTGTAGAGTGCAATGAGTGGATGGGTGGCTTATGTCTACATAATAATCTTTATAGACTATAGGAGGCCTTAGAATGTTCACACTCATTTTCTTCTCATTGTTTTTGTCTCTGTGATGTGCATGTCTTGTGTATGTCTGTTATCTACCTTTTCCTGTGCAAATTACTACTTAAATGCTGCATTTTTGATGTAAATTTGTAAATCAATATGAAATAAAACATATTTTATATTTTAAAGCAAACAATGTTCTGTTTCTATGTGCCATAAATTGAATGAGTCAGAGAAGTCATTTATGTCTTAATAGTTAAATATGTTACATGAAATGTTAAGAATTTAAATCATTTTAGTTTTTCTTTCATCACAATTTTTCACATAAAGTAATCCCTTTTTTTCACATTCTTCTGTATTTGGAAAGCACTTCAAGGTTTTTTTTTTAATGTGACCTCCTGTTAGTTCTTTAAAAACTATTTTTAACAAAACCTATTTCTTTAATGACATCATCTCAGGAATCTTTAGAGAGAAAAAAACAAAACAAAAACAAAAAGGGTCTGTGTGTATATATAAAATTACATTGGCTTGACCAGAGCACATTTTTGAATGCATACCCACAGGCATATTCATTTTTTTTTAAGTTAGAGGAAATATATGCTATGAAATATATGCAGGGTATGTATGCACAACAGATATGGATAACCACTTCACTGAGGTGAGTGGTTTAAAAAAAAAAAAAAACTTTATAAAAGAATGCTACAACTCTTCAACCATTTACATGACATAGAATCTCCATGTGGACATGGTTGGCAATGATGCCAACATGAACATTAGAGCTAATCAGCTGAGTGCTCTTGTACCAAGGCAGTATCGTATATTAACATCTGCTAAATAAAGTCTACTGTAGGTTAAGTTTTTTCTGATTGGATGCTTAGGCCTTTTTAACTTTCATGTTTTGTTCCAGTCATTTTGACCTAGATTATTTTTCCCTAAATATGCTAGTTAATCCAACATTAAGAGGTACATAAGCCCAAATGAATCAATCAATCCAAAAATAGATACAACATATTTTTAAAATGCTGATCATTTTTGACCAAGAACACCAATTTAGGTAAAGGATTTTTAGCACAGCACAAGAGTTAATGCTTAGGTCTTTAGCAGCATGATACATTATTTGACTGATTTATTCTCCACAGTATGACACATATGTCTTGTATCTCACAGACGAAATCACCTGACAAACATTTTTCCACACATGTTCATGGTGAGGAAGGTGAGAAAGACTATGTATTGTCCATGCAGCAAACTAGACAGGCCATGTGAAATCATTAGGTTCATATCCCATGTTATAAAAGGTTATTTTCCCATGTTATAATTCCATTTCCTGGATGACTGTGCTGTTGTGCATAGGCAAGCAACTATCCATTTGTGAAATTTATAAACGACTAAAACAAGGTCACTTAAGACTATAATTTGTCCTGTGACAGACAAATTTGACTCAACTCTGCTGAGAGAAAACAGTGTATACACTTCAATAAAAGAGAGAGAGCTGTAGCATTTTTAAATTTTTATTTTAAATATCTTAAATATGTCTTTCTATATGGAAGTCAGAGCCCTGTACTGGTTTCTGATTGTGGGCTTTGTGCGTAATTATGGGGCCCCCTTTTGGTAGTAATATGTCTGTTCACTGCTGCACACATTCTCACTTTCTTCCCATTCAAGACTACCAAATGTGTCTGCATTGTGGCAGCTGTTGACAACAGTGATGTGTTGCCTAGTTCAGTAAAGTTGGCAAGATATTCACAGATTCATTTTTATTTGTTAAATTCTAAAGGTTTTGTTTTGGGAAATGTGTTTATGAAAAAAGTTCTTAGTGGGGCTCCCTTTATAAGAAACACTAAAATTTGAATGTGAACATTCACAAACAATGAAAATTCACTCTAGCATCATTTCTGAATCATTCTCCTTTCTGTAAAACTGAAAATGATGCCTCTTTTCTTTCGTAGTAATGTAGAAAACGAGCTAGAGTCGTGTTTTCCTCCAAAGAAGCTTTCCTGCGCTCTGTACAAAATACGTTGATCTCAATGCATTGGCGTCTGAGTGACAAGTCCGAAGGGACTGTCTGCAAAGTGTGAAATGCGAAAAATGTTACTAATAAAATGCTCAATAACTTTACATTAACAGACTGTACTTTCACCAAATTCAGTTCACACATCACTGCTCTCCTGCTCTTTATACTACAACACTCATTTTAAAAAATAATTGCTTTTACACAATTGTTATGAATTTTTATTACGAAAAAGAGTTAATAACTTTACTGTAATTGGACATAAGTTAATAACTTTACTGTAACACACTGTACTTTCACCAAATTCAGTTCACACATCTCTGCTCTCCTGCTCTTTATACTACAACACTCATTTTAAAAATAATTGCTTTTACACAGCTTTTATGAATTTTTATTATGAAAAATAGTTAATAACATCACTGTTATTGGACATAATAATTAATAACTTTATTGTAACACACTGTACTTTCACCAAATTTAGTTCACTGATCCCTGCTCTCCTGCTGGTTATACTACAACACTCATTTTGAAAATAATTGCTTTTACACATTTTTTAATTAACTTTTATTATGAAAAAATATTTAATAACTTTACTGTAACACACTGTACTTTCACCAAATCCAGTTCACACATTCATTTCATCATGTAACAGTACTCCAATTGTAATGTTTTACAAGTTTGGCAGTGACTGTTTTTGTCTCTCTAAACAATAAGACATTTTCCCTGAGTGCATACAATTGAAATAACAATAAACACACAAAAATACATAGAAGAATGAATGAATGAATGAATAAAATATTTTTATTAAAACAAAAAATCTAAATAAACATCAGTTGTCTATATCATCTTGACAGGCACTTGTTTAAAATGAAAACCGTGTCTTAAAAAAGCAAAGCAAAAAAAAAAAAAAAAAAAAAAAAAAAAAAAAAATTCTTAATTGATTATTTTTGCCTCTTGTGCAGAATCAAAATAAGCTTAATTGACAAGTATGTTTACAATACATACACAAGGAATTTGTCTTTGTGACAGGTGATTTTAGTGCTGAAAAAGTAGAGACATACATACAGGCAATGGAAAATAGAATATATCACATAACAATACAAAATATAAGCAATAAATAATAATTTAATACAATACAATACAGTACTACAGACATAATTAAAACAGCCAGGATAACTTTTGTTGTGTGAAAGTTCTATTATAGAAGTAGATACAATGATTTACATTTCCAATCATGCTCTGCTCAGGACTGCAGGGAGAGACATTTTGAAATGTAGAAAACAGAAAAAAAAATGCAATAGCTATGGTTGTTGCTGTCAAAATGTGCTAAAAATTACATTTTGACAGTAAATTTTAATTACAATTTATTTATAAGCACAACTAAACACAACTACCAGTGACCACTGTGCTGAGACACAAACAAAGTCACAAATAAATTAATTTGGTGAAAGTACAGTGTGTTAATGTAAAGTTATTGAGTATTTTATTAGTAACATTTTTCGCACTTTGCAGACGGTCCCTTTAGCTTGTTTAGCCCGACATTAGCTTGTTTTCACTTTCGACTTGTCTCTCAGACGCCAGCGCATTGAGATCAACGTATTTTGTACAGAGAGGAGGAAAACTTCTTTGGAGGAAAACGCGATTGTAGCTCGTTTTCTACATCACTGCGAAAGAAAAGAGGCATCATTTGTGTAGTAAAAAACGTTTTGCTTGTGAGCTATTGATCCCGAAAAGTCAAATCTGTGAATATCTTGCCAACTGCCATTTTCAAAGAAGCTCATAACATGGAAGTAGTGTCTTACAGTTTTACAGAAATGAGAATGATTCAGAAATGATGCTAAAGCGAATTTTCATTGTTTGTGAATGTTCACATTCAAATTTTAGTGTTTCTTATAAAGGGAGCCCTACTAAGAACTTTTTTCATAAACACATTTACCAAACAAAACCTTTAGAATTTAACAAATGAGAATGAATGCCTGTGCCCGGTTGCATAAAGCACCTTAAGTGTAATTTTCCCTTAAGATCGCCCTTATGTTTCCCTTACACTTAAGGGCGTTGCATAAAATATCCCTTAAATGTCACTTAAGGGTTTGTTTAGTTGAAACGTCATAGACCCTTAGAATTTCTATTAAGTATCCCTTAAACCCCTTTAAGTGTTGCATAAAGCCCCTTAGCTGTCATTTCCCCAAGTATAACATAAGGTATGGAAAATGTCACCTTAAGTGTTAAACAGCGCGCTGATTCAATCCACGATCGTCCTCTTTATATGTTAAACAGATTAATTTAGGCATTTATTCACATACAACCATTGATTAAATTACATTCACACATAATACCTCAAACAAGAGTCCGTCACACACGAGAACAAATTCATATTCGATATTTTATTCCTGTATTTTCCTACGTATTACCTGGAGATAACTTAAAAAACACACATAAACCGTATATTGTCGCAATCGTGTGTTTATTGTGTTTACGTTTCAGTTTAGCTGCAGTGATTACTGCTGTATTCCATCATAACACTTCTATGAGTCCGGATTGGACTTTCAGCGCAAGAGCGCCCTCCGGCTTCGAGTATGAATGAAACATACGCTTCATAATGTTCACATCGCCTCGGAAACTCAATAAAATTATTTTTCAGAATTTTTCGTTTTGAGTGAATTATCAGTTTGAGTTTCCGTCTCGCTTGGTCCTTCTCGTTTATATTTGGTTTATATTTTGTTCTCCTTATCCGTGTTATACTGTTTTCTGTGAAAACTTACACCACTATCTGCATTACAAAATAACGTGTCCATAGCAACAATAGATTTTTTTAACGGCAAACCTTGAATCGCTGTCGTAAAACACTTAACGGTTTCCCTTTAGTAAGGGAAGCGTTTAAGGGATTATATGCAACACCCTTAAATCATCCCCTTAGGTAAGGGGAAATCATGCCTTAAGTTTCATACTTAAGGGAAAAACTTAAGGTTCTTTATGCAACCGGGCACTGGGGTTCTAACAGCCAGTTAGTTTTCAGCAGTTAATAAACATCTAAACTGAGGCAGTATTTACAATTACACCTTGAGAAAATGATTTGTAGCAACTTAAACATTTCAAAGTATAATTTAAAATAAGAATAAAGACTAAGCCCAACCCTCTACACCCAACTCTTACACACAAAGCATAAAAAGTAGATTAAAAAAGTAGGAATTTTTTGCTTGTCCACTGCTATACAGATTTTAATTTGCCCAATCGCCATCTGGGAACTGGATCAGTGTTAATGCTGACTATGCTTACTGGCAAATTGCCTTGCTAAGGGCTCAGCGATCAGCTCAACTGCATAGGAACTTATCAAGAAGAATGAAAAGGGTGTGACCTGTACCGACTCTATACCCCCACTGACTGGGCTGCATTCCACTTCACTTGTAAACATACACTCATGAACTTCCCTAAGCACTTCCTCTCTGGGGAATCCCCACCATTATTCTGAAGTGTGATCCACTTCGTCAAATGGAGGAGGGACATTTATATGGACAGACCCTTCATCCCTCGATTCTGACTGAGGGAGCAAGTTGACTCATATGTCGCAGCAGATCACACTTAACTACACCCCACACAACTCCAGTGTATATGAATTCATTTTTAAAATGTAACCACATAAAACTATAATAGCATAATAGCTATAATACTGAAGGGATGTTGGCAGATAGGGAAGTGCAAATCCGCAGTGTATAAACTAGCTATCTGTCCAACTGGTATCTGCATGCAATGCTGGTACGTAAGCTAACTACAAAAGACAATAATGGTCATTATAAAATAGTTTAAACAACATATATTATAACGTGATCGTGTAAGAATTGCAGGACCAGATTTCTCATGAGGTTTACTGATTCACAGCAAAGGGCAATGCAAACTGAGTAAACCAATCTGAGTAAGGATTTCTGAGAAGAATCACAGTTTAGATGACCTCTTTAGAATTACTATTTGTGTCTGTAAAAAGACGATTTTAACACTAATAATTAAAATTAAGCTCTGCAGCAGAGTTTAGGGTTCCCTCTAAATCAACAAGACGGTTTTGCATTTACTATTAAGTTTAACAATAAACATTATTTATAATATAAATATTACTGTATAAGGTAAAGTTTTTTTCAAAGCTAACTTACTGAGATTGCATTTGTTGGGTTGCATATACACAGCATATAAGGATGTTTTAAAAATGTAATCACTACTAGACAATTTCGACCCGATTTCGAGGGAGGATCCAATTTCTCACGACGCCGACTTCCTGTGTTTAGTAAGATTCACTTTGGTGAACCAATGAATCGGTTCGTTTTTGTGACGTTTCAATTAAATGGTTCACAAACTGACTCATTTATTCTTTTGAGGTATCAAAAGTGAGCGATAACTGCATTTTACTTTCATTTTGTTGGTAAGGTTGAGTCCAAGGCAGTATTATTTATTTTTCTTGACAACTAGTTTACAACTGTTAGTAGTATTAATATCATTATTACACATCAGTAATGTTGAATATGAACACTATTAATTTTAATTATTACCAATATAAACAAGACGGTCCCCACGTTACAGTTTTAATCACAAAACAAAGTAATGTAAGCTAGTTTACAGTGGAGTGATTTAGAAACTGTTTGTGATCGGTTCCACCGAGTCCTAAAAAAAAGAACCGTTTAAAATGATTCACTGGCGAATCGGACATCTCTGCAGGACACAGGGAGCTACTGCTCGAATCCCTTCCAAATCAACATGAATTAACAACGTGTGACTTACAGTAGAGAAATGTTGCTATAGTAAACAAAACGGACATAGGTGTGTAGTTACGGTCGACGGTGAACATCGGAGTGAAGAGTATTGTTATAGCAAATATTATTTATACAAATGAAAGATGGCGAACGACTCTCCAGCGAAAAGTCTAGTAGACATAGACCTTTCTTCACTACGGGTGAGTAGCCTGTACCGACATTAGCTTGTTTTCATTGTGTTTTGCAGTAGATACCGATGATTTCAGAATCCACGAACGCATCGTAGTCTTTGTTTAAACGAGAAAAAGCGTTCAAATCATAATATATCTTTATGTGGAATGGCCATCGTTTAAGAGTTTCGATCTTTCCTTTGTTTGAACTCCACTAGCATACACAGCCAGGAGAGCTTTATTGTTAAATCTATAGTTTGTTTTGTTTTAATTTACATTGACATTGTTTCGCAGTTTGTATACTTACCTTTTGTTTGTCTTTAGGACCCAGCCGGGATTTTTGAACTGGTCGAAGTGGTTGGAAATGGCACATATGGTCAAGTGTACAAGGTTGGTTTTTAAATATAACTTTAAATTAACGCAATAAATGTATAATTATTTTATTGAAAAGGAACGCTAAAATGTGTTTTTCAAAACTAAGGGCTTGTTTAAGAACATAGCATTGAGTGCTATGCTCTTTTCCAATTGAGTGAGCACACTTGTGGGAGCTGCAACTTCTTTGTCCAGGATTTTGCTTTGCAATTGTGTTTGGGATGAGAGGTTTTCAGTGTCCACGTGGGTACTTAAAAATTGTTCAATTCCTTTTCAAATTAAAATTCAAAGTTATAGTCTTCAGTATTTTAAGTGGTCTAAGTTCCAATTAGCATCATGAGGTCTTGATTTTGAAGCTGAAAAACAGGAATCGCAATTTTTTTTCTTTGCACTTCAAAAGGCTATGATTGAATTCTATTTTAATATGAGCGCTTCATGTTCAAAAACGCGCTGTTACAGGTTTCACAGACTCGTGGTTTCAGTTACATATAGCTGCACTGACCTGAGTGGGAGGGACTTACGCTGCAAATGGGCGGGGCTTGTGCGCTGTATATGGCTTTGGCACAAGAGTAAAATCTTTCCGTGCCACGGGCATATGCCACTCCACATGTCACTGTTATATGCGCATGGCATTGCACATGTCACTGTTATATGCGCATGGCACTGCACATGTCACCATTATATGCGCATGGCACTGCACATGTCACCGTTATATACGCATGGCACTGGAACCGGCATGGCCAATGCTCGCATGTCACTCGACATGTCACGGCTATATGCGCATGGCACCGGCAGCTGCCACTCGACCTGTCACTCCTAAATGCACATGGCACTGCACGTCACCATTATATGTGCATGGTACTGAACCCGGCACGGCCAATGCGCGCATGTCACTTGACATGTCACCGCTACATGCGCATGGCACTCGGCACGGCCATACAGGCATGGCACTTTTTAAAACTTTGATTTCACGTTCAAGTTTTATTTTAATTTTGTATAAATAATACATAAGTAAAAATAAAAACAACTTAACTCTTGACAGATAAAGAAAACATAACAAATATACAGACTAGTGTTGGGCGATATGCTCTATTTTCATATTGTCCTATCGTCAGTCTGTGAGATCGTCGATACACCATACTATTGTGCTAATTTATTTAATTATTTACTTAGTTTCATTGCCAGCAAATAGTCGCTACTGGCAGCTGCCAGAGTTCCTGGCAGCTGCCACAGTTTTTCTCGCTGTTTTTGCTGTTTGCTCGGTAAAAACGAAACTGTTGTCAGTGGCGTGCGGTGGTATTTTATTATTATTTTTTAATGATGATGAACTTCCCACAGTTGTATTATTATTATTATTATTATTATTATTATTATTATTATTATTATACATTAAGTATTTTTTTATGAGTCACGATCGTTTGCGACCAGACCAGATGCGACCAGTATATGAGTCCAATGAGTCCAATAAGCTAAATTGTATTTTCCCATATAGAACATACACACACATAAGGAGTGCCAAGCTGCCGCTAGCTCCTACTACTGTATACAGGCGCGAATGCTGGCAGTGGCAGCTCGCGGTGCCACTTCCTCTGGCAGCTGCCACTAGTCGCTACTGGCAGTGGCAGCTCGCCGTGCCACTTCGGGAGAGCTGCCAGAGTTTCTTACGAGCTACGCCAGAGTTCCTGGCAGCTGCCACGGTTTTTCTCGCTGTTTTTGCTGTTTGCTCGGTAAAAAGGAAACTGTTTTCAGCTGCATGCGGTGTTTTTTTAATGATGATGCAAAGTTCGCACAATTGTAATGTCATTATTATTACAATTATAATAATTATTATTATACATTTTTATGTAGGCTGTTTTTATGAGTCACGTTCGTTTGTCGCCGTTTATTTTAAACAAATGAAAGTTTTGATGATGCGTATTATACAGTAAGCAGATGCGACCAGAATAGGGGCGTCGCTGGGAATTCAGAGCCCCGTGCACCACTGCTAAATCGCAAAATCACGTTCATTGGGGGTTATATTTATATATCCTAACCGTTGTCACATTTCCAAAGTTATATTTTGTATTTTTACACTGTATAATATTCTGTTTTCTCAAATCCAATAAATCTCATAAGTGTTTGTATGTATTTTATTTTACATTTATTCCAAAATAATATGAAAAGACAGTCACTATACAAAAATATTTTATTTGTCTGCTGTTATTTTTAACTTTACCAGCTGGTGTCGCTGTTGAATTACTTTCTACATACCATTGAATTTTACACTTTTTAATGTCATATTTTGTAATATGAATGGTGCAGAAGCACAAAATGGAATGATAAAATACAATTTCCTGCAATCCTTTCACAGGACAAAGAGCAACAAAGTTCATCCATATCTAAATTACAAAGCTGGATGGGTGACTTTGATGAAGACTCTCCAGCTGAACTCTTTACTTTTGTGTTCGAAAGAAAAGAAGATTATGATGTCTTCTGCAACAAAATGCTGGACAGGGGAAAATACAAACTATTTGTCAGATTTGAGGATGAATGATCTATCCCTAATAACATTCATCATAAAAAAATCAATCAATCAATGACAAAAATAAAACAAAAAAAAAAAGTGTTTTTTGAATGGTTTCATTATTTTCATTATGTTTCACTAGAATGGTCTCGTTATGTGTGTGTATATATGTATATAATATTGAATATATACAGGGTGCGATTTGATTTGAATCAAATGATTCACGAAATGCGCTTTGAAATCACGTTCTGAATCAAACGATTCGCGATACGTCATCCAGTTGGAGCGCTTCGAATCATTCTGTTATGCAATGGACTAAAAAGACGGATTTGCGTTGTTAACAGATCACATTAACATTAGGTTAGGCTATAACCTTATACCTGGACAGAAAAAAGTTTTCAAAAGTATCCCCCCCCCCCCCGCTTTTTTCACAAATCGCACCCTGAATATATATACACACACACACACACACACACATATATCGTGACTCATAAAAAATACATAAAACGTATAATAATGGGAAACTGTGAGAACTTTGCATCATCATTAAAAAAAAACACCGCATGTGGCACGCCACTGACAACGTTTCGCTTTTACCGAATAAACAGCAAAAACAGCGAGAAAAACCGTGGCACCTGCCCCGGAAGTGGCACGGCGAGCTGCCACTGCCAGTAGCAACTAGTGGCTAGTGGCAGCTGCCACCGGAACTGGCATCGTGAGCTGCCACTGCCAGTAGCGACTAGTGGCTAGTGGCAGCTGCCACCGCCAGTAGCGACTAGTGGCAGCTGCCACCGGAAGTGGCATCGCGAGCTGCCACTGCCAGTAGCAACTAGTGGCAGCTGCCAGGAACTCTGTGGCATCTGCGGATGCCACCGGAAGTGGCAGCTGCCAGGAAATCTGTGGCATCTGGGGATGCCACCGGAAGTGGCACCGCAAGCTGCCACTGCCAGGGAGAGCGCTAGCCCCTGCAACGCACTTAACTGCTGACTTAATGTTAATACTGCTTCTGCTATTTTTGACGGATAATAATAATTATCGTCTTGCTATCGTCAAAGGCATCAGCAACAGGCGATATCTCTGACTATTGTCGATACACGATACTATCGTCTATCAGCACAACCCTAATACAGACTAAAAAATATGACTGACGCCTCTTACTCTAAACTACGGTGACCAGAAGGAGACATGTTCGGTTCACTTAATTTTGTCGTGGCCACGAGATATTAATTCGATGATATACGAGATATTCGATTACGACAAGATCATTTTGTCGAGGTAAGGACGTCCTGTGGCCACGCGATGTGAAATCGTGGCCTCGAGATACTATGTTGAGGAAACTACATATTTTTCTCATGGCCACGAGTTACATGCGTAAAAAACCTGCATGACCGTAATAACCCGGGATTATTAATATTTTATTTAGAATAAAAAAAATTATTATATTGGTTATTATACAAGTTAATACATAATTATATTAACCATAGGCGATGCGGTTTATGCTAATGCTGTCTACGCTCGATGTAGACAGCATTCGAATGAAGTTTATCATGAATAAAAGTTACATAAAGTACATCAAATTAAATAGGCCTACAAGAAAACATTTTTATCCAACCCACAGTCTTGTAAGTCCATTAACTGATCGTCTTTTTCCGTAATATTTGTATATTATTATTATTATTATTATTATCCCGCAGTTTTTGTCACAGACCCACGAAACGGGCGTCAAATCGTGCGGCCTATTCGGGAATGGTGTGCTATGACTTTTATAAGCGATCGGGGGTACGATGATCGTACACGGGGCGAAAAATCGCCCGAAAAATCCCATAGACTTAACATTGCGGCCAACTTTGAGGGGGGGTCGTAGCGCTGAGCGAGAATTTCGTAGAAACATGTGATTCACCACATCTGGAGAGGCTGGCAGGCTGTGCGAGAACATACCCCGCAATGGGGTATAAGTTGTACCCCTGGGGCGCAAGAGCCCCCCAAATTTTCCCATTGACATACTATGGGGAGGGACGGCCCATTAAAAAAAAGCATGTTTTTTTTCCTACTATGGTAATTTACATAGGAATTTTGCATTGAACATAACTCTGCATCACAATGTCATAGAGACATGGGGGAGGGCTCATTTAACTCAGCCAACCAATCAGACTCTCAGAATCACTGTGAAGCTGTCAAGCCACGCCCTAGCAACCATTTAGAGCACCCTAGCAACAGATCCCATAGACCACCATTATAAAAGCCCAGATGGATATCTTTGGATCACAGTGTCATAGAGACATGGGGGTGGGCTCATTTGACTCGGGGCAGCAAACAGCCAATCATGAATCACCTTAGACCACTTCCTAGCCACGCCCTAGCAACCACTATTGAGCACCCTAGCAACGAAAACCCACACAGACATATCTTCAAATCTGAATGTCATAGAGACATGGGGGTTGGTTTATATCATTCATACTGGCAAGCAGACTTTGGAGTGTCATCATTGGTAGCTGCCAAGCCACTCCCTAGCAACCAAACAGAGTACCCTAGCAACCATTTAGCAAGTCCTATATCTCTACATCAGAACATCGTAGAGACATGGGACTTGGTTCTTTTGACTCATGCTAGCAAATAGGAATCCTTAAGATGCTAGTCATGCTAGTAGTGAATAGCTACATGCTAATAGTGATTAGCTAAGTGTTAAATCAGAACTCTAAGAACTCTATAAAACTAATGATAGTAATGATCTGTGACAACTAGTAACTGCCTAACAACACTCTAGCAACCACCCCAAGTACCTTAGCAACCGCCCTAGCAACCACCCCAAGTACCCTAGCAACCGCATAGCAACACCCTAGCAACCACCCCGGTTACCCTAGCAACCGCATAGCAACACCTTAGCAACCACCCTGGGTACCCTAGCAACCCCTAGCAGCCACCCTAGCCCAGTACCCTAGCAACCGCATAGCAACACCCTAGCAACACCCTAGCAACCACCCCCTAGTACCCTAGCAACAGCATAGCAACACCCTAGCAACCACCTAGCAACCACCCTAGCAGCACCCTAGCAACCACCCTAGCAACCCACACCCTAGCAACCCTGGTTAGCAACCGCATACCCTAGCAACCACCCCCCCAAGTACCCTAGCAACCGCCTAGCAACACCCTAGCAACCACCCCCACCCTAGCAACCGCATAGCAACACCCTAGCAACCACCCACCCTAGCAACCACCCAACCACCCCCTACCCAACCACCCTAGGGTACCCTAGCAACCCTAGCACCCTAGCAACCACCCTAGGTACCCTAGCACCTAGCATAGCAACACCCTAGCACCACCCCCCCTAGCAAGCACCCCTAGCAACCACCCCAGTACCCTAGCAACCCACCCTAGCAACCACCCTGGGTTACCCTAGCAACCCCCTAGCAACCCACTGAGCAACAACACCCTAGCAACCCACCTAGCTACCACCCCTAGCAACCACCCTAGCAACCCCCTAGCAACCCCACCCCACCCTAGCAACACCTAGCAGCAACCCACCCTAGCAAGCAACCACCCTAGCACCCATGTACCCCCCCTAGCAACACCCTAGCAACCCCCCTAGCAACCCCAGCAACCCCACCCTAGCAACCAGCCTAGCAACCATAGCAGCAACACCCTAGCAACCAACAATGGCAGCAACCCTAGCAACCACCCTAGCAACCACCCTGCTTTACCCTAGCAACCCTAGCAACACCCACCTACACCCCACCCACCCTAGCAACACTTACAGCAGCAACCCATTTTTGCCACTGCAAGCACCACTCACATTTTCTTCAGGAAATGTACATATCTAGTATTACTATTACTATTCGCCCTGACAAAACTTCGGCGCGTAACTCGTCCCGCACCGTTTGTCACAGACCCATGAATGAGGTGTCAAATCGTGCGGCTTATTGGGGAGAGGTGTGCTATGACTTTTCTAAGTGATCGGGCGTACGATTACTAGCGGCGGAAAAAAATCGGGCAAAAAAATCCCATAGACAACAATGGCAGAATGTTCATGAAGCGGGCGAAAAGCAGAAAAAAATCCCATAGACTTACAATGGCAGAATGTTCATGAATTTGAATCTCAACTGTCACTTTCACACTTAACACATCTCAGACCTTTCAACTCTCTTTATAAGTAATGAGACTAATAACCCAACTCAACTTTTCAAGTAACCAATAAGTAATGACCTATGACCTTCATAGTCACACCCTAGCAACCGCTTACAGCCCCCTAGCAACCGAGGGCCGAGTTTTGCCACTGCAAGCACCACTCACATTTTCTTCAGGAAATGTACATATCTAGTATTACTATTACTATTCGCCCTGACAAAACTTCGGCGCGTAACTCGTCCCGCACCGTTTGTCGTAGACCCATGAATGAGGTGTCAAATCGTGCGGCTTATTGAGGAGAGGTGTGCTATGACTTTTCTAAGCGATCGGGCGTACGATGTTCGCACAGCGGACGAAAAAGCGGGCAAAAAAATCCCATAGACTTACAATGTTCATGAATTTGAATCTCAACTGTCACTTTCTCACACACACATTTGAATCTCAACTGTCACTTTCTCACACACACACACTTGCAGGGCCTTACTATAACACCTCTCAACCCTTTTCCTTTTAACTTCTACTCAGACCCATACTTTTGACTTTTCAAGTAACCAATAAGTAATGACCTATGACCTTCATAGTCACACCCTAGCAACTGCATAGCTACTCCCTAGCAACCGAGGGCCGAGTTTTGCCACTGCAAGCACCACTCACATTTTCTTCAGGAAATGTACATATCTAGTATTACTATTACTATTCGCCCTGACAAAACTTCGGCGCGTAACTCGTCCCGCACCGTTTGTCACAGACCCATGAATGAGGTGTCAAATCGACCGGCTTACTGGGGAGAGGTGTGCTATGACTTTTCTAAGCGTTCGGGCGTACGATGATCGTACAGCGGAAAAAAAAAAGGGGGCTAAATCCCATCCCATAGACTTACAATGGCAGAATGTTCATGAATTTGAATCTCAACTGTCACTCACATTTGCAGGGCCTCACATTCATTTGACTTATCTTTCAGGTAACCAATGAGTAATGACCTATGATCTTCGTAGCCACACCCTAGCAACCGCTTACAGCCCCCTAGCAACCGAGGGCCGAGTTTTGCCACTGCAAGCACCACTCACATTTTCTTCAGGAAATGTACATATCTAGTATTACTATTACTATTCGCCCTGACAAAACTTCGGCGCGTAACTCGTCCCGCACCGTTTGTCACAGACCCATGAATGAGGTGTCAAATCGTGCGGCTTACTGGGGAGAGGTGTGCTATGACTTTTCTAAGCGTTCGGGCGTACGATGATCGTACAGCGGACGAAAAAGTGGGCAAAAAAATCCCATAGACTTACAATGGCAGAATGTTCATGAATTTGAATCTCAACTGTCACTTTCTCTCACATTCATTTGACTTATCTTTCAGGTAACCAATGAGTAATGACCTATGATCTTCGTAGCCACACCCTAGCAACCGCTTACAGCCCCCTAGCAACCGAGGGCCGAGTTTTGCCACTGCAAGCACCACTCACATTTTCTTCAGGAAATGTACATATCTAGTATTACTATTACTATTCGCCCTGACAAAACTTCGGCGCGTAACTCGTCCCGCACCGTTTGTCACAGACCCATGAATGAGGTGTCAAATCGACCGGCTTACTGGGGAGAGGTGTGCTATGACTTTTCTAAGCGTTCGGGCGTACGATGATCGTACAGCGGGCGAAAAAGTGGGCTAAAAAATCCCATAGACTTACAATGGCAGAATGTTCATGAATTTGAATCTCAACTGTCACTTTCTCTCACATTCATTTGACTTATCTTTCAGGTAACCAATGAGTAATGACCTATGATCTTCGTAGCCACACCCTAGCAACCGCTTACAGCCCCCTAGCAACCGAGGGCCGAGTTTTGCCACTGCAACTCACATTTTCTTCAGGAAATGTACAAAATCTTTAATACTAGATTTTGTTCAAGTCATCAGGTGATTATGTTGTAACATATTCGTTGTTTGATGTAAATCACCTAGAGTCTAATCTCTAAGTTAGTTTTTTTTTTTTTTTTTTTTTTTTTGCTTATTGTAACAGCCTTGACAATCTACAGAAGATGAAAAGATTTTTTTTACAACCTTTCTAAAAAAAAAGTATTTCACCTAGGCACACATAGACATCAAGAACCAGCCTGCCAACCGTTGTTGTGATTCTCACACTGATTCTTCAAGTCTGTGTGTCTAAATTAAGATAAACTTTTTTTTCATCATCTGTCTGATTATGGCAAAACTGATTGATCTTTTGTTCACAGTTTTTTTTTTTTAATCTGTAAGAAGATTCTATGTCAAATACTCAAGTCATTATATGATGATTATTCAAGCACAGTTAATGCCATCTTATTGACTTTTGCTCTTTGCTCTTTGCTTGTCCGACTATTATAACTCAGTAATTGCAGCCAAACAAGATCTAATACTGAGGATTTAAGGGTCAAGAGCCCAAATAATGCAAACACTGACCACTATAATGGTTGATTAAAAATTTTGGTTTTCTCCTTTGGTGATTCTGCTTATTAACATCAGGTGTCTTCAATAATGATCAATCATCACTTCGTTAATCACCTAATTATCTCGTTAACTGTAACACTGCTTTAGTGTTTATATGTGTCCACACTCAGTGTGTTAAATTAACACTGGGGATTTTGCTGTGTATAGCATTTTATTACTTCAACAGAAATGGTGCTCAATAGAAACAATCATAGGGGCTTGTATTACTACAATAGTAGTAAATATATTTACTACAGTGGCAAAATGTCTTGAATCACTTTTATGCTTTTCTAAGGTCAAAAGGTCTTATGGGGGAAATATTTCCTTATGGGGGCCTTAGGGGTAAAAAGATCTTCAGGAAATACACTGTATGTTAATGTTGTTTTTAATCCTTTCCCCAACTGAAGAGTTTAAGAGAGAGTTAGAGATCTTTATTCAGAGGCTTAACAGGTTCTTTGTATGGCAGTGGTGCTATATAGCACCTTAACGACCCCAAAGAACCACTGAAGAACCGCTGAAGAACCAGACAGGGGCTTGACTGGTTCTTTATACACTAACAGTGCTATATAGCACCACAATCACACCAAAGAACCGCTGAAGAACCGCTGAAGCACCATTTTTTTTCTGTGTGTACCGGGTCCAGTGCCATGCGCATATAACGGTGATGTGCAGTGCCATGCACGTGTAACAGTGACAGGTCAAATGTGGCAGCTGCCAGTGCCTTGCGCATCTAGTGGTGATATGTTGAGTGGCATATGCTCATGGCACAGAAAGGTTTTACTCCCTCTCCAACGGCAGGTAGCGGCAGTATAAAAACTCCAATTAAATGTTATGTTTTTTTATTGTACTTTACGTTTCATTCACTGTAGCTTTGTCATTATTCTGTATGACCAGAGCCGTTCTATTTCTAAGATACATTGTAACATGTTTTGATGTACTTTACCATATGGTAACTTTGAATTAAAGGGGTCTTAATATGCCCTTATATGAACTTCCCTTCCCTTCCCTTCCCTTCCCTTCCCAGTCTGTTTCAAATGCACTGGGTTGTGTTTCCCAAAAGTATCATAAGTTGATCGTATCATTGAATCATTGCTACCAATGGAGCTACGATCAACTAAGGTTTACAATGCTTTTGGAAAACGCAGCCCTGTTTAGCTCCTGTTTTAAAGACACCCCTCCTTCTGGAATACCCAGATTGGTTAGCTGGCCCAGTCCATTGTAATTGGAGAACCACATACATTGTGATATGGAAATGTCACGCCCCTTACCATAAAAGCAAGTTTCCTCATCTCATCTGTAAATATTAACAATGGTGTCAATGTTGAGTCTGATTCAGACCCTGAGAATGTTTGCAAACAAGAGGATCGTGTAGAGCCTTTGCAAAAACATTAAGAGTTTTTTGGAACCAGGGTGGAAAAAAAAAGTCTCTCTTCACCATGGCAACAACACATTATTAAAGCCGGGCTCACACTACAAGAGTTTTAACATCCTAATTGATTATAAAATCTGATTACAGCGCACACATAAGGAGAATCTTTGCAGATTATCTTCCCTGAAATCTGAAACATGCACACACTACTAGAGTTGAAAATCATTAGGCATCACACACTACAAGATATTATTAAGATGATCATGCTGGAGGGTACGCCTCACATGATCTCACACAACAGATCATCATTGCTGCAACTAATGGCAATCTCAGTAGGTATGTACCAATGGTACGGTACTTTTTTTTGGTAACAGTTACTTTACTCCTTACTCTCTGTACATTTATTTCAGTGAAAAAATAAGTCCAAAAATCTCAATTTCGACATCTTGAACAATAGGGCCCTACAATCTTTTCTTCTTTTTTTTTTCAGAAATTCTTGTATGTTTTAGTTTTTCTGATAATTAAATGAAGGCATTAAAAATTTATTTATTTTTAATCAAATTAAAATTAAACCCTTTTATTTGTTGCCAAACACACAGATGTTTTCTGTTAAAATTAATACATGGAAGAAAAATTTTGTGAATATTCTGTTTAAAAAAATGTTATACTAATTGTAGAATTTTTTTTCTACAATTAGGTGGTTAAACTTGTTGTAATATTTAATTGCATTTTTTTTTTTTTTTTTTTTTTTTTTTTTTTTTGCATTTAATTGTTTTATTTAAATTTGCCAGAAATAGGAATATATCAACACCTATATTATACTGTACTAAAGTAATACAAGACTGATAAATTTCTGTTACATGTTAAACCGTACTTTTATTTTGACAGGTTGCTGGTTAGTTTTTGTGTGTATACACTATGATATGATGCTAATTTTCTCAAATGAAAGCGGTAAAATTCACATGAAGTGACTCTCACAGCAGCTCTAGAGATTAAGTTCATGCATTTATGTCGTCATATAATAAGACCCAAAGGCCAAAAACCACCGCGAGGCTCACGTGTGCTTTAGTATTTGTCTAGTAAACAAAACCGCGTCTCCGCCATTCATTCATACAGAGCCAAACGGAACATGGAGGATTCAAACCGTCTTTTTGCGTTTTAATATTTACTTACACTAGTCCATATCGCGATTCGAATGAAGTGAGAAAGCTACTTTTGCTTTATTCATCCAAAAATTGATGAATTCTGTGTCATTCCGTGCTATAGAGTAAAACCGTTTTGTTGAATACCGCGGTAAAGATAGTTTGCGATTTGATATTCGGATTTCTTTTGGCTATAAATACACAGTGCACTGTCATAAACATGCAAATAATCCCGAATGTCATTCTCCATGATTTGTGAATTCTGGTGATGCTGTCCTTTTGGCCAAAATCATTTTTTTTTAGATGCGACTCTTAATTTTAATAATGCTTATAGCTCAGAAAGTTGGAAACTTAGCAGACTGAAACTGGTGTCATCTTAACCAGCTTGATCTGTGAATTTTTTCACAGCAAAGCTCTTGTCCGTAAACCCCTTGGTAAGTCTGCTATAGTAAGGAATGTGAAAAATAGGCTCTCTTCATGTTTAATGGGATTTGTGAAAACTTTCACAATTGCAATTTATTGAATATCAGTGTTTCTTTATGCTCTTCTCTCTTTTTCTTCTATCATAATGTCACATGGTGCTGTTTCAGTGAATAACGGTTTTCCAAGCCCTTAGATAAATCACACACGTCTCTAATAGACTATTGTGATTTGTGTCATCTTCAGATTTAAGCTTTGGTTGTTGTACCTTTTGGTTGAAGTACTTGGCTTCAATTTGCTTATTTGAGGAAATGTTTCACAGTATATTTTTTTGTCAGATGATCCTTTCCTGAGCCCTTAACTGTACTATTCTGATTTGTGAAAACTTTCACAGTTCAGTACTGGTCAGCTGACCTTTCCCTGGGTCATGTACATCACTATTCTGATTTGTGAAAACGTTCACAGTTCAGTACTGGTCAGCTGACCTTTCCCTGGGTCATGTACATCACTATTCTGATTTGTGAAAACGTTCACAGGTCAGTACTGGTCAGCTGAACCTTCACTGAGTCAAGAATAGGGCTGCAACGATTAATCGAACGATGTCGTGAGGCGCGTTTAGTCAATGAAGCCGGTACTTTGATTAGTAGTAAAGCTCCATCACGTGCGTTCAGTACACAGAGCAAGTAATACACAGAGCCGTAAAGCACTGACAAGCTACGCCAAAATCTGGCGTAGTAAACTAAACGCGCGACTAAATGCGACTAAAGGCGACTAAACGCGCCTCACGACATCGTTCGATTAATCGTTGCAGCCCTAGTCAAGAACATCACTATTCTGATTTGTGAAACCTTTCACAGTCCAGTACTGGTCAGCTGACCCTTCCCTGAGTCAGTAACATCGCTATTCTGATTTGTGAAAACTTTCACAGGTCAGTACTGGTCAGCTGAACCTTCCCTGGGTTATGTACATCACTATTCTGATTTGTGAAAACTTTCACAGTTCAGTACTGGTCAGCTGACCCTTCCCTGAGTCACTAGCAAAACTATTCTGATTTGTCAAAACTTTTACAGATCAGTACTGGTCAGTTGACCCTTCCCCGAGTCACTAACGTCACTATTCTGATTTGTGAAATCTTTCACAGGTCAGTACTGGTCAGCTGACCCTTCCCTGGGACATGTACATCACTATTCTGATTTGTGAAAACTTTCACAGTTCAGTACTGGGGCCAGTTGCATAAACTTAGCCTCTATGTTAAGACAGTGTCTTAAGAACTAGTTTGACCAACTAGCAGTTAACTAAGGGGTAATCAGTCATATATTTTGGATTCAACTTAGACTAATCTAAGTTTTTATGTAACCGAATTTTACAAATTTTGACCAGACTTATAGAAAGAAATTAGATGACTAATTTTTAAGACTAGTCTAAACCTTTTATGCAACTGGCCCCTGGTCAGCTGACCCTTCCCTGAGTCACTAGCAAAACTATTCTGATTTGTGAAAACTTTTACAGATCAGTACTGGTCAGTTGACCCTTCCCCGAGTCACTAACGTCACTATTCTGATTTGTGAAATCTTTCACAGGTCAGTACTGGTCAGCTGACCCTTCCCTGGGACATGTACATCACTATTCTGATTTGTGAAAACTTTCACAGGTCAGTACTGGTCAGCTGACCCTTCCCTGGGACATGTACATCACTATTCTGATTTGTGAAACCTTTCACAGTTCATTACTGGTCAGTTGACCCTTCCCTGAGTCACTACATGACTATATCACTATTCCCCATCACTATAAGTTTTCACAAATCAGAATAGTGATTTTCTTGACTCAGGGAAGGGCCAGCTGACCAGTACTGAGCTATGAAAGCTTTCACAGATCAGAATAGTTCAATTCAATTAAATTCAAATTTATTTGTATAGCGCTTTTCACGATACATATTGTTGCAAAGCAACTTTACACCAAATTGACATTTTTACAATATATTAGTAGCTTGATGTACATATGGTAGAGATGTGTGGTAAAGATCAATTAATGATGTAATCAAACAGACAAAAAACACTATAAATTAGTAGCAGAATTCGGTAGTGCTGTATGTTGTTTCAGGGTTGGTATCAACTGAAGTCCTCTGCGGAGTTGGCATCATCTCTTCTAAAGTGTTCTGGATCCACACTGGAGCTTGTGAATTCCTAGTTACCATGGGATGTCAATCTAATGGCAGGGGAAACACTGGTAAAATTTAATTCAAATTATTGTGACCGATATGAAGAGGGAGGCAAATCAATGTATGTATCAGGTTTTTTGGTAAGAAACACTTCCTCATAGGATACACCTTTGTATTCTCTTATAGAGGGTATGCATTGACGTCACTTTTCCGCCGGAACATGCCCCCTCAGTCAGACTGAGTGGCAAAAGAGCTGCTGAATGAATGGATTTAATAGGGAAGCTGCGAAAGTGCAAGTAAAACAATCGATAATCAGTTTAAACTAAAGGTTGCTGTCCTCGATATAGTGTTCATTACAACTTACCAGATATCCAGTGGTCCATGGTTTTCATCTATTTGTACAGTTAATCTGTCAGCTGTCATGCATTCCTACTGTACATTCACCAGGTTAGATTATTAGGTTTTTTTTTATGTGAGGCTGCTGACTAAACCTTTGTTTTCATGTACAGGGTCGACATGTCAAAACAGGACAGCTGGCAGCAATCAAAGTCATGGATGTCACAGAGGTAAAGAAGCACAGTATATTTTAATATTTCATTATATTGGCCTATATTACTGATCTGTTGCAACTCTGAAAATTGCTGGTATCAGAGTCTGGGTTTAGGAAACTGGGCCTAGATTAACACAAAGACAGGCTTTACTGCACTGAAGGATGCAGGAATGAAGCCAGTGGGGAAAAATGTAGTCTGTAGTCAGAATGGCGCAGGATAACCTCTGTCTAATTCTGGTCCTGGCACCCCCACTCTTTATATTTCATGTCTCTCTGTAATACACCTGCTACAGATTATCAGCTTGTTATGGGAGAGATCTATGAACTGAGCTGCATTTCATTTTAACTCTTCTTAGTGTTTCCTATTCTCTAAGTATGTTTACCATACTACAGTTTTTTTTTTTAATTCACTTTGGTACTATTTTCACAAGCAAAAATGTTACATTTTCAAAACTCTTAGTACTTATATCACAGCTTATTTATTTTTGATTATTAAAAGTGTACTTTTTTCAAACATTGTAGCATATTTTCAGTTGTTTTGGTACAATACACACAATCACAAAGTATCCTCTTCACTACACAAAATAATTGTTTAGGTAATTGTTAACCCTATAGAGACAAAACAGGAAAAATTGGTACCCAGAAGTAAACAAAACCTGACAAAATCACTAAGGAACCTCCCTTTTATTTAAAGGAAATTTGTGCTCTGCATTTAACCCATCCAAGTGCACACACACACTGTAGTGAGAAGTGAACAAATACACTCACACCATGAACACACACCTGGGGTTCGGTCATGGTTGTGGTATTGAAAGTGGAAAAGAACGCTGGATATTCCAGCTGGTACCGATACTTGAACCCGTGACCTTTCAGTTACAAGTCTGACTCTAACCATTAGGCCTCGACTTTTGAGGATGTTCTCATTTGTAAAACTGTGTTTTGCAATTTGTGAACATATAGCAGGATACAAGGGGGAGGAATTGATCAGATATATCAAAAGAAGGGAGACAGATACATTTAATACAGCATTTTACATTACAATATGCCATGTGATACTGTAAATGGAGGCATTACCATAGAGTCGCTCTGCACATTATTATAACTCTCCTTTCATCTGAAAAGTGCAGTTACAGTATAGTTTCAGTCATATGTCATACTGCATTGACGAAACTCTGTTCTAGCACAAAACCTTATGGCCATGTCATACTTTCATTGTAGCTTTTGATACAGTATCACACTGTATGAATCTCCATACACTTGTCTGGAAGTTTATAGTTGAGTCTTGAGACCTTGGGTCCATCTCAGACAGCTCCCGAGCTCATGAATTGGTACATTGTGTACATGTGTCCAGGCAATGGTAAAAAAAAAAAAAACGTGGCTTACTGTGCATTAGGATAATGATTACTCGATTTCCGGCAACATGAGTAAGTACAACTTTACATCACTTTACAACGTTGTAGAATGTCACCGCTTGTATTAAAGGGGTCCTATTATTCTCTTTTACAAAGTCTTGATTTTGTTTTGAGGGTGTACTAGAACATGCTCTCATGCTTTGGTTTGAAAAACACATTATTTTTCACATAATTTACCCCCCCCCCCCCCAAAGGGTCGGTTCGTTGTAGTCCTTGAAAAGGGATTGTGTTAAAACGAAATATCTCCGTTTGGAGTGGACTTTTAGATTTGTAACTTTGTGGATCAAAAACATTTTTATGCCCAAACATACACACTAACTAAAATTCAACAAGTGAAAAAGCATAATAGGACCCCTTTAATCAGTAACAGCTGGGAGCTATCTTCTTTAATAAAAAATTTTTATGCTCTTTAAACACATTGTTCTGTTACATATACTTAAAACATTTCAGCCTGTCTAGAGTTGTGTTTATGCAGACATATTAATAAAAAAGGGGTTTCGTCTTTTCAAATCATTTGTGTCATCATATTTATTGAGTTGCTTTGTGTGTTTTATGTTTTGTGCTTCAGAAATGTGAAAACATAGCATCGATGCTGCCTGGTTTTTGTGGTGTGGGATTTTTCAGACAGCGAATGCTTCAGTGTACTAGATGGATTTGTTATTGAGTCTAGGGATGGGTGATATGGGCTTAATTTTATCATGATAATTTCTGGTATTTATTGCGATAACGATATCAGTGACGATAATTCAGAAACTCGCATATGCTTTATAGCAGAAGTAGTAGTACTGACAATGCTTCAGGAATCTCTAATCCAGTGATCGCTGTAGCTGAATAAAACGCAGGTAGAGGAATTTTAACTGAGGAAACTTGAAGACAATAAACATACGATTGCTACAATATATGGTTTGTCTGTGTTCTTCAAGCAATCTTGGGTATTTGTATAAGGATAATGTATATTTATAGTGCAATGCTAATCGACATAGCCTTTATAATACTATAAAATAGTATAATTTCAGCCTCATTCTGTGATATGAAACCATGACTGATCACAAAAGGTTTTTCAAACACTCGACTATGTTATGAAGTTAATTTGGAGAAAAAGTATGCCAATAAATTATATCTATGTTGGACAACAGGTTTGTAAACAGGCTCATACACATGCAAAACTGCATCGCACACGTGCTACTAGTACATTTTACGTTATTCAAGGTTCAGACTGATTTTTGTCGCTCTGCGCAGTTTTGACCAAACCAGTTTCACGTCCACCTTCAGCAATGTCACTCCGGACTGTCGCACACACAAATATGTCAACAACTAGACTGTATCGTTATTATCACGGGAAGACTAATTTGTATCGTTGGGAAATGTTTTACCGGTAAAACGCAAATGATAAGATATCGCCCATCCCTAATTGAGTCAGCCCATAAAATGACTCTCCCTTGATTAGCCAATTCAGGTGTTTAATTAGGGTTGGAAATTAACTCTGCAGGACAGTGACCCTCCAGGAACGGGTTTGGGCACTCCTGCCAAAAAAGAAAGGAAGACACTCAACGTCTCCAACCCTGATTCTGGAGTGCTACCTACTTGCAGACTTAATTTCCAACCCTGCTCTAACACACCTGTCTACCAGGGTTGGAGCTTGGAGTAGGGTTGGAACTGAATTCTGCAGGATGGTAGCTCTCCAGGAGCAGGGTTGGAGACCTCCGGTGTAAGTTTTCTGAAGTGACGTATAAAACCTCATTGGGTCTTGTTTGTCATGTGGCTTAGCGTCATGACAAAATCACACACAAATCAGTACACTTTAATGTTTTTGGCTCCTGCAACATGAATGTGAATAAATGATGTTAAAGTTTTCATGTTTTGGCTGAACTATTTCTTTAAATCAAAGATGGCACCATTACAGGAAAATATCCATTATAAAAATTGTTGCTTGACCTTTCTGCATTTCTCTCCAGTGCATTTTGCTTCATACACAGATTGCTGTGCATACGCAATAAATATAATGAAATTAGGGGCGTAATTGGTTTCCTTCATTAAGACATGGCTAACAGAAATAACCCACATTTCAAATGGCACAGAAATGCATGTAAAACTGTGGTGGAAGCGGAACACAATGACACCCATCTGTCTGTCATCAAATACACAGACTGGGATGAGGGAACTGAAGAAAATTCCCTGTTCCTATTTATTCATCTGTTGTAAATGAAGCAAAGAAATGGTTTGCATCCTTTGATCTGAACAGAATTAGCAGTAACTTAGATCTCTTTGGTGTTTTGTGTTTCATGAAACTTTGTATGTGTCTTTCTATTGATGTGTTTGGTTTAGGATGAGGAGGATGAGATTAAACTTGAGATTAACATGCTGAAGAAATACTCCCACCACAGAAACATTGCCACATACTATGGTGCTTTTATCAAGAAGAGTCCTCCTGGACATGATGACCAGCTATGGGTGGGTATCTGAACATTTATGTTTTTCAAAGCCTCACTGTCTATTTAAATAAAGTGCATTTTACTGCTGTACTGTAGTATTGTTAATTTGTCTAGATAAAACAATTTTGTCAAGACGAAAAAGCCTGACAAGAAAGTTTGTAGCAGTTTTAAAAGCTTGCAGATTAAAGGGTTTTAAGGCCATGCAGTCTTTCAGACAGATAGCTGTGTGGTTGCTACGAGTTTGCTACAGTTTATAGGATGACACTGAAAGACTATTTGCCAAGAGCTCATACCCGTGATTCTCCAATGTTCTTATGTTGAGAAATGGCTGGCTCATTTTGCTTTACGGATGCTAAATTTGTATAGCAGCAACAGCAGCATGTAAGGTAAAAGGTAATAAGAAGTTTGTATACAATATTAAGAAGTTATAAAGAATAAGACTTTTTAATACAACATTAGAATTTTAACTTTAAGGCCTTTTTTATGTTGCTTTGATCTTTTTCTCTGTTTCTTTGTCTGTGCAGTTGGTCATGGAGTTTTGTGGTGCTGGCTCCATAACAGACCTTGTTAAGAACACCAAAGGCAACAGTTTGAAAGAAGACTGGATTGCATACATCTCCAGAGAGATTCTGAGAGTGAGTGACAGCAGCAGCTCTCCATTTACAGTCTTTCTCAGGAATTTCCATTTTCATAGAAACATCTCCAGTCTTTTGAATCTATTTCACCTTTCTGCTCACTAAATTCTTTTACTCAAAGTTTGTCCTCAAGGGTGGAAATGTGTGTAATTTCCATAACTTGCACATCTCAAGGTTATTGTGTAGTTATTTTTTTTTCCCAGGGTCTGTCCCATTTGCATGCCCACCATGTCATCCATCGTGACATCAAAGGTCAGAATGTGCTGTTAACAGAGAATGCAGAGGTGAAACTGGGTGAGTCACATCGTCTTCCATTTGCTTTTAATAAATGAAATATTTGTGAACTTTTACTTGCCTCACATTTACTTTTCTAAAATTATGGCAGTTTTTGATGTAATTGTATATTAAAAAAATCTGAAGATTTGATTTCTCAAGTAATGACCCCTTCACCTCAGATAAGCGAAATCAGTCGATTTGGGTCTAATTAGAGTCTTTATTTTCAAGGGTTTGCAAGCACAGCTACAGATGTCAGTCTTTAGTTTTTGTGTATGTAATTGAAAAATTGCTAATTGCTATAATCTTGTTACTTGCCATTGCATTCCTGTTTTAATCACATCACTGTGTCCTGTTTTACAGTTGACTTTGGTGTGAGTGCTCAGTTGGACAGGACAGTTGGCAGGAGAAACACATTCATTGGTACTCCTTATTGGATGGCGCCAGAGGTCATTGCCTGTGATGAGAACCCAGAAGCGACATATGACTATAGAGTAAGAGCCTCTCTTGATCATCTTATACTGTTGAAATATAGTCCTTCTTTTCAGACCTTACTGTAGAAATCTTTCTCTGTCCCCATACATCTGTGTCTCTAACATTGTAGACGCTGTACTAAACAAGAACGCCATTTTCCTTACAGCGTTTATTCACAGGGTGTCTGCAGGGTTCTTGAAAATTAATTTTGCCTTTGAATTTAATCATTGCAAATAGTGGAGTTCTGTGTAGTTTGTTAATGGAATCCCGCTAGATTTGACGTCATCTGCTACCACACTCAAGGATTGATTGCACTGCTGCTTGATAGCGCAGGTTAGAGTCCTGCACGGGACTGTTTTCTTGATCCCGCTCCTACATTTCTAACCATTCCCATTCCCGCAACGCGTGTGTCCCACTCCCGCAAACGTTCTAATATTGTATATAATTATCGCGCATCAGGGAGCCGCTATCAATATGCGGGGTATTTAAATTGCTTTTAAATGAGTGCTCAATGTTCACTTTCACTTTCTGTTTCACAATCAAGCGCACTCTGTGTAAAGGAACCACATCTTAGAAGATTTTTGTCAATAAGCTCAGGATCTTTTGAGCAGCAAATCCTCCAACTCTTGTCAGTCATCTCTCCTTACTCCGCCTAAATATAAAAGCTGCTGTCACTTTATAAGGGTTTGACGGATGAACTCGCAGCTCTAATGCACTCTTGTCATGTCAGAAAGTGATAAGACTTCCAGTTTTATGGGTGTTGCCATCTTTGAAATTACTTTGGTCATTGTCGCTATGGCTCCTGATAAAGAGTACGGGCTTGACTGCCGTTGCATGAGCATACAGACAGTATTCAAAAAGCTACTGTAAGCTGCATTGTGAACGGGACATTTCGAAATTCGCGCCTGTAAGTAAATGCGGTTGTCGATCCCAAATACCAGAGATGGCAAAAGTACACACATCCTTCACATTTAAGTAGAAGTACAGATACTCATGTTTAAAAATACTCTGGTAAAAGTAGATGTACTGACTACACTTTTTTTTACTTTAGTTAAAGTAAATAAGTATGGCCTCAGACTTGTACTTAAGTAAAAAGTACCCATTAGGACCCTGTGTTAGTGTCACGCTGGTAACTGGACCTCACATCATATTGACACATTAATACAAAATAACTTACATTTAAAATGTGTTAACTAATGAATGTATCAAGGCTAAACAGCCACCATATAGAACAGAAATTTCTGGCCAGGAAATCTCACTCATCCAGGCCATCCCATACACCCACAATAAATTCTTAAACCATGGACAGCCCTTTTTTATATGGCCATCACATTTAAATAAATGTTTAACACTTTAGGCTGGGGCCATGCAAATAGGAAAAAGGCTCTTCTTTTAGTCTCTTCATTTTGCATGATATCTCTCTGCATCTCACTTTGTATGTGTTTGCTTTTTTCACTAATTTTCTTGTAGCTGTCCCTTTTCCCATTTACAGCAGAACTGTCTCCACCTTGTTGCAAAACAACCACCTCATTCTATTCTATTTGCAGTAACCATTTTATTTAAGTTTAATATAAAGTATCACATTATGACCAGGTGTTCTTGTTTTATCTTAAAAAGGCTTAAATACTATAGATTTAAGAAAACTATATTTTCTAAATTGCCTAAATGTCAAAATTTGTACAATAATGATTACATCATGACAATATCTTTACAGAAAAATCCTAATACTGAACATATTATTGCATTATCATGAGTCATATTTTTCTCTTACTAAAATTAACCATGGTTTATTACAGTAGAAGTATAGCAACCATATTTTTTTGTTTGTTTGTTTTTTTGGCGGATTGATTACAATCTGTTTTAATTTAATTACAACCATAGTTTTACTACACATCTCATGGTTAGACTATGGTTAGTGTAACAAAATCATGGTTCATTTGTGGTTACCATGGTTTAACTAGTAACCATGGATTTTGGTTTTAATTTTCGTAAGGGTTGTGTTGTTATCTGCCCTAGCTCCTTCTGAACGCATTACAAAACAATGTTTTATAACATTTGTTTGCTAAATTACTACTGTATCTTTACAGTAGATAATAATGATGTCCTTTAGCATAGAGTATTTTGAGTGATGATAGTAATTTAATTTAGTTTCGTTTATAGTACTACTGCTGTAGTTTTGTCTTTGTTTACTTAAGCATTAAACTGTTAGCAGCCTGTTTACAGGTGAAACTGACCTGCACTTGAAGTCTTGAACAGGTCAGTAGTTTTGCCTCTATGATCCACCCATGCATTTCCACTCCATTCTCGAATCACTTGCATTGATTACTCTGATAGAAACCGTTTGGCGGAGATGCGGAACGTGCGCGCGAGCCGAATCATGTTGCCACTGAAGACTAACCGATCCATGATTTATTAGAGATTAGTTATTGAATGGTGATTGCTGATTAAATGGTGATTGCACCAAATGCTGATTAAAACTAAAGTAACGAACCTGGTTTGAAAATGTAAGAAGTAGAAAGTACAGATATGTATGTGTAAAAATGTAAGGAATACTTACAAGTAAAGTACTGATACCAGAAAAATCTACTTAAGTACAGTAATAAAGTATTTGTACTTCGTTACTTCCCATCTCTGCCAAACACTGACAGTGTGAACGTAGCCTATGAGACACCAACGCGTCATCAAAGTATTGTAGTTTGTTGCCACGTCACAAACTATAGATTTTAAACCCGGAAGACTAAAATAGTGCAAAATTAACCAGTTTTCTTCAACAATTAAAATTAAGGGATGCTAACAATTACTTCTATGATGTGCAACACAAACACCTCTGCTAAAATCTCAGAAATGTAGTCTGGGGATTTATGACCCTTTAAGATGTAATAAAAACCAGCATGACTGCAATGTTGTCATGTAAGACAACATCTGTATTGCTGTTGTTGTTTTTAGCATAGACATGCTAATTCAACATCACTGCATTAAAAACCAATGCAGATATTCAGTAAAACAGAAGGATTTTTTTTTTTCCCGTTTTTGCAGATGCAGATATGAATATTATGAAACATCACTGCCATCCAGTTTACTAACACCACTGACATTCAGTTCACTATTATATTCTGTGCCAAGTGAAAACTAAATAATTAAATCACTCACCTTGTCTAATCTTCAAGAATAGCCCACAGCGTCTTGAAACCATTCTTGTCATCTCCCTCCCTACTGCGGACTTTGCTGCATGTGTCAGTTGCATATTGCTGTCCTTTAGCAATCAAAGATCTAACGTACATTTCTGGTTTCAATTTGCACAGTGGTGGTCCAACATGGCATAGAAATAGCAGGGTTGAAATTATATTAAGAGAGGCGTGGCTTAATGTGCATATCAAATTCATATGAGAGAAGAGAACGCAAATTTGTTCGCATTCTGCATTGGTTGTATTGATGCACTTAAAGAGGTTGTTTAGTTCACTTGAGACCTGTTGTCCATTACTGTCCTTGTACTCTCTGTTAGCACGCAATACAACTCTGGGACAGTCGATTCGAAAACGATCGCAAAGGGACTCAACTTCAGCCAACTCATTAAACATCTTTATTTGGACGTGTTAAAGACTTGTAAATCAAAACACTCCAGCGATAGCACACAATAATAGTAGAAGAACATATTAAACAGGTTAAATGAGCTTGTCAGATATTCTGTGTACGCAATGCAACGAGTCGTGGCTCGCTGCTCTCCGTCCGTGCTCACAAAACTGCATAATTTGCAGCTTTTAAATAAAAACACTCCAGCGATAGAACACAATAATAATAGAAGAACATATTAAAAAGGGGAAAGTGGCTGTTTTTGAGATTTTCTGTGTTTAACGTCTCTGTGTTGCGGCTTGGACGATCGCGCCCCGGAACGCATTCATCCTCTCTTATCTCAATAAGAAAGACTTCTCTCGGACACAGGCGAGATTATATGAAAATATATGATAGCTTGGCGAATATAATCGAAAACAGTCTTTTAGGCCTTATGTGAACATAAACTGTTGAGAAATAATTTGGAGGTGGATCATTACTTCAGTGTTAATCCATAAAAAAAGAAAATCATTCGTTTGTCTTGGCTTCTTATAGGTATGTATTTATTTATTTATTGCTCTAACGAATTCATATTTAATGAAAACTATGCAATGTTTTTTTTAGTTTCTTCCATTTCTGCATGTGCACACCTTCAAACCTTAAACCTGCTCTGTGATACTATTGTTTGCAAATGCAGTGTCATTTTAGGATTCCTCTCTTTCTGCATCTAAACACCTAAAAACATAAAACCTGCCCTTTTATACTATTTTTTTTTTCCAAATAGAAAAAATAGTGGCACTTAATCATTGTGTGGTTCAGAGATTAAGGGCAAAATGCTAATGCTGTCCACACGAGGGAGCCACAGGATAACTAATCATTCAAGATCTCAGTTCAAAACTTTGATAAAGTTTCATTTAGGTGACTAAATAACAAATGCATATAAATTAATTATATTTTCATAACCTAATAAAGCCCAATATAGTAAGTATGCAAAAACTGTAATCTCCTAAATACTGATAGACCATTACTTTTTTTTTTTTTTTTTTTTTTTTTTTTTTAACTTAATTTTAATGGTATTGACAATATATTTCTCAAGTTGTCAGACATAACTGAATGTACGTCCAAGTGAAGAAGGGGCACTATATTAGCCATCTATTTTCATATATTGTGCATATAATAGTACTCACATATGGACTCATAATTTACTTGAAAACAGACATGTCCATTGAATAGTTAGATCATCTACAGAAGCCATTGTGCTTGGATCCCAATGATCTCCTTGAGTTAAACCGCATTGTTTCAGTTACCTTCTGTGTCGTTGCCCACATCGCTTCGGTGACAGGACTTTGAAATAGCAAACAGGGAAGACAGTAATAGACATGACTTATTTCGCATCCAGCTAGCCAACTCGGTTGAGCTAGAATGCAGCTCAAGAATGCCGGACATACAAGTACTCTGGCTGTTTTGCCCCAAGGGGCCGAGGCCGGCTCTGCCAAGCCAACATCAAAGTTAGTTCACTAACTTTAGCTTCTAGTTATTATTATTATTATTATTATTATTATTAATAATAATAATAATAATATTATAATTATTACTTTGGTAAGTACATTCTACTCAGTAATAGTAGTAATATATAAACCAGACTTTTATATTGATATGTTGTCATTAAGAACTGGAGATGTTCATGTCCTCATATAGTATAGTCCTCAGATATATAAACATCAACATTTCTATGTACAAGTCCCATAGAAACCCATCCCCCATCAGCCAATCACTGTGATTAAGCTTGTTGACTTCCTCCATAGCAAAAATGTCAGTCCTGCCCTTTCTCTTATCTTAAGATTTCTTCCCATTCTCAGCTGCTTTGCGAAGTGCTGTGAAGACGACACTCTTGCCTAAGAACTAATACTGCTATTTAGGAGAACTCTTAGTGGTAAGATTTCTATTGAAGTACAGTTTATGTGGTCACACTTGGTTTGATTGCTCTGAACCGACCTCTTGACGCAAAACAAAGCTGGGTGTGCTGCTAGGTCACCTAGCCTTCTCACAATAACCAGTTTCTTCTATGCATGTTAATGTTGTGATTGTGTGCTGTAATATTGAGACCCCCTTTCTCGCTCTCTCTCTCTCTCTCTCTTTCTCTCTCTCTCTCTCTCTCTCTCTCTCTCTCTTTAGAGTGACCTGTGGTCCTGTGGTATCACTGCTATAGAAATGGGTGAAGGAGCTCCTCGTAAGTATCCACACATTTCCTAAGCTAGTCTATCCTCTCAATCACTGACTTGGTCATTGAATTCCAGTACAAATGGCTAATTACTAAGACATTAGTTGACTAATAGTATAAATGTTATTACATAGATTATAATCTAATTTAACAGGCTGATTAGGGCTGGGCAGTATGATGGTATTTGTCGTGACGATGCAGGACTCGTCATTAAGCCTTGTGCTTGTCCTTCAGACAAGTAAATCAGTCATTTACTTGTCCCAGTAAAAAAGTTACTTGTCCATGGCAAAAAAACTTTTTTTTGTTTGTTCGTTTGTTACTAATACTAATTTTCGCAATATATTTCATAATTTAGGATTTCTTTAAAAAAGTTTCAAAATCTCGTCTCGTCTCGTTCTCGTAAACCCAGTCTCGTGATGTGTCTCGTCTCGTGACATAAATGTCTCGTCACACCCCTATTTATTTGTATCTTTTTGATTTTTTTTATTGATTTGCATTTTTGTTTCTATTGTATTTGTCATATTTCTCATAGTTTGCTTGTTTGTTCTTATTATTAACTATAATAATTAAAAAAGAAAAAAAAAACATTTTGAAATGTATATCATTATTGTGAAAATAAAATTTCTTATACCCTGTAATTAGTTTTTGGTCATACAGCCTACCCCTAACAATGACTGTACAGCTAATTAAATGTCTTTCTGAAAAAAAATAAAATAAAATAAATAATAATAATAATAATAATAATTTGCAGTAGACAAAACCCCATAAAACACTGTCATTGTAAAGACTATCATTCACAGTCTTGTTTGTGTCCTCGTTATGTTCAGTATGGTGTCTAACCTGATTAAGGTCTATAAGCACATAAAGGCAATAAAGTATTCCTTATGCCTTCAGTGTTTTCTGAAGCAATCCAATCCTTTTTTTTTTTTTTTTTTTTTTTTTTTTGTTTGTTTTTTTTGTCACTGGTCTTCATACATAAACTATGTCAATTCACAGTATATCATTACATCTTTCTATCGTTAAGTGTCTGTTACAGTTACCTTTTTTTATCCTGAGTGCAGTGTTTCATGTTTTCTGTTTCTCCCCAATTCTGGCTAAAGCTGCACTTGAGTGTGTTTATTTTTGTTGTGCTGATGGGCAAAATTTTGTCTTTTCCCTGTCTCTTTCTGCAGCTCTATGTGACATGCATCCAATGCGTGCCCTTTTCCTCATTCCCAGAAATCCTCCTCCACGTCTCAAATCAAAGAAGTGGTAAGTTGAGTGATTTCCTCTCCGTATTTGCTGTTTTCTCTCTCTCTCTCTCTCTCTCTCTCTCTCTCTTTTTTTTCTTTTAATATTATTAATTATTATTATAAATAATAATATTATTTTTTTATATATAAATTCCTCAGTCACGCTATAACAGAAGAGCCACACTGGTAATGTCAGATGTTACCAGGATTTTTCTGTCACAAAACCCCTCTCAGTTATAATCAGTTATAATCATGAAGCCCATTCTTTAATTTTTTTGGCAACACTTTCAGTGTAAAATGTCCAGTGAGTGACACTGTATGTGCATCTGTCAGTGTTTTATTGCACTAGTTGTTTGTATGTATCGTGGCTGGTCAGAAATTAAATATCTGGTGAATGGAGCTAAAACAGTAGTTCTCTATCAAATTTGACAATAGCGTACCACCTACACTACCCTAAACCCTAAACCTAACCAGTAACATTAACCAGATAAAAACACATTTCCTGAAGCAACCATGCCATTTTTAGATATTTTATCAAGACTTCCTGTGAAACATTAGTTTACAACGGGCATGATTACTACGTCCGCTTTACAATGCCATTAGTACCACCTCAATTCTGTACCCGCTCGAACTCACCTGCTATCAAACGCTCCTGCTTTTTTTTTTTTTTTTTGTGCGCGCGTGCTCTGGCTTCGACTTACAAAATTGTTTTCGCAAGTTTACATAGTTCTATACATTCGCAGGTCTTCCCATTATAACAAAATTAAAAAGAAAACATACACAAGTATTATAAGTAAGAGATTGTGTAGTTTTCACGTGAGTAAGCTCGGTCAGTTGCGCTGATAAGGGAAGTGCCCTTTGCTTGGTTTCTCTACATAATCCATGCACAATAAGAAAACAAGAAAAGTTTTGTTTGTCTAATAAGAAGATCAAACATCCACATATACTCTTTCGGGAATGACAAACCCAAATGCAAAAAATTACACGAGTGAATTCAGTGTTTCCCATACATTGATTTATTTGTGGCGACCCGCAACAGTATCAAAACTGATTGCCATAATTTTTTTTAAAAGGCTTTGACTTCATTGAGTAAACATGAGCACACATTTCAAAATCAAGACGTGGCGGCGGTCGTTTTTATGACCAATGGACAGGTAGAGAAAGAGGTTTGAGTGATTAATAATCGATGTCTGATAATGTCAAAACTGACTTGTGCATTATGATTTTTTTTTAACTAGTCAACTTGAAAATGAAACTACAACATGATTCAAGTAACTTGTTCTTTATTAACCCTCTAGTTAAGTTGTGCACCACACAAGTTGTCAACATGATGTAAATGTTAAACAAATCACCTGCTGCATGAACTACAACTACTTCTTGTACAAACTTGTCTTATACATATTGTCTGTTTAGAAATAGTACAAGGAAAAAACTTTCGAAAAAAAAAATTAAAAATCAAGGTAATTCAAAATGACTGAAGGTATAACACCAGTAGACTATTATTAACTATAAATGTTCTGTATAAACAACAGCAGTCTGTCACCCTGATGCAGATATGAAATATCAGATGTACAGTAGTAGTTCTTTACAGTTTTTTTTATTCAATTTGTTTTATTCAAATGTTTATAAAATACTGTCACTAAAAGTTTTTTTTTTCTCATGCTCCAAAGGTTGTAGTTCATTTACAAGGCTTCTTTTCTGTACGTACAACACACAAGAATTTTACATGAAAAATGGGACTTATTTTTTTATTTAAATAATTGTGTAGTGTACATATGGGATGTATTGGCAAAAACTAACTGTCGTAAATCACTATATGAGTAAAACCAGCTTTACAGATTGACAATGTGTTTTTTTAAATGTTAAAAGTCTATTTAATTAAAATACATTGGACGTTTTTAGTTAGTGTCAGACGTATCTTACTCATCAAAGCTTTCTGTGGTTTAAAATTACTGCCACAATTCACGTAGGCGGTTTTGAAATAATTTTTTCATGTCGATATAAAGTGGTTGCATACTGTTAAATTGTGGTTTAACTAATTGTGGTAGTGGTAGTGAATTGTGGTAGTGAACTGTAGGACTGTCGACTGGAACAGTGTCAAGCGAAAGCGAATGTCCGGTGAATAACGAACCTAAAACTAACTTTACTGCACTAGTTCAGGTGCACCACTACATAAGAGAAAGCTGAAATTGTTGCATGTGTGTAATATGTGTATGTAATGAAAGGCATAAAATGAGTAAATCACATGCCTTAAAATAAAAATGCAGTCTATTACACATTGCTTTGAAATGTTATTACATATGAATATAAATATTCTGTATTAATTATTCAGTTAATACAGAAATGAGTTTCTGATATGCTGGACAAAGCTGAGATTGCGGCATCTCCATCAGCCAAAGACTTTCTCCGGCAGATTTCGCTCTTTGGTAGCACCTGTCACTGTTATTTAATTTAATGTAGTTTTTATTATTTATTAATTTATTATTTGTCGACACTGAAACAAACATATTATTGATATTGACACAGTTATTGCTGGATACACACACGCATGCATGCAGCAATTTCAGCTTTCTCTGATCCTAGCTCACTACTATATTGAAGGGTCATGAAACCCCCTGTTTCAGCACCAGTTAGTTCTCACCACAGTTTTAAAAAATGCTACAGAAGTGGGCGTGGTGCACTGCGGAGCGGAGGGGGAAGAAGGGAGAAAGACAACACACACACAGCTTTCAGGTTCAGACAGTTTCATTCAGCCATTTGCACTCTGCATCGAAAACACATCAGATGTACAGTAGTAGTTCTTTTCAGGTTTTTTATTCGATTTGTTTTATTCAAATGTTTATAAAAATACTGTCACCAAAAGTTTTTTTTTTCTGGGGTTTCATGACCCTTTAACAAAATCTGTGATAAATGCTTACAAATTACCGTCTTATACAATGTTATTATAATGACAGTCCTGTAGTATATAATATTATTTGTTGTAATGTAGTTTTTAAAGTGAAAATATTATATTAAATGAATGTAGCCTAGTTGGCCAGCGGCAGGTGCTACGAACAGCAGAGAATATCCTTGGCTGCTGGAGATGCTGCTGTAGTGGCAGCTGCCAGAGAAAGTCTTTGGCTGCTGGAGATGCCGCCTGAAGTGCCGCTATGAGATGCCGCAATCTCAGCTTCGTGCAGCATATCAGAAACTCATTTCTGTATTCGTGGAATAATAATTTATATTCATATGTAGTAACAATTTAAAGCAACATTCAGTTAAACATTTTAAAGTGCAACACACTCCATTTTTATTTTATTAAGGCATGTGATTTACTCATTTCACCGACACTGAAGCTGTGATATTGACACGCTTATTGTTGGAGATAAGCTATATATACAGTAGTCAACATTTGAGGTGGATCAAAAAAGTTCATCAGAGTTGTCATAAGAGAAGAAGGGGTATTGTTTTGGTTTTAGGACAACTTTGATGACAGGTTTTGATCCGCTTCAAATGTTGACTACTGTATGTGCGTGTGTGTGTCTGTGTGTATTAGTGTATCATTCAAAAAGCATGTTTAATTAATTGAAATCATGAAACTTACACAGTTTAACGACAATTTATTAAAAGTTTAATCAAAAATATATTTTTAAGGCCCTATGATATGCGTTTTATTATTTTTCTCAAATTCAGCTTTATTTTTGTCTAATTCTGTGAATCATTCGATTAATTGTTTGGATTCCATTAGTTTCATTACATTTTAATAATCAAAATCATGTCTAATTAAAGAATTCATTTATTAAATGTTTCTTTTTTTCAGAAATACTGTGTTGTGTATTTAATAAATATAATACATTTAATATTTAATAATATTTTATTAGTAGTAGTTGTCTTACCGTTTTAAACACAGTGTCGTCATACTGTTTTAGTTCCAGTATATCTATCTATCTATCTATCTATCTATCTGTATAACTGAAGTTTTAAAAATGACTCCATTCAAAAGTTACCCTTGAATACCCTTGAATCTTAATACTGTGTGTCGTTTCCTGGATGATCCACGACTGTTTTTATGTTTTGTGATAGTTGTTCATGAGTCCCTTGTTTGCCCTGAGCAGTTCAACTGCCTGTTGTTCTTCTGAAAAATCCTCGAGCTCCTGCACCTTCTTTGGTTTTCCTGCATCTTCTGTTTATTTGAACCTTTTCCAAAAGTGACTATATGATTTTGAGATCCATCCAGGACAACTGAGGGACTCATACACAGCTATTACAAAAGGTGAAAACATTTACTGATGCTTACAACCTGCTACTGTAAACTGTAACTGACATTGATGAGTGGCACTGCGTTTAAAAGTTTAAATTCTTTTAACACGCCACTCACATGCGAGACGCTGCAAAATGAAAGTGCAATGGTCATACACGTCCATATAGACCTGACTACACATGCAGTAGTATGTTTTTAAAGGGGAAATTATTAATAGGGTTAAACACTGCGCTGTCGTCCTGTAGGTTCATGATTAAAAATGAAAATGTGAACAAAGATAAAAGCAATTAATGTGTTATTCTAATTAAAATGTGAAAATTATAGTGACGGGTAATAATAGATTATGACAGAATTTTTACGACCCTGTCCATCAAAATGATGGACAATGTTAAAGTCTAGCGCATTCTCTGAGATATATATATATATATATATATATATATATATATATATATATATATATATATGTATATATGTATGTATGTATGTATGTATGTATGTATGTATGTATGTATGTATGTATGTATGTATGTATGTATGTATGTATGTATGTATGTACACACACACACACAAAACAATTTAATGTTTATCCTATGTAGTGGTGAACTACTAAATTTAATAAAGTAAAATTAGGTAAAGTTAGTTTTACGTTCGATATTTGTCGGACATTCGCTTTCACTTGACACTGTTCCAGTCGACAGTCCTACAAAGATATCACTATCACATTTAGTTTTAACAATATGTAACCACTTTATATCGACAAGAACATTTTATTTTTTATTTTTTACTTTTTATAAAACTATAAAGTTCCACCGGCAGGGTTAAAAACATCCAATGTATTTTACTTAAAATGACTTTTAACATGTACAATAACACATTTTCAAACTATAAAGTTTGTGTTACTCACATAGTGATTTACTACAGTTTTTGCCAATTCATCCCTTCATATATGTACAGTACACAATTATTTAAATAAAAAATATCTAAGTCTCATTTTTAATGTAAAATTGTGTACTGTATGCACAGTATTGGCGGAGATATTGGCAAGTAGTAAGTCAGTCTTGTTGCTAAAAACATAAGCAGCCTAGGCGAATATGCAGTAAATATCAAACATAAACTCATTTTATTAACTAACTTTATAATAAATACTTACAAATGGCAGTCCTGTGGTATATAATATTATTTTGTTGAAATGTAGTTTTTAAAAGTATTACATCAAATTATGTAATTGGCCAGCGAAGAAAGTCCCTGGCTGCCAGAGATCCCGCTGTAGCTGGATTGACAAATGGATAAAGAAAAGCGTTTGGCGAAATGACAAAAAGCAATTGGCAAATAGAGAGAGTGTCTGCCAAATGCTTTTTAAAAAAACGATTTCAAATGTGCTTTCAAAATGATTCATGTACTTTTAATTGTTTTTTTTTTATCTACGTTTTAAAACATGATTTAATTATACAGTTTAAAATTTTAACTGTTTATAAAATGTATTGTTTTATTAAACTACAATAAACTATTAAACTATCCATTGAAAAAGTGATTTATTTATATACATTTTTATGTTTTATTATTAAATTGAATTAATAAATTGATTAATTGATTCTTCAGTTGTGTAGCACCAAAAAAATCCCTTTTTACTGATAGACAGCCAACTTTAATTAAAAACCTGTTTGCCAATGGTTACCCCTTTAATAGATCAGACTCTGCTTTTCTCTCTAAACTTCTATTCCTATTTTCCATAGGTCCAAGAAGTTCTTCAGCTTCATTGAAACCTGTCTGGTGAAGAATTACAACCATCGCCCCGCTACAGAGCAACTATTGAAGCATCCTTTCATTAGAGACCAACCTAACGAGAGACATGTCCGTATCCAGCTGAAAGACCACATCGACCGCACTCGTAAGAAGAGAGGAGAGAGAGGTTAGTCACTTATAGTTTTATTACAGTTTTATTATTTATTTATTTTATTTTTTTTTATATATAATAAAACTATTTATAGTGCTGTGAAAGTGTTTGCCCTCTGTCTGATTTTGTCTTTATTTTGTCATTAACGATAATTTTTCTTTTTTTCTGCTGTTCATTTTAAAAATCATCATACCTGCATGACAGAACTTTTGCAGTAATCCTTTCATGTTGCAGGTTTTAGTCAAGTCACCATTATTTATATAGCACTTTTTACAATGCAGATTGTGTCAAAGCAGCTTTACAGTATTAAATGGAAATAGTGTCAAAATTGTGTTCTGTTCTCCTCTGGCCAGATGGAACCAGCAATTTAATTCCAGGTGGCAACAAAGTCAGATTGTGCAGAGGACTTATGTGGTTCCCGTGGTCTTGCCCCGATGGCTTTTTTTTTTTCGTCAAAGAGAAATTATTTTAGTATTAAAGCCAAATTCCTTTTCCTGTAACACAGAAGAATTTGCACAACCTGTTCCGTAGAACATATCAATTTAGGCATACCTTTCAGTTTCAGTGAACAGATGAGAAACACAGTACAACATACATCTGTGGATCAGACTGTGTAAACCTTGCTTATTAGCACTGGTTGTAAAACACACAGACAATACCAGTAACACTACAGATAATGTAGTACAAATACATATAAAGGTTGCCAACTCCCTGTAAAATTCTGTTACCTGATTTCTGTAGTATTTTATTTCATATTGTAAAGCTAAGTTAACGAAGTATTTTTCAAGAATTGTTTTTTCCAAATTTAGTTTTTCATGATTAATTGCTCTGTCCTTTCAGATGAGACAGAATATGAGTACAGTGGAAGTGAAGAAGAGGAAGAAGAGGCACAGGAACAAGAAGGAGAACCCAGGTATCACACAACTTTTTTTTTTTTGTTCCAAACGCATATTTGGCTTCAGATGTATCATGAAACTTTCCTGGGTGGTTTGTTGCAATTCTTATTGATGTGTCTCCTCAGTTCTATAGTGAATGTGCCTGGTGAATCTACTCTGCGACGTGACTTCATTCGTCTGCAGCAGGAGAATAAGGAGCGATCAGAGGCACTGAGGAGACAACAGCTCCTCCAGGAACAGCAACTCAGAGAACAGGAGGAATATAAGCGCCAGTTGTTGGCTGAGAGACAGAAACGCATTGAACAGCAGAAGGAGCAAAGAAGACGACTTGAGGAGGTTGGGCTCCAATTTAAATATTTGAATATTGAATTTTGAATATTTGAAATCACCAGTCAAATCTGACAGTGACTGTATCATAAATGTTGTTTCTTTTGCTCAAACAGCATTAAAAAGGCTTGTTCTTCAGGCTAGACCAGCCAGCACGCATGCGCAGTTCTAAGCATACATCTCAGAACGGCTCTTTTATTCCAAAGGAGGGCTTCCTGCGATAAGCAGCCATATTGAGTGTTGCATTTTTCCCCATTCAAAACTATACGAGTAAAATGTCTTGGGTATTCTATAGTCTTTGACAGTCATTTGGCTATCTCAGTTATTTTGACATTGACGAGGGATGCCTGTTTCACACTGGATGCGCAAGCAAAGCAGAGGCAGGGCAGAAACTGTGTGTATGCATAGTGGGAGCAGCATCTGCCCATTGTGCTTTTACAATGACAGTGTTGTCGCACGCAGCTGACCACGGCTAATGTACTGCAAATACCAGTAAGTATCGTTTGTTCGGTCAAGTTTTTTTCAGGTGTTCAGCCCTGTTGCTAGCAGTGCTAGCAATGCTGGAAACACGAAGTGCAAGAAATACCAAGATACCTAAGTTACCTGAACTATGGCTTTATTTCCTATTCTTGTAGCAAAGACTCCCTTCCCCAGCCACAGCACATTATCTGCGCCAAAGTCTTTGCTAACGAATGCATGAGGCCATCCAAACTGATAAGACATTTGCAGACAACTAATCCCCAATACCACAACGAGGCATTTTTTTTTAGCGCAAGGCAAAAGAATTGACACACTCCCAAAGTAAGATGAGGAAAGTCACAGCTACTGACAAGAAATTACAAAAAAAAAAAAAAAAACTACTGACAAAAAAATATCATATACAGTTGCTGGAAAAATCACCAAAGCAAAGAAAGGGCATACAATTGCAGTAACTTTGATTTTGCCATGCGCAACAGAGATTGTCAAGGAATTATTTGGAGAGGATAAGTCAAAACAATTGGCTAAGATACCATTATCAAATAATACGGTCAAACGTCACATCACAGCAATGTCAAATATGTGAGGGATCAGCTTTGTGCGTGACTTTATGGTAGTAACTTCGCACTTAAAATAGACGAATCTGACATGTCAAAAATGGCACAAATCCTCACATACGTTCGTTATGAATGGAGAAAACAAGATAAAAGAAGATTTCTTGTTTTGTAAAGAGCTCCATACTACGATGACAGCAAACAATATTTTTGTAACGTTGGATAATTTCATGAGATCAAATAAGATGAACTGGAGCAACTGTATGGGGGTCTGTACTGATGGAGCTGCCGCGATGCCTGGCAGGCAGTCTGGGGTAGTTCAACGTATCAAAGAAGTTGCTCCCCTTCCCGTTTCAGTGCACTGCTTTCTGCACAGAGAGGAGCTTGCTACAAAAGAAATGGAACCCAGTCTTCATGGAGTTGATGTGGCTGTAAAAATCATGAACTTTGTGAAAGCCAGAGTCACCACCTCCCGGTTATTCACTTCTCTCTGCAAAGAGGTAGGCGCTGGGTGTTGATGTTTTTTTTTTTTTTTCAGCCTGAGGGAAGGACTTTCTTGCGGACAAGAGACCAGACCTTGCAGAGTTTTTGGACAAAGACAAATGGCTCACTCAACTCAGCTGCCTTTCAGACATATTCAGTGAAATGAACAAGTTTAACAGAGCAATGCAAGGTGCAAGCATAAATACTGTGGTGCAGCATGGATGAGTAGAGGCTTTCAAAAGAAAACTACACATGTGGAAAACCTTTGTCTCCTCTGGAATCAGTGACATGCTTGAGCACACTCATTTATTGCAAACAGACACTTGGATTTTAAGATCATTTAACGTCAAATAACAGTGCATCTATCAAAGGTTCTGGAGAAATCCAGCTCTAACTGAGGAGCAGGCAGCTAATTTTCTGTGTATCAGAAACCCCTTCACTGAGAACACTGAAGCAAAGCTTCCAGCTACTCTGCCATCAAGACTTCTGGAAGAGCTTATAGAAATATCATCTGATGCCAGCCTGAAAGCCCATTTCAGTGAGGTTCCATTGGAATCATTCTGGTCTGAAATTTCAGAAGAACACCCAGTCTGTCACATTGCTGCAATGAAGATGCTGATTACCTTTAGCACCACCTACCTTTGTGAAGCTGGGTTTTCAACCATGACAGCCAAATCCAAACCAAATACAGGGCCAGACTGACCCTTGAGGATGATATGCATCTTGCCCTGTCAAGATCTTTCCACGCATTGACCAAATTATTGCTCACTGCCAGCAGCAGTCCTCACACTGATTGATAAAGCCTCACAAATAACATGCAAGTATTGAGGTGCCAGACAGCAGTCATTTTGTAATAGCCTATATTAATTCTTTTCTTCCTACACACCAGTGTGAATACTGATATTTTTGTTATTGCATTTCAGATATGGCCAATTTTTAGGCTACTTCTATAGGCTTACATTTTTAAATTACAAATGGCCTACTGATGTTTTTGTTATTGTATTTTCAGTATTATATATAGGCTATTATTTAAGCATAAACATATCTGGTTATAGTAATAAACATACTGTTTGTTTGAAAACAACATTTTTTGTCATCCTTGCTGCATGCTTACAAGAGCAATAAAATCATTAAATGTAAGGGGGACCCTAAAATATTTTCTTGGGAAAACAAGGGTCTCAGACAAAAAAAGGTTGGGAACCACTGGCCTTGGCGACCCAGCTGGGTTGTGTCGAGGTAGCACTACCCCACCCATGGCTCTCCTCTCCTGATCCGGAGCCACCTTGAAGCAGCCTCCGCTGCCTCTGTGGCCAACTTGATACCCCTTCTTCTACTGGCCCCTCTGATGCCCAGCATGTTGAAGACCCTGCAGAGAGAATGGGCTGCAAACTCTCTACATCCCAATAAAAAGGCTTCCACCTTGCTCGCCAGTGACTTTCTTTTGCACTCTTCTACCACCTCTGTGTACTTGGCTCTCTTCCTTTCATTGACCTCCCTAATCTGATCCTCCCAGGGGACTGTGAGCTCTAGGAGGATGATCTGCTTGTAAGCCTTTGAGATGAACGTCTGGCCTTAGTGATGTTATGGCAACAGTTTCAGGAAACTTAAGTTGCCTCCCCAGGTTGACTTTCAGCTCCCAGTAATGTCCAGATGTTAGCGACAGAAGAGGTGGTCCTGGTAGATGTTGTTATCTTCTCCCCAGCCCTAACAAAAGTGACAGTCGTCTTTGATGGGTGGCGATAGTTTCTGCTGTGGCCTTCAGAACTTTGTCATGATGCCAGTAATAACACCCCTCACTTAAGGCTGATCCAAGGTCCCTCTCTTCAGGCACAGAGGGCAAGTTGGTGACTCTGCCTTACCCCAGCAGAACAAATTGGATGAGCTTGGTAGTACATCATAGCTGGCCTGGATTAAAAAAAATGTATTCGGTCTGGCTCAGATTTCCAGAGCTTGGCCCAAGTAACTTTGCGCTCTACTGCTAGTTCCCAGCTTGCCCAGGCTCCCTGCTGCCACATCTCAACCATTCTGCTGGCTCGCACTACCATCTCCACCCATCAAAGATGACTATCACTTTTGTTAGGACTGGGGAGATTTGCGGCACTGCCGCCTTCTCCTCTGCTCCTGCTGTGTGCTTCTGTGCTGCCTCTGCATGTGGTGTGAATACTCTAACCTGTTAACATGGGTGCCGAAAAAAATATGTGCTGCTTACATCCTGCTTACGCATGCGGTATGAAACCAGTGTGAGGCATTGATCTGAAGGACCTTGAATGCGCAGTGGACACGCAAATGCTTTGTCAGAACCACGCGGATCTGTAGACTAGTGCAAGTTAATTCTCATACTTCAATAGTATTTATGACTTTTAACATGCTGTGTGACATGAGGAATGTGTACCTCAAAATATACGTCAGTATGCAGTTTTTCCTGTTGCTCGTCTTGCCACAGGTAGCTGACTCCTGGCTTGTTTACAGATTGTTTTTTGACTGTCGCCTGGGGGTTTGTTAGATTAGTTGACTAATAAGTTACAAATTGTTGATTAAATGTTAATGAAATTGGTTGTCACACATATTCCAGTTGCAAAGCCCAAACTAATTGAATTGTCCCCAGAAAAGTATGAAAAAAAATATGAAGAAAAAAAAAAAGTCTCTTAACTTTCACAGCAACAACGACGGGAGCGTGAGATGAGACGGCAGCAAGAGCGGGAGCAGAGACGCAGGGAGCAGGAGGACAAAAGACACAAGGAGGAAATGGAACTTAGACGTAAAGAGGAAGAAGAGCGCAGAAGAGCCGAGGAGGAAAGGAGAAGAATTGACCTTGAACAGGTGACTTTATAGGTATCTCACTTTTATAATGACGTGGAACTTAAGCTAAACACTTGTTTGACACTCTTTGTTTGACAGGAGTTTATCCACCGACAGCTCGAGGAGGAGCAAAGGCATCTTGAAATCCTTCAGCAACAGCTGCTGCAGGAGCAGGCCAAACTACTAGTATGAAATCACACTGTTTCAGTTGTTTCATTATTTCAGTACTTCAGGATAATGACTTTGTGTTTAATGTTCTAATTATGTTTTTTCTTTAAATTATAGTGATTGTTGGTTTGTGCAATATAAGATTGTTGGATTTGTAGATTTAGCTGTGCAATAAGGTGTCATACACTGGACATGACAAGTAGATAAGATCAAAGTGTCAAAGCCATTGTTTTCTCTAAATGTATGCCCACCACGGCCACACATACTTCAGTTATTGTTCAAAATTATTAGCTGTTGTTATTAGGAGACAATAATGAAGGCTCGAGGATACACCCTGTATAGCCAATAGTACAGTAAGTTTGTCCTGTTGTGGTTTGACATCTTGAAAAAAGCAGCTTGGTCTGAATTTTAAATACTCTTCCAAGGGATTCGTGCAATTTACATCAAACTTCAAAATTATACTAATACATTGAGATGCTAAAATCTACAATGGGGCATCATACTTGGCCACATGTCACATCCTTTCCTTTCCTTTTCTTAAATGGCCTGGAGTCCTGGCCTAGAAAGATATTCATGCAGTCCACCCATCCATTTACCAAACGGATTATTCTCTGTAGTGTTATGGGAGGCCTGAACACATGTACACATAATGCACTCCTCTAACATGCACTAATGCCGCTTGTAGCATTTTTATCCTGAAACCTTTATTCGGAAACCTTTACATTTTGGCAAACGATGGCATGCATAGTGTTTGGATGATGTGCTTTACACAGATTTTGTCGTAATATAGCTTCCTCTGTTGTATCATTCACACTTATATGGCAAGCCGTTTTAGCTTAAAATATTCTAAGTGTTACTCGTCGTAATTGCATTTTTACTAGTAATAATTGAATTAGAGAGCTCTATAATTACATTTTTACTAGTAACAATGGCAATTAGAGAGGTCTCTAATTCAATTCTTACTAGTAACAATTATAATTAGAGAGCTCTCTAATTCAATTATTACTAGTAACAATTGTAGTTAGAGAGCTCTCTAATTCAATTATTACTAGTAACAATTCCAATTAGAGAGCTCTACAAATGAATTTTTACTAGTCATATGTCTCCATTGACTTCCATTCATTTTTATTACAGAGCTCTACAACTGAATTTTTACTAGTAAGAATTACAATTAGAGAGCTCTACAATTGAATTCTTACTAGTAACAATTCCAGTTAGAGAGCTCTCTAAATCAATTTTTACTAGTAACAATTCCAATTAGAGAGCTCTTTAAATCAATTTTTACTAGTAATAATTTTCAATTAGAGAGCTCTTCAATTACATTTTTACTAGTAACAATTCTGAATAGAGAGCTCTCTAATTTAATTCTTACTAGTAAAAATGCAATTACAGAGATCTATAATTCAGTTTTTACTAGTAAAAAAACACATTAAAGATATGTTTAATTGCAGAGCTCTGTAATTAAATTAAAGAGCTCTCTAAAACAGTTCTTACTAGTAACAACTGAATTAGAGAGCTCTCTAAATGGAATTCTTACTAGTAAAAATTGAATTAGAGAGCTCTCTAATTAGAATTCTTACTAGTAAAAACTGAATTAAAGAGCTCTCTAACTGAATTAAAGAGCTCTCTAATTCAGTTGTTACTAGTAATAATTGCATTAAAGAGCTCTCTAATTGTAATTATTACTAGTAAGAATTCATTTGTAGAGCTCTCTATCTCAATTGTCACTAGTAAGAATGCAACTGCAGAGCTCTCTAATTCGATTAGAGAGCTCTCTAATTCAATTGTTACTAGTACAAATTGCATTAAAGAGCTCTCTAACTTTAATTCTTACTAGTAAAATTTGAATTAGAGAGCTCTCTAACCGAATTTTTACTAGTAAGAATGCCATTGCAGAGCTCTCTAATTCAATTACAGAGCTCTCTAATTCAACTGTTACTAGTAAGAATTGTAATAGAGAGCTCTCTAACTGTATTTCTTACTAGTAAGAATGCAGTTGTAGAGCTGTGTAATTGCATTCTTACTAGTAAAAATGTAATTGTAGAGCTCTACAATAGCGATTCTTACTAGTAAGAATTGCATTGTAGAGCTCTCTATTCAACACGACCTCATTATGATAATTGCGCCTCATGCATATTCATGACATGGGTGAATGCCTGTCCTGATGGGCTCCTGGGCAGTCCATTGATATATAACGGCCTTGCATTACGGGTGTCCTGAGTTCGAGTTTGGGCTGGTCTACTTGCACAACTACTTATGCGTTCTACTTCCGGTTAACGTCCAGCGCAGTTTCTCATGAGAACGCAGATTATTACTACATTTTAGGGCTGGCATTTCTTTTTTAAAAAAACAACTATATTCTCTGCATTAACATGAATCATATTCAACGTGCCGAAAAGTTACTATAAATATATTTCCCTTCAGTATGTGCATTCTGAATAATAAATAAATATATTTCCCCACTAACCTGCCGAATTCTCACGAACGGTATTTTTCTTTTACTGATCATATTTCATACCTGATGAATGTACAGTTTTAAATGAGTTTGACTGATAAACACCCTTAGGAAAATTAACCATGTTTTTCCCATTTTTACCATTTGTATAACAACACTTTTACTACAAATAGCCTACCATCGTTAAATTATGGACAGTGTAGTAAAACCCGAATTAATTTGTGGTTATATGGTTTAACTTCAATTGGAATTTTTGGCCTTATTTGTAGTAAAACCATTTGTTTGTGTGCGTTGGTGCTCTTATTCCGAGCCCCTGCTTATTCCATTGGCTGAATATTCTTAAAATGGCTGAATGAATGTGCGATAACTGCCATATTTAACGACGTTAAACTTTTAGGAGTGCGACTATTGTCTTCTCCTGTCTCTGAAAATTCCCGAATCATCCCCCGAAATCTCATTTTATTAGGCGTTTAAGTCAACTAGATGATTACGGCGCATTGAAAATGTACATAACCGGAAATAACTGAGCTAGAGATTTCAAAAAGCTTTACACAGTTAAAATATAACCTAGGTAATAGCCTACTGTAAGTAATTTTTTAAAGGTGAATTCACGTACAGAAAAGATTTTAAGCTAGGACTAATACCATAATTGTTGACACTGAGCATGTCACTCACTTTGCCAAAAGATAAATATATAAGTAAATAAATAAATAAAATAAAATAAAATAAATAAATAAATAAGAAGAAAAAAACATGTCTTGAGAGTCCAAACGCACTTACTGCATGATGATAAACCTTTTTGAATGCATAATTAAAGTTATGAGGGCAAATTTGTTCTTTAATATTTATAACATATTTTTTTAAGCAATATCACACAAGCAATAGTGCCGTTTTCCAAATATCAGCTCATGAGCTTGATCGTGAATATGGTAGGCTATTGTTTTTTTCACAGTTCAACAAACAAGAAATTAATATAGCCTAATGAGTTTTGGACACAATATTGTCCATTTTTGTTTCACCAACACAAATAGAACAACGCTGGAACAGAACTGTTGCGTGACTTAAAACAACATGTTTCGTACTTGCATGAATCTGTGTTTTAAATGAATCATTCATTTACGACAGGGTTGGGCTGACACCTACTGGCGGTTTTAGACAGGACAAAACCAGCCATGATTCCAGGACAACTGCATACTCAGCAAAATATATCCCCTAATTAAGTTTATTGATCCAACATAATATCGCAGTTTTATTCCTTTCCCAATGTCTGAACAAAAAAAAAAATAATAATAATAATAAAATAAATAAATAAATAAATGAGTATTGACTAGCCTATTAATTAGCATATATATGTAGCTCAAAATTCTGCATGCATGTTACACTCCATAATAAACCAAAATGAGATTAAATTCTGTCTGGCAAACTTCATCATTACCGGACATTTTGACCGACATTATTATTTTATTTTTTTTTTTAGAGTGAACATTTGTGTGTCGTCTTTGCTTTTAAGTGTTTCAAGATTATAAAAATGTAAATTAATCTAGTGATTACAAATTATTTTTTAATAATAAAAAACATATCCAAGCTGTTATCTCACTTTTATGGTCATTCTGACACAATGAAAATGCTATTAATTCATGCTTAAGGGGCTTTTATTTTGAAGTGCATCACCGCAGGCGGGATTTAGAAAGGGAAATGGGTGTAACCGCGAATCTGTTTAGCATCTAATGAATATGCCTTTTTACTAGTAAGAATACAATTGTAGAGCTCTGTAACTGGATTTCTTACTAGTAAAAATTGAATTGGAGAGCTCTGTAATTTCATTTTTACTAGTAAGAACTGAATTAGAGAGCTCTCTAATATGCATTGTTACTAGTAGGAACTGAATTGTAGCGCTCTATAATTGAATTGTTACTAGTAAGAATACAATTGCAGAGCTCTCTAATTCAATTCTTACTAGTAAGAATTGCATTAAAGAGCTCTCTAAATGGCATTGTTACTAGTAAGAATTGAGTTGTAGAGCTCTCTAAATGAATTGTTACTAGTAAGAATGTAATTGCAGAGCTCTCTAATTCAATTAGAGAGCTCTATAATTCAATTGTTACTAGTAAGAATTTAATTAGAGAGCTCTCTAATTATAATTGTTACTAGTAAGAACTGAATTAGAGAGCTCTCTAATTGCCATTGTTACTAGTAAAGATTTTATTATAGAGCTCTCTAATTGAATTGTTACTAGTAAAAATGCAATTACGACGAGTAACGCTTAGAATATTTTAAGCTAAAACGGCATGCCATACACTTATCCATTCTGCCTCAGTCAAATATTAACATGATGTCATGAGGAACATATTCTGTCTGTTGCCTTGACACCTGCTGTTTGTTTTTTGTTTTTGTTTTTTTCCCTGCCCTGTTTGTCCCTCTCCTAGGCTGATGAAAGGTATCGTAAGAATCTTCAGGGCACCCCTCACGCTGCTCCACCCAAACAGACTCCTTTGCCACAAGGATCTGAACCGCACTCCAATGGAAACTCCTCCACTGAGTCCTCAGGCATGCACAGGCCTATGGAACCACAAGTAACCTGAGATAACACTCCTGTTTTTTTTCTTCTGCCATCTGTCTCTATGTCTCTGTTTAACCCAATTCAATTATAAGAGAGATATTCAAATTGTTTAAACCTAAAAGTGTAATTGTCAACTCATAAGGGGTACCAGTTTAATACCTTTGTGTCTGTTCAGTTACTTTGTGTGTTTGTATTATAGAGCATGTCTTTTTCTTAGGTGTAAACACACAGTAATGGCTAGGGGTGGGAATCTCACAATCTGATCCAATTCTGATTCTGTGAAAAGTGAAACTGATTACTCCTTGCCTAACTGCTATTTGATCAAACCAGTTGCTAAGACACAGTCTTAGCATAGTACAAGCATAGTTGCGACTGGCTGGTCTAGCCAGTACAGTGTGTAATTGCCAGCAAGAAGAATATGGCTGTCTCTAGCACAAGTAGCACTGCATATAAAAAAAAATAAGCTCAAAAACATTAAAGAGAGAATTGACCCTTCGCAGAGAGTAATCAAACTCTCTGAGAAGGGTCAGTTCTCTCTTTAATGGTCATTACACCATTTTTCAAGTTCAAGTCCACTGATGTTAACCTACCTTCCTGTCTGATTTGTTTGTCTGACAAAATGACAGATTCAGCAAAATGATTTGTTAGATTGCCTGTCAGTCAAGAACTTGAAAAATTGTGTAATGACGTCTTTCTGTGGTTGAAACAAAATACCTTTTTATGTTTATTTCATGCTATAATTAGTATAAAGGAAGAGATGATCTGTTTATGTGTCGCTTGAACTGAAGCTAAAGCAGTCTGTCATGACACATTAAAGAGCCACAAAACATTTTATTTTTTTAATTTCTTACAAATTGACACAATTTGAAAGCTGAGACTTTGTTTAATACGTAAAGTAACCTGCTCTGTCTTGTCTGTCGGCGCGTTGTCATCTTCCTCTTTGCTCCGTGATGTGTTTTTCACTGTGTGATGTGTGGCTGGAGAGCACTATGGCTTGTCGGACATATCAACAGTAACTAAGAGGGCGGGGCTTTGCAAAGGGTCAATTGCAATGCATCAGAAAGTCAAAGTTTTATCTCCCATCCCAAGTAATGCTTACTGTGTCATCACAGTGTCTTTCACAGTGGCTCACTCCTCACTGCTCAGTTTGTTTACCTTCCATATCACTCTTTCCTGTTGTTCTCTCCCCCTCCCTCAAAGGTCCAGTGGTCTCACTTAGCTGCTCTAAAGATCAACTCATCTGCACCCCCTGTGTCTCGCTCCCAGTCCTTCAGTGATCCTGTTCCTAGTTTTACACATCTGCATCTTCGCTCTCAGGACTCCTCTCACCAGCACCACCTAGTGCACCCTTCATACCCTGACCACCCACAACCTCCTTCTCAGTCCAGGGGCCACGAGGCCCCTGAGCAGACCCTTGATGAAGAGGTGCCCCCAAGGGTAAGAAAAGGGACCATGGATTCATTTTCATCTGTCTGGTACTAAGTGGCATTATGATGAATACATTTAAGTTTTCACCCATAACTCTGAAATTGTATCCACAAGAATGTGGGTACAACTTCCGGTGAGGCGGTGGACGTAGTAAACCAACGGTATTTTGTGTGCTAATTTGCGAAGAGGTTAATTGATTTTTAGGCCTTTGTTTACTTTGTAAAGATGCACACCTTCATAAGAGATGTCATTACGTTCTTATGGACAACATATGCTTTTCGAATTTGTATTCCCGCATCATTAGCAAGTATGGATCGCTAAATCTTGAATGACTGTTAACTAGTGAAATTGCATTTGAACCGAGACATCAGAGCTTCTGTTAAAGGGCATGCCAGATGAAGCCTTGATTCGAGGCTTGTTAACGTAGAAATTCCTTTTGTAGAAGCCTCACTTTCTGTCCAGTCATGTGCGCGATTCACTTTGCGTGTCCTAACGTTCAACCCCGAGATCTTACTTTGCGTGTACATTTGCATTGGGACCTATTTAATAATTACATTTTTAAATACCCAGTCATACAAGTAATATAAGGAATACAAATTATTTCAAGAAAATTAAATATATGCCATATGCAGTGAATATATGTGTACATTATTCTTCTATTACATCATATCGATATTCGTACTGGCATTTAATGGCACTGTTCAGTGGGTAAATCAATTTATCAGAGTCAGAAATTCAACAAACAAACACACACACGGTTAGGCTTTTATTTGTGCATATAACATAGATCGATCTATGGAAATTGTGGTGAATGCTTCTTCCGACAGAGCTTCACAGGTTTTTGGCTGCTTTATTTTTTACTAACCACCAGATCGCACACTCTTGAATGCTTTTAATCTTTTCCCGAAATAGTCAGAGGAAATTCTTGGTGCTTCACGAGGCTTCATTTGCCCGTCACTCCTGTCAACTGTTGAATGAATGAGTGTCACGTCCTGCTTGTTTACTTTGACCCGGAAGATGCTCCCACTTTTTTTTTTTTTTTTTTTTTAAATACCTCTTCTTTCAAGCTTTAAAAAGTTCATAAAGACATCACAGAAGAATGAATATGAATTGAGTGCTTTAATCCATCTGCTAAAAGACGTGATTGCTTTGTATAATGAACACATTATTTAGGCTATATACAGTACTGTGCAAAAGTTTTAGGCCACTAGCATTTTCAACAGCTAAAAAATGGTTTAAAGTAAGTTATTTCTATCTTTTGCTGTAGTGTGTCAGTAAAAAATATCGGTTTACATTTCCAAACATTCTGTTTGCCATTAATTGTAATAATCTAGTGAGATTTTTGTTTGCACAAGGAGTCTGACAACAGCCAGATCTAATCTCATCATCATCCAGTCTTCCTGGAATGACAAGAAGACACAGAACAAACTGAAACAGAGTAAATCCAGAAGAACTGTGGCAACGTCTCCAAGATGCTTCAAGAGACCTACCTGCAAAGCTACCTGAAAAATTTTGCGCAAGTGCAAAAGCTGCTGTAAACGCAAAGAATGGTCGCACCAAATGTTGATTTCATTTAGTTAATAGAAGGTAATTGATAAAGAAAATCTATTTATGACAGCATCCTCATTTTACAGCCTTTTTACACAAGTGCCTAAAACTTTTAACAGTGCTGCAGCTTTGCAGGTAGGTTTCTTGAACCATCCTGGAGACTTTGTCACAGTTCTTCTGGATTTAGTCTGAGTTTGTTCTGTTTCTTCATGTCATTCCAGACAGACTGGGTGATGATGAGATCAGATCTCTGTGCAGAGCACTCGCTGTTGTCAGACTCCTTGTGCAAACAAAAATCTCACTGGATTATTACGATTACTGGCAAAATGAATGTTTGGAAATGTAATCTGATATTTCCTACTGACACACTACAGCAAAAGACAGACTTTAACTGACCCTAAACCATTTTTTAGCTGATGAAAATACTAGTGGCCTAAGACTTTTGCACAGTACTGTGTGTATATATATATACAGGTGCATCTCAATAAATTAGAATGTTATGGAATAGTTCATTTATTTCAGTAATTCTACTCAAATTGTGAAACTCGTGTATTAAATAAATTCAATGCACATAGACTTAAGTGGTTCAAGTCTTTGGTTCTTTTAATTGTGATGATTTTGGCACACATTTAACAAAAACCCACCAAATTCACTATCTCAACAAATTAGAATACTTCATAAGACCAATAAAAAAAAAAAAAAAAAAAAAACATTTTTAGTGAATTGTTGGCCTTCTGGAAAGTATGTTCATTTACTGTATATGCACTCAATACTTGGTAGGGGCTACTTTTGCTTTAATTACTGCCTCAATTCAGCGTGGCATGGAGGTGATCAGTCTGTGACACTGCTGAGGTGTTATGGAAGCCCAGGTTTCTTTGACAGTGGCCTTCAGCTTATCTGCATTTTTTGGTCTCTTTCTCATTTTCCTCTTGACAATACCCCATAGATTCTCTATGGGGTTCAGGTCTGGTGAGTTTGCTGGCCAGCCAAGCACACCAACACCATGGTCATTTAACCAACTTTTAAGTGCTTTTGGCAGTGTGGGCAGGTGCCAAATCCTGCTGGAAAATAAAATCAGCATCTTTAAAAAGCTGGTCAGCAGAAGGAAGTATGAAGTGCTCTAAAATTTCTTGGTAAATGGATGCAGTGACTTTGGTTTTTAAAAAACAGTGGACCAACACCAGCAGATGACATTGCACCCCAAACAAGAGGAATACGACAACTTGACACATCTATGTGTGGTGGCTCTTGATGCCTTGACCCCAGCCTCAGTCTATTCCTTGTGAAGTTCACCCAAATTCTTAAATCGATGTTGCTTGACAAGCATCTCAAGGCTGCGGTTCTTTGATTTGTTGTGCATCTTTTTCTTTCACACTTTTTCCTTCCACTCAATTTTCTGTTAACATGCTTTGATACAGCACTCTGTGAACAGCCAGCTTCTTTGGCAATAAATGTTTGTGGCTTACCCTCCTTGTGAAGGGTATCAATGATTGTCTTCTGGACGACTGTCAGATCAGCAGTGTTCCCCATGATTGTGTAGCCTAGTGAACCAAACTGAGAGACCATTTTGAAGGCTCAGGAAACCTTTGCAGGTGTTTTGAGTTGATCAGCTAATTGCATGTCACCATATTCTAATTTGTTGAGATGGTGAATTGGTGGGTTTTTGTTAAATGTGAGCCAAAATCATCACAATTAAAAGAACTAAAGACTTAAACTACTTCAGTCTGTGTGCATTGAATTTATTTAATACACAAGTTTCACAATTTGAGTTGAATTACTGAAATAAATGAACTTTTCCACGATATTCTAATGCACCTGTGTGTGTGTGTGTGCGTGTACGTGTGTGTGTATATATGTATATGTGTGTATATACATATATATATATTAAGGATGGGAATCTTCAGGCACTTCACAATCCGATTCCGATTCTGGGAGTCACAGTCTGATTCCAAAACGATTCTTGATCTACATTTTTTCCCCAATTAATTCTTCTGCTGTGCAAATATGTCTTTACAAGCATACATTTTAACCAATGCTATGCTTTTTGTTTATAGTTGGAATCTCTGTATGTCAGTATTACCATCTTAAAAGTAGGAGTGTGAATCTTCACTGGTTTCATGATTCAATTCAATTATGATTTTCATTATTAACTCAGTATCACAATGCCTTACATTCTTGGTTTTCAATATTACTGCACATGGCTACATTTTCATATAAATTTTATATCAAATTTATTTTGTGCAAAATTTACTTTATTTTTTTTATTATATAAGCAGGATACTTTTTAAAACAATCACTTATTTAAAATAAGTGTTCTTTAAGTATCCGAAAGTTTACAGACAATACTTATAGGTTTTTATTTTTCCTCAGCATTATTGTCGGTTGATTATTACTGATGAGATCATAAACAGTGGCAGTTTTAACAGACTGCATTCACACTAAAGCCCAAAGTATACTTCGTTTTTGTACGGGTACGCTAGCGTATGCGTACAGTCGATGTTGTGCGCGAACGCGGACGGTCGACACATGCGCTATAGAAAGCTTCATCCATGTCCAGTGTCTGCTTTATTTTTCCACATTAAGTTATGACTGACATCTCATATTTTTGAACTCTTTTAAACCAAAGCTGGGCTGTCGCATGTCCTCTCGCGCACAAGCGATGGTCATTGTGAGCGTTTTTTGTTGTTGCGGTCTTTGCTATTTTTTGTTGTTGTTGTTGTTGTTGTTGTTTTTCCGTCTTATTACTTTCGTTTTCTGTTGTGAAACAATCGGCCCGGACAGTGTTGCCTCCTGGTGGAACGACTGATTACTTCAAAATAACTTAAATGCCGCGACCTGCGCGTACAAAAATCGGGTGGTGCGCGTACTGTTCTGATGTAAGCGTACGTGTAAAAATTGAAGTATACTTTGGCCTTAATGCACAGATCTATTTCGATATATCAGATGTTTTGTCCTGCTCTGAAAACATATCTGGCTATGTGAACATCAGTTTCGTATAAAAGTATTCGAAAATGCAAGTGCATTTAACCGCAGCCGCAATCGATCTTCACGACAACAAACACAAAGCGCACCTGAAAGTCTGTCTGTGCGCGAGTTTCGTGCATCTAATAGTACTACATTCCAAACAGCATTGATGTAAGTATATCTAAAGTAAAACGTGGGTGGAAGCACACACTGTCAATCAATGCGCACGTGTCTCACAGCGCAAATTCTGTGCAATGAAGCCCGCCACGTCTTTAGCGCGCACACGTGCCATATGCGGGGGAAAAACAAGCCCAGAATCGCGAAGAGAGAATTGCACGGGAATCGATTTTTTTCTACCACCGCTAATATATAATGGAAATGTGCTTGCTTGATGCACGAGAGCCATCAAGATTTGATCTCGTGTGTCACACAAGCACATTTGAGTGTTCGCAAGAACAAACAAACAAGGTTTGTTATCAGGAGTCATGCAATTGTGGTTGATCTGCCATTGATCATAGTTAATGTGATTATATGTGTATTAATTAATGTTTATAGGTGACAAAAACTATTTGCTTACCATGAAATATGGAAAACAAATATAATTTTAGAAATATTAACAAAAATAGAAAAACCTGATAAAGTTTTACTATAACATTTTCTCACCATAAAATTTTCTTGCCATAAAAAGAACCACAGAAGCTGGCATGATGTTTAAAGATAAACAAATAAACAAATGATGAATACTGGCATGTATGATATGGTCCCTAGTCTGTATCATGCTATTGCAATATACAACCTTAACAAAACTTGGTATACATGGGGAAAAAAAGTATTATGAATTAAAAAGTATATGAATTGCAATGCTACAGGGTACAACAGCTAAAGAGGACCTAAAACACTATTTGACTGTGTTGAAATGCACCACCAAGCATCAAGACTGCTTCTTTTAAATTTGCAGTGTTTGGTAATTTTTAAAAATTGCTCGATCCCTGATAATGCTGCTTGTTGCTATACAAGAAATAATTTGAGCTAATTGCTTTAAAATCAAATGTAATATAATAATATGTATGTAATATTCACAAGATCCTTTCTTGCAAGGTGCCAGTAAGAACAACATCCAGATCTCCTGTGTTGTCCCGTCGAGATTCTCCACTACAAACTGGGCAGCATAACAACCAAGCTGGACAGAGGAATGCTGGAATGTGTGATCTTTTTTTAACATAACTTCTATGCAAAATATTCACCTCTGACATTACATGTATAGGTTTGTATTTCTCAAGAAAATTTCAGTAAATTTGTCTTTTGACCTCTATTCTTCTTAGTAACATGGAGCCACGACTGCTGTGGGAGCGGGTTGAACAGCTCTCATCTAGACCAGGCAGTGGGAGTTCTTCTGGCTCCAGTAACTCCAGCTCTCAGACTGGATCACAGGCCAGCTCAGGGGAGAAGTTCAGGGTCCGTTGTGAGTAGTTTTTTTTTTTTTTTTTAAATATGAATACTAATTCAACACTCTCATGCAGGTATCAAAGCCTGTTCCTGGAGTGCCACTGTCCTGAAGAGTTTAGCTCCAACCCTAATTAAAACCAAAGTAATCATACTTCATACTCACTAGAAACTTCCAGGCAAGTATGTTGAAGCAGGCTGGGGCTAAACTCTGCAGGATAGTGGTCCTCCAGGAGCAGGATTGGACACCCCTGCTCTTATGTCACCAATAAAAAAGTAAAAATAAAACATTGACATGCTGTAATCTTTAACAAAAGCAATTGTTGCTTTTTGTATAGAGGAATTTAATGGTCAACAGCAAAATTGTAAATTGTTAAATGCATTGAAATTTGTGGTGGCTGTAAGATCTCAGTGGGGTTTTTATTTTATAATGTTTCCCGAGGTGCACCCATAATGTTAGTAGTATTTTACATCAAAAGCATAATTTAGAAATAAAAAACATTTTCTGATTTCACTTGAGTTTTCCCTTGTTTTTCTTCACTTTGCTTCATTTTTAAATAGCTTGTAAATGCCCGTGCACTTTTTACTTTCACTTTCAAATTAGCGTCAATTGCTTGAAATGACAACAACAAAACAAACTAACTTATATTAAACATAAAACTTATTAACAAAATGAATAAAATACACCATGCTGTAGGCCTAATATAAAATATATAACTTACAAAGAAAGTTTAAATATAAAAAACTGAAAATCAGCAAAATCAGAAAGCTTGCAGGTAGGGCTAAGCGATGTGGCAAAAAATTAAATTCCCGTTTTTTTTTTGTTTTTTTTTTGAGTGTCTAATTCGAACGTTTTTCTTTCTTTTAAAAAAATACATTTTCAGTAGGGCTGCACGATAAATCGCATGTGATTGTGAGGCACGCTTAGTCAGTAAAGCCGGTACTTTGATTAGTAGTAAAGCTCCATCACGTGCATTCAGCTGGAGCAGCAGTTAATACACAGAGCCGTAAATCACTGACAAGCTACGCAAAATCGCGCTCCTAATCGAATGCAATTCATATGCGATTATGAGTGCAATTTTGCGTAGCTTGTCAGTGATTTACGGCTCTGTATATTAATTGCCGCTCCAGCTGAACGCATGTGATGGAGATTTACTATTAATCAGAGAACCGGCTTCACTGACTAAGCGCACCTCACAATCACATGCGATTTATCGTGCAGCCCTACTGAAAATGTAACATGTAGTTGATCCTGATAAGCCCTAATTTTCAGAATGTGAAAGTTGTGAAGTTGGCGACATAGACTCTTTAAAATACGTCCAAGAGTTTTACACACTGGTCTGTGATTGTGGGGACATATCCATGCCCCTAAGCATGATGTGACACAAAATGGAACGCGATTGGTTACTTTACCTGTCAGTCATATGGCCTCTTGGGCGGTCCTTGGGCATTCAAAGCAGCCAAGGTTCCCAGACCTTGCCGACAGTCTGAAGGCAAGACTTTTCATATGACCTCATATATGTGAAAAGGGAAAATGTGTTTTCTCAAATTCATGACAACTTTTAGATAAAAAAAAAACTCCATAATTTATTAAATTACTGTTCAAACAGGCACATTTAGTGCCTGTTTGTTGACATAAAGTAATTTATCGTTAACTGGTTTCACAATGATTTGAGGCAGCTCTTGTTCTTGCTGACCCATTCAAGTGATCATATGACATTTATTTTCTCTATTCTCTGTTTGCGCTCTAACTGGTTCATTCAGTTCAGTGTTCTCAGCCAATTGGGTTCACATACTCATTACTGTGCGTGAACCTTTACGTATTCTGAATGCAACAGCAGCATGTTCCTTTTATTTTATGATTTGAGCATTTAGCTGAAGGAAGTCTTCTTGCTCCGCAGCAGCAGCGTAGCAGATTTAGTTCGCCAAGACCAAACTTATGCACATTCTGTTTGCATGAATAAAGATTTTACAGTCCTTTCTGAAAGTTGTCATGACTGAACTTCATTGTTACTTCTGCCATTTTCAGTTCTGAGATTCTGTATGTCTGTATGGGATTATATATACATGCATAAAAATGCATGAATCAATAACTAGTTTTGATAATTTTAGTAGTATTTTCATTGTGAGAATCAGAGGTCCTGAGTTATAATGTGCCCTCATTTAACTTTTTATTTTAATAAACCAATTTAAGAGGTATAAATTAGTCTAGCAGTTCTCAATTCCAGTCCTTGCTTACCACTGCTCTGCAAGTGTCTCTTATCACTTCAGATGTTTGTTCTATTCTGCAAAGTGGACACAGGATATTCTGCCATGAATCCAGTTTAAAGGGAGTGTATATGTTCCATTAAAAGGGCATTAAAATGTGCAAGACATAAATTTATCTGTTTGTGAACACAAACACAGTGGTGTAGCGAAAATCTGTGAATGAATGTTCTGAAGTGAAGTAAACCACAACGGGTTTCCCATGTTCAGGGAGTAGGGACCACAGAACACTGTATAGGAACCCTGTCAATCGGAACATAGTTTATGCATGGAGCTCTCTTCTAATGAGCTGGTTATCTGAATCAGGTATGTTAAATGAGAGAGACACAAAAAATATGCAGAGCAGTGATACGCAAGGAGCAAAAAGTGATCTGGATGTGTCCCACCTCTCTACCTGAAAATGACTCATGTGCTCTTTCATTCTCTCTTCAGCCTCTTCAAAGTCTGAGGGCTCACCAGTGCAGCGGCAAGAGATTGCTGGGAAGAAGTCCGAAAAAAAGAAAGACTTTGTAAGACCAGCTAGACATGCTGTAAGTAATAGTTATACTTTGTCAAATTATTCGATTTGTTGGTGCGCAGATATGTCAAAAAGGCCTCATATTCAGACACGTTGTTTCTATTGAAGTGATTGATAGATACATTCATATTGAATTTGATTTGTAGATCTCTCTTCTCTTGCATTATCTGATGTTTTGGAATTTTATGGACTGTCCATGGTGTTGTTCACTGTGATCATCTTAACCATTAATCAATCAATTCCTCTGAGAATATAAACTAGGTAAAATTGGTGAGTTGGATGACATGTTTTTGTGTCCAGTTGACAAAGAAGTGAGCAAGATGGTGCTGCAGATGGCCGCCTCAGTGGCGAAGCTCCACAGTTATTTTTGTTTATGTTAGTTTGTCCTGTTTTTAGCTATATTCCTGCAATCAGTTTCTGCAATGTTGCTAAACATTTGTCAGTACACACCACCCAATATTTCATCGGTGTTCGACTATTCATTTATTTTGCGGGACATTGTAGTCGGTCGAATTCGAATTCATTGAATTCGATTTTGAGCGCGATTTTGGCGTAGCTTGTCAGTGCTTTACGACTCTGTGTATTACTTGCTCTGTGTACTGAACGCACGTGATGGAGCTTTACTACTAATCAAAGCACCGGCTTCATTGACTAAACGCGCCTCACGACATCGTTCGATTAATCGTTGCAGCCCTACTGTTCAAAGCGCATTGCGACGCAGAATCAGCGGGGAAATCGCATGGTGGTGGGAAATGCTTTTACATCAACGAAAGGTGGTGTAACAGCGCAAAAGAAGATGTAGGGTAAGTGTACCCATTAAGCCCATGTACCCTTTAAGCCAGGGGTGGGGAACCTTGATCCTGGAGGGCTGGTGTCTCTGCCAGAGTATGTGAGCGGAGTGGAGCGGTGTGATTTTTAATAGAGTGAGGAGCGGAAATTTTAAAAGTCGGAGCGTTGTGGTTTTTACTCGCTCCAAGAGCGCTCCACTACCGCTCCATCACGAGTACAATTCATGACAACGACCCAAAATATAACTGAATATATAGCAAGAATTCATGTGTTAAACATAGCCTATTTAGCTAGCTTGATAGAGATGGATAACTCAAATCAGAAAGAATGTGAAAACTAGGATGACGTCAATGGACGAGCATAAAGTTATAGTTTTCAATGAATTAGTTTGTTCTTTCAAGATATTTAATATTTTCAAGTGAAAGCGTGATTTAAACAAGTACAACACTTATTCACGCAATTGCTCTCTCAATAATGCATTCAAACAAATGTAAACTTACTGTGGTACTTCATCCGATTTCGAATGAGAAGAAATCTATAAGAAATGCAGCGATCTGTACGTAAAATAACTGACGAAACGTATTGTTATTATTATTATTATTATTATTTTTTTTTTATCACAAACATTTGCACTGCAAAAAGCAGCAATTATACCTTTTAATGCTGACTGACAACAATGTTAGCTTGGCATGAGGAAAAAAGTTTGCGCACTAGTGTTCCAATAAGCCACTTTAAAACTACACTTTCGTTTTATTTCTGTTATTTTCTTCTTTTAATATACGTTATGAACAGAACTGTGGTATTTCAAACATACTGATATAGTTTAGACGCGGAGCGAAGGCGGAGCGGTGTTTCTGGTATCAGTGAGCGAGGAGTGGAGCGGGAGCGGGAAACGGTGAACCCGGAGCGGAGCTGGAGCGGAGCGGAGCGGTTATAAAATGCACGGAGCGCGGAGGGGAAATTGTTGTCGCTCCACTCCGCTCACATACTCTGGTCTCTGCACAGTTTAGCTCCAACCCTAATCAAACACACCTGAACAAGCTAATCAGTGTCTTCAGAATACAGGTTGGTATTTTTTTTTTTTTTTTTTTTTTTTTTTTTCTTTCAGGGTTGGAGCTAAACTCTGCAGGGACACCAGCCCTTCAGGATCAAGGTTCCCCACCCCTGTTTTAAGCCTACTTTGAACTCTGAAGTCAAATAAAAAAAGGGAAAATCATATTTTATGCTAGTTATTATTTTAACCAATCCAGTTATTTGTTTATTCCCTGACATTTTTATTGCATACCAATTAGGGTTGGGTACCGAAACCCGGTGCCAATACGGCACCGGTACCCATGTGACCGGTATGTACCGGACCGAATCAGAACGCGAATTTCGGTGCCTCATTTCGGTGCCACTTAAATGCCTGAACTGTCGATTGAAATATTTGTCTTCTGGTGCTATGACACGGATGTAGAAGCATTGATTCATCAACATGCATGATTGCTAGTTAAATTTAAATACTGCACTCATGGGGTGTCAGAATGATCAGAAAATGTATTTACTGAATGAGAAAACTCCCGTGAACGTCGGAAAGCTTTGATGATAGAAATCCAAGACATATTTGTAGTTACTATCCACTTTCACATTTCGAATTAAAAGCACAAATCGTCTGGAAATGAGACCATCCGAGAAGCGCGTGAATGTTGCAACTATCGTTACACTTGCTCTGACTGCAGCATGTGGTTTGCTGTTAGCTTAGCTACATTAAACGCGTCTAACTTAAAATGCCAAAAACTGTCAAACTGTGTTTGACAGTTTGCAGACATCAACTGGAGAGGTGTCGTATTTTGCCAGAGACGGCAGATATGTAATGCGATCTAGGAAAACTCAACACATGGTAAAATTTTACCTTTTTTAGGTTTTGACACCATATGAAAGCTGAGTTCAGGCCCCTTTCCAAAACTTTTTTTTTTTTACATAACCTACGTTATGGGTATCTTAGGTTGGCTGATAGCGATGCTTTTCAGGAATGGGATTTTGAGAAAAACGGCTTTAAAGTGAGACGGCTTTCACTTTCACTTTACGGGTTTAACAAGAGCTGTCTGTCAAGTTAGGAGCGCTACTGCATCATTACACAAACAGACTAACGTTTGTTTTCCGTTGATCACCCATTTTATGTTTAGTAAATGCAGCCTACCTTGTAGTAAAAGCGAGCGCAGCGCAACTGTTCGCACACTGTGATAAAACAGACGGTCATCGGACGACTCCTCTTTAGTAACTTCATCATCCGATCCTTCATCTCTGGATGTGAAATAGCCCGTAACATCATTTAGGGCACTGACATCACCAAAACTGAGCAGATTGAGACGAGTAAGATCGGTTAAGTGAGCAGCTGCAGTACTTGAGACGGCGTTGTTGTGCTCCGCCATCTCACGATATTAAAATAAATAAATAAATAAATAAATAACTTTGCTTGCCGTACTTTACACAGGACTGATGGAGAATGTGAACTGATACGCCTTTACTAAATATGTTACGTGGTTTATTTTGATAGGTTAACTGTTTTTGTGGTGTTAAGGGAAAGCAGCTCCGCAGCGCGTTCTTAACATAGGAGAAAGACAGTCATTTCTGCTTGCTGCAATAAATGTCTATTTTTCTGCACTAAACAAGTGAATTTCGAAGAGATATTTTCAGAGATGATAGACAAGATGTTATAGATAATAATTTAATGAAAAACGAATTTCCTGAAAACGTCCCACCGCGACATCCGACGGGTTTTCCAAGATCTCATCACATATAGTCACATTTCTGCAAAAGAATTGCTGAAATTTTAAGCTGTTGGGTTAGGTGGCTTAGGTTTTATTGTTTTTGCGTTTTGCATTGACTTAATAATGTATAGCACTACTTAATTTAAAGTAATTTAAACTAAACTAATTAAACTAATTTAAAGAACTTTTTTGTCCAAAAAAATATATATTCTTGTGTCATCCACCACTTTGTGGCTTTTTTGAAAGTATCGGTTCAGGCACCGTTTTGGCACCGGTACCGTTTTAAAAGTATCGATTTGGCACCGGTATCGAAAAAACCCCAAACGATACCCAACCCTAATACCAATCACATTTGGCAATGTCAAGTTAGCCCCACTCATGAGCGTGCTATAACAGAAAACTTCTGTTTTGGGACCCAAAAACTTCTGTTTTGGGACTCAAACAAATCAACACATTTCTGCAATTTTCAGCCATTTCTTTAAGTGCACTGATATTATGTCAAATAAGAGATACACGTATTGTTTTTTGTGTATGAAAAAATAGTACTTTATCTTTTTATGTAGCTTTTCTTTAAATGGAAAAAAAATTGTTTTAGTGACTTGAACACAAAGCTACTATCTAGGTCAAACCATTAGCCTTACTGAAAGTTAGACTAACAAAGAATTAATTAACGTTACAATTACAATTAACACTAATTTACAAATAAATACATGATGAATTGTTTTGCAGTTGTTTTTTTAAAGATGGGCTTTAAAGGTGTAACGCCACAAAACGCATGCAAACTACAGTCAACACAAGCTAACCTTGAATGAAAGAAACTTAACATTTCTTAATGTGAGCTTAGTGAAAATTACTATGATGCTTAGTCCACAATATATTTAAGCTTCATGCAAGTCTTTCAGTTCAGGAGTTCAGTTCAGTGATAGAGAGCAAGATTTCAGAGTTTCTTTAAGTAGACTGTAAACAAGAAGCTAGATTGTTATATAGGCTAAGTTTAAAAGGTAAGAAGAAAAAATGTGAGGTGAGGTGATCTAAATGTGATTAGACTAATGTCTTATTACAGTTCTTACAGGTCCTATGGGGCTGGGGTTAAATGTTATTAGTACAGGTGCTGAGTGCTAGCAAACATTAGTAAAAGGAATTTCTAAAACACTTCTGTGTCACCAAATAAATATACTGTTTTACTTGACTATATATATAATATAAAATATATATTAAAATGTATATTTTGTGAATAAATCATGATGTGGGCTTATTTGGAACACATGCAGGCTTAAATGGTGCCAAACTACCATTAAGCCTGTGCCAGACTTTTGACTTTGGTCTGTGTACTTTTGTGTCCAATAATTTTTATAACCATGACAAGAAATTGACAAAAAAAAATGTTGTTGTATTTTTTTTCAATGCTATGCTGAAAACCAAAAATGAAACTAGAACCTTACACAAAGAATGCAACCTGAAAAAGTAAAATGCTTTTTGCATCTTTATCAAACTTTTGAAAAATGCACAAATGAATATAGAAAAATGTCCATTTTAACAAGTTTTCTTTGGCCAAATTAGAAGTAATGCTTCTCCTGCATGTTCAGTTGAGAACTGTATAGAGCTGTCTCTGGAACAATGCAGAGACTAATGCAGATATTATTTTAAAATAGACATCGCAAAATTCTAGGAACTTTATCTTCATGAAATTATATATTGGGGTGTTATTTTGTGATAATTTTGTGTGCTCTCTGGTTCACGGTATCAGAGGTCCATGCATGGTTGCTCAAAGCACGTAGCTATAGTAAATCGTGTTAGAGCCCTACAAACGGCTTTAATATATGGGGTAAATATATATAATATAGAAATGTATAAAATTATAGTCTCCGGACACAGGCAGGTCTTGTTTCACAAAAAAATCACTGAGGGTGCTTCTGAAATTAGTGAGGCTGCTCTAGCCTTAATATAGTGTAAGTGGACCCATTAAGCCCACCAAAATCTAAGTTTAAGTGTTTTTAATGTATACACTTACCCTACATCTGTTTTGCCATATTTTTGCCCTGTTCATTGATTGTGACAACCGCATATAAATGCGGCAATTATATGCGGATGTCACTCTTGAAACTTTGCAGCGTGTAAGCGGTCACTGGTCCTCTTAGCATCACAAGAAATTCTGAATTAATTTTAGCGAAGAAAGCAGTTCTGTTATAATCAATGAAGCTCTGCACTGCAGAATGAATCTCTTATTTACCTGAATATCTTATTTATCATGTCACACTGTGTTCATTATTAATTGGCTATTGATCGAACCTTTAAGTGCGAACCTTTGAAGCTCTCCAGAGTTCAAACACAAATGCACACTGGACCATATGGAAAATATTTTCGCCAGCATCCTATTTTTACAGCTTCAACAGACATTCTCTTGCTTTCATTTCGTTCTCTAGCACTCCCATAGAACCGACTCTGGATACAGTTCATTGCAAACAAATATGAAAGAGTATTTCATACATGTTTTAGGTATGAAAAATGATCAAGATCAAGATATCGAAGCCATGGGTTTTCATACTGTTAGCCATGTCATAGCATGATGGGGCGCTTATAGCATCTATATTTTATGATTTTTTTCATTAAATAAGAATTTTGAATAATGAAAATTAGTTTGTGTCTGCTCATTCTATTCATCAGTGTTTGAACCATTATAGAAGAAACTGCATTTTCCTTATTTCATTTCTGGGTTAAAAAACAAAAAACAAACTTTAAATTTTGGCAGGCTTAATGGGTACTCTTACACTACTGTCCCGATCTTGAAGCGCTTTTCATCAACTGTAAGCCATTCTGTTTGCCATGGGAGTTTTCAACAACTGGCTGAGCAAATCACAGACATAGAGCAACAACACCCAGACTCTGTTACAATCATTCTTGGTGACTTTAATAAAGCAAATCTCTCCCATTAACTGCCAAAATACATACAGTACATTACATGTCCAACCAGAGACTGTAATATACTGGACCACTGTTACCCCCCAGAAGAAAAAGAAAGCACCGGGCCCAGATGGCATTACACCAGCCTGTCAAAAATCCTGTGCTGACCAGCTGGCCTTCATCTTCACATAGATCTTCAACAGATCACAAGAGCTGTGCGAAATCCCTTCATGCTTCAAACGCTCCACCATCATCTCCATCCCAAAGAAACACACAACAGGACTAAATGACTATAAACATGTGGCTTTAACATCTGTGGTCATGAAGTCATTTGAAAGACTGGTACTGGCCCACTTGAAGGACATCACTGGACCCAATGCAGTTTGCTTACCAAGCAAATAGGTCTCTGTAAGCAGGTGGAGGTGGATGATCCAGTCAACATGAGACTGCATTGTATCCTACAACATCTGGGACTTATGTGAGGATCCTGTTTGTGGACTCAATCTTCAATACTATCATTCCAAACCAACTCCTGTCCAGATGAACTCAGCTCTCTGTGCCCACCTCCATCTGTCAGTGGATCACCAGCTTCCTGACTTGCACTAGCTGGTAAAGCTGGGAAAATTCTTATCCAGCACCCATATGATCGGCACTGGTGCCCCCCAGGAATGTTTTCTCTCCCCACTACTCTTTTCCAGCACTAACAGAATGAGAGTGACAAACAGGACACAGATAATAAAAAGAAAATAAGTTGATAAGTGGCTGCAGTAGAGATTGGTTCAGAATTTTGGGCACCCCCATCTCTCAGGACATGGAGTGGGAGTTCCACATAGACTCCATTGGCTAGAAGGCCCAGCAAAGGCTATGCTTCCTTCACCAGCTGAGGAAGTTAGACCTGCCACAGGAGATGCTGATACAATTCTACTCTGCAGTCACTGAATCCATCCTCTGCACTTCTATAACTGTTTGGTTCAGTTCAGCTACCAGCTACCTTCTGGCCTCAGAAGACTACAGTGCTGAGCGAATTACTGGTACAATCCTCCTCATTCTCTAAGAACTGCACTCATCTAGAGTGAGTAATTCAACATTGCCAACTGTGATTGGTATGCAATAAAAAATGCCAGGGAATTAACAAATCACTGGATTCTTTTCCTGCTATTGTTAATTGCACCGCTTGCCAACAGGCTTGACCTGTTGAAATGAGATTGTCTTCATCTCTCCAGGGGTGGTGCCGCTCTTCTCTCCCTTAGGTGGGTCGCAAAGCTTAAAAAATGGGTCGCCAGGATTGATTTGAGGAAATTGTATAGGTATGTAACAAAGTTCAAGATTCAAAAAGGAAGCTAGCGGGAACCGGCAAACTTTAATAAGTAAATAAACATAAACAACAAAACGAAAGTAGGTGGCAGCTGCCTCACGGCAGAGTCCAATGTGTATTTGTATTTGTGCTCAGTTTTTGAAGTTTTGAACATTGTAACTAATCACAGACATATCTGTTGATTTCTGGAATGCAAAATCAGAGGCGTTTCGTGTGTCAGAATCCAAGTTTAGTTCTGTGTGCAATGTGGCATATGTGCTACAAGTTTCAGGAATGACATCTGCATATAAATGGGGGATTCTCTCGAAATCTCTTTCTTTCTATATATATATATATACACTCTATATATCTATCTATCTATATATCTATCTATCTATATATATATATATATATATATATCTCGTGTATATATATATCTATCTATATATCTATCTATATATATATATATATATATATCTATATATATATATATATATATATATATATATATATATATATGTGTAATAGGTGGGTCATGTCAATTTAAAAAGGAAAAAAATAGGGTCGCTTTCAAAAAATATTGAAAACCACTGGTTCATCTGGCCCCCTGACTGAGTCTGGTTTTTCACAAGGTTTTCCTTTCACAGATGGAGTTTTGGTTCCTTGCTGCTGTCGCCTCTGGGTTGCTTAGTTGGGCACACTTAATTTCCAGCGATATCATCAGCTTGATTGCACAGATACTATTTGAACTAAACTGAACTGGATGATGACATCACTGAATTCAATGATGAACTGCCTTTAACTGAAAATTGAGTGTTTATTATTGTCCTTTTGCATTAATGACACTATTTTCCTATTTAATACTGTAAAGCTGCTTTGACACAATCTGTATTGTTAAAAGCGCTATATAAATAAATTGTATATAAATAATTGACTACAGAGCACCAGAACGGCCAGGCACATGAACACTTTGTTCCCTCATGCAATCCATCTCATCAATGGTTATTGATGAGTTGTATATTATGTATTTTTTTTATATATATACGTTTTTTTGTATTCTTTTTATTTGCAGTTTCTTGTCTTGTCACTGTCATTCTGTTTGTGCTGTGGAAGCTAATGTCACCAAAACAAATCCCTCATATGTAAACTCGTTCCGATTCTGAATGTTGAATAATGCAATTTAATTTTACTACACTTGGATCTTTTTGAATAGCTGTACATTTTCTCTTACAGTAAACACCACTTCTTATGAAAGTTGTTTTTTTTTTTTTTTTGGAAGTTTAATGAAGGCATATGTCAAGCTGTTGTGCGGAGACAGAGGTGTGTGTTTTTTTTTTTTGTTTGTTTTTTGTTTTTTTTTTGACTGTTACAGTGTTGCTTCTTTATGCCTTGTCAACATTCCTGAATTACAACCACCCTGCACTGTTATTGACCGGCTGAGTAATCTACAAATAATTATTGCTATAAATACAACTTTTCAGTGTAAAAGAGAGAGGAGCCAATTTAAGAGTGCTATTGACAAAGACTCTTACATGTAGACTTTTCCCACACTTCCAGGATCTCACCGCTCTGGCCAAGGAGCTGCGTGCAGTGGAAGATGTGCGACCTCATCATAAAGTGACGGATTACTCCTCATCGAGTGAAGATTTAGATTCAGATGTAGATGATGACATGGTGGAGCAGGAGCAGGGTGATGAATCCACTTCAGGGGCAGAGGACTCAAGGACATGGTATGTCACACAGTATTCCATTAATTAAAACACTACTCTGAAAACTATACAGGATATCACAAATCTTATTAGTATGAATTGTTTTTCCTCTCCAGCTCATCAAAGTTGAGTAATGGTGAAACGGAGTCAGTGAAAACCATGCTTGTTCATGATGAATCAGAGAGTGATCCAGCTACCCCACCTAGCAAAGATGTAACTTTAATCGTTAGACAGGTATTGTAACTATTTATTTTCTCAATTCAACTCAATTTCATATTATCCTATCATATCATATCACATATTTTGTCGTTGTGTTTTCCCATCCTTTCTGTTCGGATTTTTTATTTTTGGTTATGTTTTGTTTAAAAAAGGTGTACTATTTAGAGCAGGGTAAGATGAGATATAAACAAGCCAAATACAGTGTTCAAACTGATGACTTATGCAGAATATGGCTTTCCTTCCCTCAGACCCCCTCGTCCCTCGTTTTCGTTTTTTTAGTTGAGTTCAGACTGAACTGTCCCTGTTCTTGGTTCCAGAGCATAGCTGAGAGAAAGCAGTTGCGTCCCATTCCTGGACCCACTCTGGGTCCAGCTTTGAGCCCTTCACACAGTGAGAGCCACCAGGAGGGAAACTGCTATGCAGGCCGCATTCACCTGCTGCCTGATCTCATCCAACAGAGCCATCACTCCCCTTCATCCTCCCCCTCATCCAGTCATCCCAGCCCATCCATGTCCCCCCAGATTGCCATGGACATGATGATAGTCAGTGAGGTATGTCCCCTGGCCTCAGCACTGAATTCTGCTGCTGTCTTCCTGTGGGCTTTACTAATCTGACTGCTTCTAACAAAACCATTATTTTTGAGGTCTTGGTAGCATGTAAAAGCCTCTTCCCACCAAACGCCAAGAAATCACAAGCAAATGGTCTATTCATAGCAAGAATTAAATAAATATCTGCCAGACTGAAAGAACAACTTTTTATACAGTAGGTGTTGCAGTACACAACAGACCTTTCATCTGTGCATGTCAGATTTTAGCAATTTTTTAAGCTTATTTCAGGTCATAAGCCTCATTTGGTAATCAGAGGGATCCAATGGAAGGCAGCGCAAAGACTGCACAGTGTCTTGTTATCTTCTGAGCAATCTTTATCATTTGGTTGAGTAAACCTGTGTTTGTCTCTCCTGTTATTTACCTACTACATGTGCAAATTGGTGGGCTGGTCTAAAGAGGCGTTCATGATCTTCTGCAGAGGCAGTCTTTTGTAGCACTATGGTGTCGTAATATGACAAATTCTAAAATTTGGTTTCAATATAAGCTGTTTTTGGACAAACAAGAAAGTTCTGAAACAGGCAGTTTTTATAGTACAATGACATTTTATTTGTTGAAAGTTTAGCAAGAAAATTTTGATTTCTCAATTCATGACACCTTCAAAAAATGTGTTAGAAACATGCTCGCAGCATTGTTAACACAAGCTAGAAACATGCTACAAGCATGCTAAAACATGTTGTAAAGGTGTTTTCAACCTTTTAGGACATGCTCCAACCCCCCCAACGCTTATCAAATTTAACTCAAAAAGTCTGTCATCATACACTGCAATTAAACAGAGTAGTTTTTATAAATGTTAACTTCTTCGTTCCCTGAACGTCACCATTCCATAGAATATAAGCCCTGCAGTACCTCAAACTTCTAGAGAAGTATTATATAACATTATATAGTATGTAAAAAGTTATTTTCTCATAAATCGAGATAATCTAAAAGTCTTACCTAGTATGTTTTAAGGACACAAACAACTAATAAATGCTTGTGGGTCTGAATAGTGCCCATATTCAAGTTCTTAACTGTTGTCAATTTTTTTTTTTTTTTTTACTTTATTTCATCTGACTAACTTTATATTAGGTGGCCTTAACTACTATGTACTTGCATCAAAAAATAAGTACAGTACAATGTACTAATTGTATTCATATTGTATTGCAAAACACTTGCTACTATTGAGGTGGGATACGGGTAGGGTTAGGGACAGGGTTGGTGGTATGGGTGGGTTAAAGTGTAAGGGACGGGTCAACAGTGTAACTATAAATTTAATTACAGAAATTAATTACAGATGTAATTACATGCAGGCATTTTTGTAAACAAAGGTACAGTGTAAAAACATGTATGTACACAGTAAGTGCATGCAATAAGTTGTTAAGGCCACCTTGTATAGTGGGACCATTTCATCTGTAACCTTCTAACTTTTATGCCATCTGTACTTCCCTTTTAGTTACCAGTGTATCATGTTCAGTTTTGAATTGACATAACTTAAACCAGTTACATTTTAATTTCTTGCAAGTTTAGATTTTAGGGACCTTAAGTTAATCATTTAGAGACTAGATTTTAGCTTATTTTATAAGTAGCCAGTTTCATCGTGTTAAATGAGAGTCTCAAACACATCAACTTTTTTTGTTCTATCCTGTTTCTTGTCTCATTTGTGGCCTATTTATTCCAGACACAGTCTGCCAGCAGCACACTGCAAAAACACAAGTCGTCTTCTTCTTTTACCCCATTTATCGACCCACGTCTTCTACAGATTTCCCCTTCCAGTGGCAGTTCCCTCAACAATTTGGGTAAGTCATTCTCAAGTCATGGGCAAGTATTTCTTCAAGATCTGAGACTTTTTATGTGATGATATATATTGTGGCAACAATCTAAAGTGTTTGTCGATAGTTTTGCTGTATTGAATATATATTTTTCTTGAAGTACATTTAAATTCTTAATACATTTCAATATGTGAAATGCGTTTAAATTTTTAATAAATGTATATTATAGCCAAATATTTTAAAAAACTAGCTGATTGTATGTTTTCTCAACAGGCTTTAGTAATGACGGACGTCTGCAGGACCCATCCCGCAAGGGCTCTGTGGTGAATGTAAACCCAGTAAACACTCGCCCACAGAGTGACACACCTGAAATCCGCAAATACAAAAAGAGATTCAACTCTGAGATTCTGTGTGCTGCACTTTGGGGTATGTAGTACACAATAATAGCCCACTGGAACTGAGACATGTGGATACAGAAAATAGACACCCTATTGTTTATTTTTCATTACTCTTTCTTTATTTCCCTATGTAGGAGTAAACCTGTTGGTAGGAACTGAAAGTGGCCTCATGCTTCTTGATCGCAGTGGGCAGGGGAAAGTTTATCCACTTATTAACAGACGCCGTTTTCAACAAATGGATGTTCTTGAAGGCCTTAATATTCTAGTGACAATATCAGGTTAGAAAATATATGACAGACTTGTCAAAGCATGTTTAAATTCTTGTCCATTTTTTGTGTGAATATTTGCAATTTCTGTTGATAATCGTAACCCTTACACAGGAAAGAAGAACAAACTGCGAGTTTATTATCTCTCATGGCTGAGGAACAAGATTCTGCATAATGACCCTGAGGTGGAAAAGAAACAGGGTTGGACTACAGTGGGGGAGCTGGAAGGATGTGTGCACTACAAAGTTGGTAAGTTTCCAACTGCCACGCATGGTTAGTGCAACAGGAATCTGTAGGATACAATCATATAATCATAACACATCAACTTTTTTTGTCACTTTCTAGTTAAATATGAAAGAATCAAGTTCTTGGTTATTGCCTTGAAAAATTTAGTGGAAGTGTATGCTTGGGCACCAAAGCCATACCACAAGTTTATGGCCTTTAAGGTGAGTGCAGTACCCAACATATTCACCATTTTCCCACCTAACTCACTTTTAATGGGGAGAGCAGAATAATTTGAGCCTGTGGGGAAGTTGAGCCACCCCTTGTTTCTAGACAACCTTAAACAAAATTGGTGATATGATCACACATATTTGAAGAGTTATACATTTTACTCACCCTTTTGCTGTTCAAAGTGTTTTTTTGTTTGTTTTTTTTAATGTTCAAGGACTCATGCTTCTTGTGTCTGAACAATTACAGACAAATATGAAAGAAAAATCACATATCTTTGTGCTTTAGGAGGTTATTCACTTTAGGCTTTATTTGAGGTTATACTGTTAGCATGATGTTAGCTCTAAACTGCTGAATGATACAAGTTTGCTAAAATGGTAGGAGTGAGGTAATTTGAGCCGAAAGTTCTAGGATAAGTTGAGCCAGTGGCTTACCCCTTCTTATGAGTATGAAGTATTATTTTACTGTAATTCTACATTATATTTCATTCATTTTAGACCAAACATTTTTGATTTTGTTCTTTGTATTGAACTTGGTTTTGTTGTATAAATGTTAAATAAGCCTTGTTTATGAAAATAAAATCCTCCAATTGGAGGATATCACACGTTTGATATTTTCAGCTGGTTTTAGAACGCATATACTTTTCATTTGTTAAGCGTCTCCTAGCAACAAGGTGCACGTTTCTGCATAATGTTTGCACAACTTTGAAAATCTGGTAGTGTATGATGGCCTTCCTTTGTCATTATTTACAAAGTCGGTAAGTGTATGATGCCTAGTGTTTTAAAAATCGTGTCGTGTAGTGTATTCCAGGCTCAACCCAGTGTCTTGAGCCACAGGCGGAGGAAAAACCTTGATTTGATGGCCAGTCCATCACAAAGCTCACGCATAGATTTTAAGTAATTTTTTATTACATTTCTTTTCTTTTGATATAGCATGAGGTGAAAATGTTCAGTTTTACTTTAACTCCATGTGGCTCAACTTACTATTAATTATTTCCAAGGATGCACCACATCCTGAAATGTGGTGTACGTATGTAAGTTGTACCCATTACTTTCATGTCAAATGTTTTCACAGTCAAATGTAATTTGTGCAATATTTCAAACCTTTAACCCACGGGAGAAATCAACCCACTGCAACAGTTTAAAAGCAGCCCATTTCCATTTAAAAAAAAAAAAAAAATGCGGTTTTGGCAACCCTAAATCCAACACGAGCAGCATCCAAAGTGATTTAAATACCCCGCATATTGATAAAAACTCCCTGATACACAAAAATTCTATTCAATATTACAATGTTTGTGGGAGCGTGATTAAGAAAACAGTCCTACGCAAGGCTTTAATACCAAAACGCACAAAATGAATGGCGAATGTGGAAAGCAAAACAAAATCACGGTCATTTTGGGCAATTTCAAAATTTTAATTTTTTTTTTTTTAGGTCCAAAAAGAGGACGTATGGTCACCCTATTTAAACACACTAAGTAAAACTGGCTCAACTCACCCCACTCTCCCCTACTTACCTTCAAGCTAAAGGAGCTGGATGCAAAGTTTGGGAATTTCAGTCCACAAATTTGACTTATGATGCAGATAATTGACAGTGTTCGTTCATTTATAGCAGAAAAGAGCTGGTCCCCTAACTGAGCATGTTTTGTCTTGAGGTTTTTCTCCATTTCTGTCAACTGATAGAGTTTGTAGAAAAACACTTAATATTCAGTAGTACACCACTGACACGGTTGAAGACAAAACCTTAACTGAATTGTTATAAATAATGACACTATTATCTTATAGCAGAATTTGTTCATAATTGATGAATTTTGCAACATTGACAGTTATGAACTGAACTGAATCAACATTGAACTGAATTTAGCTGCATAACAGCATTATTGTCTTTTTTTTAGAACCGCTTTGCAACTGAATTGAATTTGCTTTTATAACAACATAACATTGTATAACAACAACCATTGACACTGCTGTCATTTCAGTTGAAGAATATGTATTTCTGTGAAGCTGCTTTCAACAAACAATCTGTATTCTATAAAGCACTATAGAAATATAGATGACTTGACATTGAATGGCAGGTTGTAGGGAAACAAATGAAGTTTTTGAAAATCAGAGTGGTGGTTGTGTCTCTTAATGACATTACATGACATCTTGTTTCATAGTCATTTGGAGACCTGGTCCACAAGCCTCTCTTAGTTGATCTCACCGTGGAAGAGGGTCAAAGATTAAAGGTTATCTATGGCTCCTGCTCTGGTTTTCATGCTGTAGATGTGGATTCAGGGGCAGTTTATGACATCTACCTTCCCACACATGTAAGCTCTTTTAGGACTTTGACTGCTGAATAAAATTTGGCCATTTTAACATTGTGATCTTTACTGTTTGAAATTACTGTTTGAAGGACCAATCATGCTTTCTACAAATAATCAAATACTTTGCACTTTTCTTTTTCACAGATTCAAACGAGTATCCAGACCCATGCCATCATCATCCTCCCAAATTCAGAAGGCATTGAGCTGTTGGTATGCTATGAGGATGAAGGCGTGTATGTAAACACTTATGGAAGGATCACCAAAGATGTGGTGCTGCAGTGGGGTGAGATGCCCACTTCTGTGGGTAAGTTGAATTTTTGTGGAGGGTTTATATTCTACTTCAAATTACAGAATACATGCTTTTTTTTCCCTAGTGGAAAACAAGAGTCCTGTGTGTGTGTGTGTGTGTGTGTGTGTGTGTGTGTGTGTGATTGTTTTAACTATACTTGTCATGATTAAATGTCCTCACTTGTATTGTGACATAAGTAATTTGCTTCACTACTTTGTACACCAAAGTACACTTAAAATCATATTTTATCCACTTCTTTAGTTAACTAATGGAGACTTACTCCATCTGAAACACTGAATCAATGAGTTGTGACAGACACCTGTTCTGTTCACAGTTTCTGGCATTTGTGACAGTATACAGATACCTGTTCTGTTCACAATTTCTGACATAATTGGCTGTCAACAGGACAAATTAAGGTTTTCTTTGGTCCTGTTTAAACAGCTTGTTTACTTCTCTGTACAGCCTTCAGAAGGATCCCAGCATCAGGAACAAGTGGATGGTTTATTTTTAATAGTTGCCAGGTGGACCACAGCTCACCACAATGTGTGTTTGTGTGTCAAAAAACTTACTGGCCCTCACTAGCTTATAAATCAGCCGAAAGATGTTTTTTATTTAAATTTAGTGTTCTGCACATGAATCTGTGTTGGGAAAGTAGGGGCTGGGTTAGGTGATAGAAAATATCATTAACCTGATAGAAAATATAATAGAAATCTATGCAATGTCCTCACTAAGATAGCGAAAGAAACATCTGGCGTGTGTGTATTTCCTTTTTCTGATTTTGATTGTCAGGAGTATATCAGTTAATTGAACTCTTCTGCATCATTTTTTTGTAGCTTACATCAGATCAAACCAGATCATGGGCTGGGGGGAGAAAGCTATTGAGATCCGTTCTGTGGAGACTGGTCACCTGGATGGTGTGTTCATGCACAAGAGGGCACAACGGTTGAAGTTTCTCTGTGAAAGAAATGACAAGGTTGGACATCCACACAGAATTTGGAAAAAAAAAAGAAAAAAAAAGGGCATTCTCTTTGACATTTTTTTTTATGCCATTCCAAACCTGTATGACTGTCTGTTTACATGCAGAAAGATAAGAATATCTTATCTGGCAGAAAAAGGTTATTTGTACCTCAGCCTTTTTATACTAGAGATCATTTTTAGCCAAACTGTAATGCTTCACTTAGACAGATGTCATCTTTGGCCATTAAAAAAAACATCAGTTTAGCTAGTATTTGAAAGAAACAGTGCTGCTGGCTGAAATGATCATCTGTCATGTAATTGGCTGATTTTAGTAATTTAAGTAATGTTATTGAGTAGGTGTTCTATATTCTACAGGTGTTTTGTGCACCCCAAAGTAAGTGCATAAAAGATGCCATATCACCAAAGGTGTTTATTTTTTTTTATTTTTTTTTAAGTACTAAGTAATATACTGCTCAAAAAAATTGTCACAGTACCACCATTACACCAAGTCAAATAAACTTCAGGTATATTAGTCTATCCAGTTAAAAAGAGTAAGTGATTGTGTGTCAGTTACCTGCTTTGGTGCAAATCAAAGGCAACAGCAAGACAACCGCTAAAAAGGTAATGGTCTGGCAGGTAGTGGCTAAACACAATTGCTTTCTCTCTATTCTTTGTTACAGATTTGTCTTTAGTCTTTTGTTTTGTTAGGGTCAGTACTTGCATGAGGCAGTAACTGCAACCTAGTTAGGTTGCACAGGTAGTCCAACTTCCTCCAGGAGGATGTGTCGTCGCAAGAAGGTTTGTTGCGTCTCCCAGCACAGTTTCAAGAGCATGAAGGGGCCACCGGGCCTGGCCTAATGTGACCAGAGTGTGTAGGCAGTTTCTTCATGAGAATGGCACTGATGCCATTGACTGGCCCTCACATTCCCCAAATCTGAATCTAATTAAGAACCCTGGGGATGTTACATATCAGAGCATCCAAAGTCGCCAAGCAGCACCAGAGACTGTCCAGGAGCGAACTGATGCTCTGATCTAGTTCTGACATTTATGAGTGGCTTTGTTAAATTCATGCAAGTTTGATCAGCCTGTAACTTAAATTTTTTGCTTTTGATTTTTGGTGTGATTTTGAAACAGCCCTCAGTGGGTTGATGATTTTGGTGTCCACTGACCAGTGTCCCATCATTTTGTTCTCATCGAATTACACATTTTGTTCATCAAGATCTATTGTGTGATTTGAGTGTTCCCTTCATTTTTTTGAGCAGTGAATTAACAACATGTACTTACTCATAGGCGGATTAACCTTTTTTTATTTTTCTTTTTTTTTTCTCCCGCGTGAATTAGTGGATTCGCGATCTATCGCTAGATTCACACAAACTGCGTGAACCCGTGCGCTTTCGTTTCAACGCCTATATATTACTCAGTCAGATTCTAGGAGCATGCTGTGCGGTGCATCGCGCAACTCCCGTCACTTCAACTGAAATTAAAATGCTTCACTTATCTATGTGTGAATTCGCTGCAGAGCGTCAGCCTTGCGCTTTCACGTTGTACTTTGCAGTTGTTGGCAATCAAGAAAGGGGCAAAGTGTAAAAAAGTGAGTATGTAAGTTTTATTTTCAGTTCAAATCCTCATAAAACTATGTAGCTATACAGTGTTTAACAAACTTATTAGACCACCCGTCAAAAACATGTTTAAAACTTAAAATTGTATTGTCATTTCTAACAAATAATAAACAACTAAATTGTTTATTCACACACAACCAAAAAACTAATAAACCAAATAAATAAATATTTTATTTTTATTTTGTATGCCTCATTTTGCCTTGATAAAAGTTTGCATTCTTGCTGACATTATGATGCACTTTTTCCACAGTCTCTGTTGATATTGACATTCATATAGTTTCTAGTTGCTCCCAAAGACTGACTTTTGCTTAAGTTTTTGTGCAATCTGTCTTTGAATCCATTTAATCCCAACAATAATTATATTTTAGCATTAGAAACACTACTTTGACTAAAGATCTTACACATACTGGTGGATTAACCATTACAGAAACATTAAAAATGATTTTGGTAATAATCACCAGTACTTAGTGTAGGGCAGCTGGATGTGGCACAAACCGTACATTGGGTGGTGGTCCAATAAATTTGTTAAGTGCAGTCAGGGATGGGCAGTATTTCAAAAACATGTTTTTGAAATACAAAATACTATTTTGTATTTTGTAATTAAATACAATTAATCTTAGTATTTTTGAATTTTCAAAATATAAAATATTTTTTTGCCAATAAACCTCTTTATTAGACTGCTGATTTCTTGTATATCAACAAGTATATAAAATACTAAATACAGGGGGGGCACTTTAGGTGTCGTTGCCCAGGGGCACCAAAGAGTCTTAATCTGCCACTGTACTTACTGTAGGGTTAAGGTTCGGATTAGGAATTGGTTTAGGGTTAGTTGCATGTAATTATGCATAATTAACTATTATTAATATAGTAAGTACATTTAATGTGGAACGAACCATAAACTAAAGTGTTTTTGTCCTTTGTTTTTTTTTTTTTTTAGTATGCAGTTAAAACAAATATAGATCCCATTGACTTAGTTTGTATACACACTGAGACATTTTTCCTGTCCTCTATTGTGAAGAAGAAATGCATACAGGTTTGGAGTGAGGGCTGAGTTAATGGTGACACATTTTTTGAGGAGGGCAACAAACCCTTTGTTGCTTGTAAATTATATGGCCATGTCATCTTAACATCTGCTGTCACTTGGTTTCTTTAGGTGTTCTTCGCCTCTGTGCGGTCTGGAGGGGTGAGCCAAGTTTATTTCATGACTCTCGGACGGAGCAACCTACTCAACTGGTGATGAGGATGCTTTCCTCTCATGAATCTACCAACTGACTTTCTCTCAGAATCCTGTGGACCCAGCATGACAAATATTAACCTTAAAATGAATTTCTATTCAAGGGTCTTGTGCTGTCCTAAACACTGGCACCATTGTGGAGAAAACTTTTGGGTACACAAACAAAATAAATTTTTAAAGGGAGTAGAAGTTTATGAGAAAAAGTGCTATGTCATCTGTTACGTTCACAGCTCTACTTTTGGTGATCTGCTGTATCTCTAGGGTTTTTGTTTGTTTGATTGTTTGTTTGTCTGTTTTTTTTTTTTTTGTTTGTTTTTTTTTTGGTGGTTGAATCCCACAACTTTGAACATTTATTATTCAGGGCTTTGTTTGTTCAGTCTTTGTTATATCAAGGAATTCAAGGGCTGAGAATTAATACTCTAATGTGTGAAAGTGTATTTCCATGAACTGGTCATCTGTGATATTTCTTTGTTGTCATTTTTTTTTCTTTCTGTGGAATTGTCTATTACCCAAAGACCTGGGTCACACAGTATCATTGTAATAGTGCCGTTAAAATAGGGATGCAGTTTCCTTTCTTTTTCTTTCTTTTTTTTTTCTTTAATAATATCAACTATACGTGAGTGTCCTTGTTATTTTATAGGTATTGCACTTGATAAATAAATTCCAAAGTATATTCCCACTGATTTGCAGAATGAATGGTTTAATTGAAAGAACATTTACAGACACTTAGGAGACACTTAAGGAGAAGTCCACTTCCAGAACAAAAACTGACAGATAATGTACTCACCCCTTGTCATTCAAGATGTTCATGTCTTTCTTTCTGCAGCCATAAATAAATGTTTTTTTTTTTGAGGGAAACATTTCAGGATTTTTTTCCATATATTGGACTGGTATGGTATCTTGGATGACAAGGGGTTGAGTACATTATCTGTAATTTTTTTGTTCTGGAAGTGGACTTCTTTAAATGTTCAACATTTTACTCTTACTCTCTTAACCATTCCCTGAATGAATTAATTTTTATATATTGTCCACTGACTTTAGAGTCATAAAAGTTTGGGTCTTATTAAAGTAAGACCTGTCTAAGGTGTGCCTAACCAATCTCTGATGCTTCTTTTTGAAATCACAGTTACCTAAGTTTGACTCTACATAGTTCCTATGACATTTAAAAAATAATTCATATTAATTAATATTATTAATTATTTTGCATGTCAGACACAAAATTCTAACTTGCGACATTTATTAAGTGAACTTTCAATATAAGGCTTGGAATTATCCCTCTATTTTTTAAAGGAAAAGTAAATAGTTGGAGTGAAAAAGAGACTATAGGTGAAACCATGGACATAAGGTGGCCTTTTGCTGCCCTTTTGATACCAGAGGAGCTGCTGGACAAAAAGGATTTGGTACTTTATCCTCCTGTCAAAGCTGTAACTGTTCTCAGCTGGTGAAGCTCCAGCCATCTGATCACATTTTTTCTTGTTCTGTACCTCATTGGTTTGTTTGTTAGACTGATACTGCTTTAATTGCACTTTAATTGCTGACTGTATTTTTGTGTGGCTTACAGTCAATATGGACAAACAGATAAAACACATTCAGACTGTTATGGATTGTTTACAGGCAAAAATATAGAGGATCTATTCACAAGTATATATTGATAAAATACAGCACAGAGTGCCAACCTAATTAAGACAAGATAGGACAAATATCATATATAATGAAACTGAGGGCTGTGTATACACACAGACTAAGACAAAGGTGAACATAATCAGCTACTATAGAAACAAAAGAGAACATACTTGGAAACCAAGGACACAGAAACAATGGAACAAAACAAAAAAAAATAAAATGAAATTTGACCTTTGGCACTGTTTTTTTTTTTTTTAACTCTGAAACACTGATGATTGGTCGGTACAGTGATAGTTGATTCCAAGCCCTCTAAATCTAACTGCATCCAAGTGCCCACTTTAAAATGTTTTTTGTAGGGCAGTGTTAATTGGCCTTAAAAGCATTTTCTCTCTCTCTCTCTCTCTTTTGTAAAATCACATTTGATCCTCAGATAAAATAATATCTCTTCCAGTGCTGTGCAACTATTTATTGAACTAAAACTAAGTGCAGTTTTTAATTAGCATTCAAGAGTAGAATTACATCAAAGAGCTGTCTTAGAAATGTAAAATATAGTCCATAGCCTCCAGCAGGCCTCTCTAGCTTCTGAAGCAGACACCTGTTTACTTATGTCCACAAAGCAGATGGTTGTCAGTTGGCTGATCCTGAGGGGGTGGGGGTGCAGCTAAAGATCAATTAGAGAGTCAGCGTAAGTCATTAGCATGTCCAGTGGCCCTGGTATTAATGTCAGTCTGGACACAATGTATTTATCCTTTTGTTCAGCCATGTTAACTATATGATTGATAGCTAAAAACTCACTTTTTTATGTTCCCTACTAACTAGTGGGCAACGGACGTGTTTAATTGAAAGCTCAGAGGCCCTTTTCCCTGACAACAAAATCTTCAGATTCATATAATTAGCACATTTGAAACTTGTATAATTTCAATGAAACTTCAAAGTACAAGCTGCCATTTTTAACAACATTTAGAACAAGAATGTCCCGAATAGATTATGAAATCTGATTTCTTGCTGACCTCTTCCAGACATACAAGACAAACAATACTGTAAACAGTGTAAACTGCGCGCGTACTTGTGATGTCGCAACTGCGCGGAAAAAGGCAGATTCTAATGTGTGGGATTTGATTGTACACTCGTGCATAAGCAATAATTGCAGTGTTCGGGTCAGCCGCTATAGAGCTATTGTCGCTGTAGAGTTAGAACGGGTGAATGCGGTCTACGGGTTTCATAGAAAGAGAATCATCAGTCGCTGCAGGAATACCTTCTAGGTTGGTGTTCAAGTAGGGCTGGCAACGCGAACGCCAAGACATGAGAAGAACGTCATCGTGTTGTACAGAACAATGGCTTGAGTGGCGGAACTATCGGACTACTTGCGCAGCACAGTAACAAAACAAAACTCGCATTTACAGTAACACATACACACACAGTACAGATTTACTCGAGACACCTCCGTTAAAATAGATGTGTGTTTCAGGGTGGATGGCTATAAAACGTTTCTTGAAATTATTTAAACGAACAAACTTTAAATGCTTGAATTATTATTTTTTTTTTATATTTTATACATTATAGACAATCTTGCAAATTAATATGCAGTAGATTAACATTTCATTTTGATGGGTATTGCTCTCTAGACAAGAATTATTTAACGTATTAACACGCGCGCGGTCGTCACAAACCGTCTCAGTTAAACTTTATCAATTTGTTTTTATTTATATATTAATTAGATTATATATCATGTACTAAGTTACATTAAAGGACAGGAAAATTAAACGCAGCACCTTAAAAATTACAAGGTGTAACTGCATGATGACCACTTTTATGTGTACACGGTACGGGTCTGGTACTGTAAGTAAATGAACTGTCTGCTAAAAAGAGGTTTTGCTCAGAAAGAAAAACATTCAGAGAGAACAGTACCTTTAAAAGTTAACTGTTCAAAATAATTTCAAATATATATATATATATATATATATATATTAATGTTGATGTCATTATTTTTTTTCAAATTTATTTTGTTCCTTCTACTTCTACACTGTCTAGTTAAATCACATTCTTGCTTTCTTTCTCTGTCTTTAAAGTATTGAAACAAATAACAGTGTCGATACTTTTTTAATGGAAATATGTGTATGACTGTTGATTAGAGGTGTAACGATACATGTATTCGTACCGAACAGTCACGGTACGGGCATCTCGGTTCGGTGCTTGAGGCCTTACAACGAATACAGGCAATTCACCCTCAACCCAGAAGGGGGCGCCCGCAGTAATGCAACGCTGTTTGATAACCGCCGGCAGGAGAACAGCGAATGCCAGGAGTTGCGCTCTTCAAAACAAAGACCACTAGACAGCGACTATGTGCTGATTCTGAACGCGTCTCTCACTGACAAAGGAGTATAACGTTACTTTTAAGGCTTGCGCACTCAACTGTCTGCGAAATGGAGCTTTGTGCTCTTGTATCCTACCTCCCTCATTCGGCACAAATCCAAATATTCCATAATATTTCCATATTTGCGATGCATCCAAATGCTAAACTATTATTTATTATGTAAATTACAGAATTTGTACTACAGTCGAGTTCTAACGGTGGCACAGTGATGCGGGCGCAGTGCTAGAAGCCTCGAACTGATTTTTGTGTTTTGTGTTTGTGTGCGCCAGCGCGATTGCTTCAACTTTCCTCATACCAGCAAAATCAACTTAAACAAAAAACAAATAGGATGTTGCTTTCTGCCATTTGAGTTTCCTTTCTGTCACAAAACTGTACTGAAACTCCGCAAATATAGGCTACGTTACGTGTCGCACAGTTTTTTTCCTTGTCTATCAGTTAACTAACTTAAATATATTGCAGGTATTTTTTCCTTGTATGTATATATGTACAGATTTTATAGCCTATATATTCATTTTATATAATATTTAGTATTTTCACATGTAGGTGGAAAAAAATTTAATTTGTATTACTGTCTGTTTAAAATAAATGAAAAGAAACCTAGTATAGTAGATTTGTTTTTTTTCTTCTGTTGTACCGAAATCGTATCGAACCATGACCCTCGAACCGAGGTACCTACAGAACTGTGACATATGCTTTTGAGCCTTTTTTAAGCATTTAATGTAAAGTGCTCACATTCTTCGAAAAATTAGGTCATGTACTTGTCACACAGTAGTTTGTCCTGTGGCTTTCTTGTAAAGTGGCTGACGTTCTGACAGAGGTTCTGCTAATGATTTTTTATGCTTTTGAGGCTGTGAAATTAAACTGGTAAATAGAAAATATACATGTATTTGATGTTTTGGGGACCCTAGTCACAAAAATTAACTTTTAGTTTTTTGCTTTAGTTTTCATTATCTACACTTCATCTAAGCATCACGTAATCTAAGCTTGCATAAACAAAACTGTTGTTTCTTAATTATTGTAGCCTAAGAACAACAACAACCAAAAAACCCTTAAATGCATTTAAGAGAATGCTAATGTCATACATGACTTGTTACCCCACAAACATGTCCTTAGTAACTGAATTTTTAGTCTCTCTTAGCTGTTTTATGCTTGTGAATGTTTAGGCCTATGCTAAAACATTGATCTTAAGATCTATATTTGAAGAGCTGTTAACTGGGCCTACAAGCCAGTTGGACTTTTCTTGCTTTAAAATTTAATTTGTTCGGTTAAGTGTGCATTGATAAAGGTTAGGTTCATCAGGTTTGGAGTCAGTCAAAGATACTTGGAATTGTTGCTGTGCATTGATTTTATGGTTTCTTTGCCTTCTGTTTTCAAGACTTTCATAATCTAAAATGACAACAACCTAGATCTTGAGGCTTGGCCTTTTGTTTTATATGTCCTCTCTAAAAAGCCATTTTGTAGAAGTGTGGCACAACAATGAAGACGTCTTTTTTTCCCCCTACGAACTTATTGTGTGTAGATTTCTGGATCTGGCCCCATTCCATACACACAACTACACATCTAACCCTTTGCCCTCTCTCACACACACAAGCACCCTCGTGCTCCCTTTCACCCAGCCCTTTTTTTAAAGACACACGCAATGCTTTTAACATAATTCAGCCCATTGTTTGTATCTGAACCAGACCCCCATCCCCCCAGTCAAATAAACAAAGAAGCGAGAGCTGCTGTAGTCCCTAAGCGAGCCAGGTGTTTTCCACTGCCAGCCTGCTCCCTAATGACTAAGGCCTCGTGCTGCAGCTGCCTGCTAAGGCCTCTTTTGTGTGGCTCTATTGTTGACCGCGCACCCCTCGTTTATTCATGAACCGCGTGGGGGAAGACCTTTTGGACAGCCACTAGCTTATCCCCACACTCCCTTAGAATATCAACTGTGTGTGTGCATCAGAGAAAGCGAGTGAGAGTGTGTGTCAGTATTTACACTCAATTGTGAGCTCCGTGTGCTCTCATTGGTCCACACACAGCAACTGGCCTATCGGGGAATGGTAGACATTGTAGCTCCATCTGCTCAAGCTCTCATTGTCTTCTGAAGGAACACAGTCTACGGCACAGAGTGTCACTTCTTCAAACTTTATGGGTTTTGGGGCCCTTCATCTGCTTGACTGGATTTGTGCGTTCTTGGTTTTAAGTTGGAGTGCAACAAGGAAAATATATATTCTGTGCATGGCAGTTAGCCAGTACTGAACTGAGAAGAGATATTTTAATTAACTGCAAGAACTTTCCACACATTTTTCCTACTTTTGCGTTGGATATTCCTGCACTTATGGTAAGTCTGGTGATATTTTTTTTTACCCTATTTTGTCAGTCGTCAACTGTCTTACCTTTAGTGCATTAAACGTCTATGTAACAGATGCTTATTTTTTCTTATATAACATTTATTGAATGCACATATTTCCACCATGTCAAATTAACATTTCATTTAATGTTTTTTGCTCACTTATTGTTAGTAGTAACTATTACTTATAGTATTTCACTTGTCTTTGCATGGTTTGTGGGATAAGGAGGCTCTTGTAAGAACAGGTGTCAGAATATCTTAAGGACAGCTGCCATAGACATTCTGCTATATATTCATACTGATTAACACTTTCTTTGAAAAAGAAAACTGGAAGGACATAATTGCAGATATATTTTAGAGAATGGAAAAAAAAATATTGTTTTGGATTGCTTTGCCACTCCTTAAAGTTTTCCAAGGGAACTTGAGGCCCTCTCCCTTTACCGTCCCTTTTTTAATAACTGTGTTGGTTGGTTGATATATGATGTGCTTCAGGTTATGTGGGGCTGAAGGATAGCTGAAACATTTTCAGAAAGTGTTTATGTGTGAATTTGAAGTGGTCATCAAGAATCCCAGAAGGGAGGGTGTTTGCACTTCAGAATTAAGACAAGCTTTCCTTTTGTGTCACGTGACCCCAGTCAGTTAAGAAAATGCAGTGGCTGACTCTTTTGGGTGCTGTAGATGGAGAATACCACTTTTTGTTCCCCAGTGGCCTCAGTAGACATCTGTTGCCCTGCTGGCAGGCCCCCCACCCCCCCACCAGTCCTCGCTTGGCGACGACCCTCCTTTTGTCTGTACAGGGTTGAGTAGACGGCTTAGAAGACGTTCCTCACAAACTCAATAACTTCCAAGACCCCCCCAACACACACACACTCTTTCAGGAAGCCTACTCATTGTCTTAAACTTCACACACACACACATACACATTTAAGCATGTGCAACATAGTCATTACTCATTAATGACAAATGGTCCGGGCCTGGATTGCTCACTGGCAAGGTTTGAAAAATGACAACAAATCAAAAATGTCGCTACAGGCAAATTAATGGCTAAAGAGGTTTTGTTGTTGTTGTTGTTTTTTTATTGGTCAGTTTAGATTTTCAAGCACTTTAATCCATCAGATGCTCATAAAGGAATAATCTTTTGTTTTTCTCCTCTGGCCCTCCCCCATTCCCTCCCTCTGAGAGCTAGTGATGCACAGATTGGTCTGGCAGACTCTTCTTTTTTTTTTTTTTGGGTAGACCAGTCAGACACATGGGGCACTTTTGTAGAGCAGCTGCAGCCTAGCAACAGTTGGATAGTTGACAATTTCAATAGTTTTTTCATCTGTGGAACACAAAGATACCATATAGTAAAAGTCAACAGGGTCCAAAACTTTTTCGAGCTCCAAAAAGAAGGTGAAAGTTACACTGGATTTTCCAAGGTGAAACAAAGACAGACCAGCTTTGGTCTTCGTCAGGCGAGGCCACTGTGTTGGGCTACTTGCTGACTGAGAAAGTGGTCTAAACCTATCAAGGCCTCCAGGAATCTCTGTTGGGTCCATTCCTTTGATAATACTTGGTTTTTCCTGTAGGGTTGGGGAGTTTATGGCCTCAGGTGGCCTGACACAACTTTTGGTCTCATCAGACTCTGCATAGGGAAATAAATGATGACCGAATATATTCATTTATTTTTAATTTTAGGGTTAGAGTTCTAGAAACTTAATATTATGGCCATATTTATCTTGTATTTTAACTATCGTCAGTGTTCTAATGTTTCTTTTCACCTCTCTCAAGTGCCATACTGTACATAAGTTAAGGTGGTAGTTCATCTGTCCTTAAAAATTGCCAGTTTACCCACTATCATGTTGTTCCAAACCTGTATGATTTTGTTTCTCCTGTGAAACATAAGATCATGTATTTTGTCTTCTTTTTTTTTTTTTTTTTTTTTTTTTTTTTTTCGGACGTATATTAAAAAGCATAGTAAGGTGGGAGGATACAGGGAAAGAAAAGGTAAATGAAGAGGCAAGAGCAACATCATACCACAACTCATACACAGATATTAAAATGTGAGTGGAGACAAAGACAAAAGTGTTGGGGACACTTTGCTGTTTCATTTATGGGACTAAAGTGTGAATAGGTGAAGAGTGAAGACAACAGAACGTTTTGTATCTTTAATTTCTCTCACTACTGATGTCATGTCCTTTAATGGAGCTTATAACCCCATCTGCTTCAAGCATGCTTTGGCAGTTCCATACCTTAGACACCTCTCACTGTTCCCCAGATTACTTTGCAGTTTCTTAAAGTATCCCTCTCTTCTTCTCCAGGTTCACATCCGAAAGGCAATCTGAGGGCTGAATAACAGGTGACAGGGTCAGCAAGACTCTTAGTTAGAACAGCATTGGATGTTTGTTGCAGATTCATGGGCCTGAAAGACCATCTGGATGATGGAACAGGCCACATCCTCAAACTGGGGCTGGATCTAGACTACCTCCATGTGAAGGCTACAGACCAGCAGACTGGCACTGACGCCGGACTTATCATGGACAGTGGTTCATCTGACACAGGTGACCTTGTGGCCCCCTGCACTAGGAGCTGCAGTTCTTCGTCACAAGATGACTCGGAGGAAAGTGCAGGGTCATGCAGTGAGCTTGTGCAGAGCCACAGTCATCCTCTCGTCGATCCACTTGATGGGTCCACCTATGCAGTCCATTCATCGCACTGTTGGTCTCCAAGTCTGGATATGGATTCAGTGGTTCTGGATATGGTACCCCAAGAGTCAGGCCCTGTGGATACACTGAGGGAATACCAGACAAAGATGGAGTTTGCCCTTAAGCTTGGCTATGCAGAAGACTTGGTTCGGCTGGTTCTGAACAAGCTAGGGTCGGGTGCATTGATCAATGATGTTCTTGGGGAGCTGGTAAACCTGGGCAGTAAGCCAGAGAATGAGGGTGGGACACAGACTCTCTCCCAATCCACTTCCACATCATCGTCATCCTCTGGCACATCTTCCTGCAGTTTTTCTGATTCAGTTGACTCGCATCGATCAGAGTCCCCTTCTGTGGATGATAAGGATAATCTTCGCCCCATTGTTATTGATGGCAGCAATGTGGCTATGAGGTGAGAATCCAAAAACTAAAAAAGCACATATAATTGAGTCATTTAATAATATTTATCCTTAATAAATCACTAAACAATCAAATTATATGCCATGACCTGAAGTAGCAGGGGTTATGCTTGTGGTAATTTTAATGATCACAAAATGGCTGATACCCAAATAGGAAAAATTTTGGTAAAACAAATGGAAGTTGATTAGTGCACCATGCTTGCATGTTATTTTAGCCTGCCTTTTTATTATATATGTGTACATATAATATAGTAATACTGCAAAATAAAAATACTAGGTCTGCAACAGGGCTGCAGGTTCTTCTGAGTTGGTGTCAAGTTATATGAGAATGTGCCATCTCTATGATTACATACAGTATATGCTTTGCGTTTAGAATATAAGTGTTTGTTTTACTATTCCTACCACAACACAAAGTGTGTGAAATATTATACTGTATTATCTTATCCTTCATTTTAAATGGACAGCAACTTTTTAATGCCTGGCAACTTGACAAATAAGTGTTTCAATATTATTGTGGTATATATTATAGTTAAATTGACATTTAATAATTTATAAGCAAATAAATAACAGATGTATTTTAAACTAATTCTTTAAAACAGTATTGTCAATGCGCTATATAAACTGGTTTTGTTCGCTATTTTTGTTCAAATGAATGTAAACCAATAGAAAAAGATTAGTATAAAAAGATTTCTTATCCTTGTACCTCTAGTGGATTAAGAAACATTTTTACAGCACTTTTATAGCAGTAATAAGTTCAAATGGCTGATGGTTTTGCTATTAGCCATCTGAGCATAAGAAATTTATGAAGCTAAGCATGATTCCTCAAGATGACTTGTTTTCCATATTTACAATGTTTTGAGAAGTTTGGACTTCTTCTGTGCACACAAGATATAGGCGTATTAGTCATAATGGGCCACAACCAACAATTTTATAGATCAAAATGTTTTGATAATTTTTTTTTCCAAGCATGATTTTTTTTGTCAAGGGCACATCCATTAAATATAGAACTATTGCAACTTCTATCTAATTGAAACACTTTCTGGGGGTAGGGGGGAAGTGTCTCTTCCACAGCTTTCAACTCGTTTTTTAGTATCAAACAAAGATACTATACGACATTCACATTACATGATTTTGACATCAGTTACTGGGGTTCAAGCGTTTTAATACCTTTGAGCAACTATAGTCAAATTAAGATGATTTTACCCAAAAAGGTTGACAAATAAATAAATAATAAATAAAATCAGTAGTAATGTTATTTATTGATTTTTCACATTTGACCAATAGGATGGCACTGGTCCCAAATTGATGTGGTGTGGTTAATTAAGGGTGACAATGACACATACATTGTTTGGTGCGAATATACGAAAGCATTGTAGAAAAACAGCCTTAGATCCATTTTGGCATTTTTCATATCTCCTGACCATCAAGTGGCACTGTGCCAAGGCTGTGCAGGTAACCTCATGGGTGTCATAAACTCCAAGTTTGGTCTGTACACAATGAAGCGTTGAGGAGAATATAGCCTCATGTGCAATTTGGCGAGCTCTTTGTCAAATTCATTTGTACATTATCCAAGAACAGTTGGGTCTATCAAAAAGCTTTTGATCATTTTTTTTATTAGAACCATTTAAAGATGGTCTGTATCAAAACTGAAAGAACTATCTAGGATGAGTTAGAAAAAAGTAGCTTTTTTTACATAATGTCAAATATTTAACGAACGGTGCGATTAACAGCAGTGGTTGTAGAGGCAAAGTTGTTCAGAATGAGGAAATCAATCTTGTGTGTATGAGTGAAACACTGTGATATACAAGGCCTACAATAGCACCACCTAGTGGCCGATTTCCTTCAAATTTGTCACAGACAAATTTGGTGCTCAAAGTTGAATGGCTGATGGCAGACATGTTTTTTAAGATACGCTGCCTTTATAGACATTGGTGCCAACTTGGACAAAGACACTGCATTCCAAATTTTAAGTCAGTCAGACTAAAGGGTGCATTGTTACAGCCATTGCCATCACCTCATGCTTAGGGTGCTGGCAGCTTTATTGACTTCATGATTCATGCAATGAGCAATAACTGTGCTAATGCCAGTTCTGAGATCAGTCTTCTTTGCTCAACTCTTATGGTATATATTACAACCCCTTACAAAAGGGGGTTTCTTTCTTTTCCACTTGACACAGCTCAAGTATGCCTGCAACTGGGAGAAACATTGAATTCTCTACCTGGGCATACCCACCACCCCTGGCAAGATACAGTATTGATTACTATATGAAAGGCTGTAGATCAAGAAAGGCAAATGTAATTAGTTTGCAAGTAGTTGTTGCATACAATAATCTCCCCAAGCCTCACAGAGGAGCTACACCTCTGAACAATTGCCCTTACAAATAAGGGGAGTGTTCATGCCCTGCTTACTAAGAAAAGGGAGCAAGGACTCATAACTATTGGGGAGGGACATCTCGCTCAACCCTCAGATTGTCACCTTTGTTTATATAGTGCTTTTAACAACACAGATTGTGTCAAAGCAGCTTTACAGTATTAAATAGGAAAAATAGTGTGTAATAATGCACAAGGACAACAGTAAACACTCAATTTTCAGTTATACTCAGCTCATCATTGATTTAGTGATGTCATCGTCCAGCTCAGTTGTTTAAATAGTATCTGTGCAGTCAAGTCGACGATATCATTGGAAAATAAGTGTCCCCAACTAAGCAACGGCAAGGAGCCAAAACTTCATCTGTGACAGAAATGGAGAAAAAAACCTTGGGAGAAACCAGGCTCAGTCGGGGGGCCAGTTACCCTTTGGCCAGACGAAACCAGCAGTTTAATTCCAGGCTGCAGCAAAGTCAGATTGTGCAGAGGACTCATCTGGTTCCCGATAGACACATGATAGACTCAACTTCAAGGGAGCCACAGGAGAGCCTAGTCTAACTTTAGAAACCCCAGAAACATGTGGGTGGTAGATTAACCATGATTAGGACCTGCCAAAAACTAATGCCTAGCCTAACATAAAGGTTCATAACAGTTAAAACAGGTCAACTACCAGTGACTTTGGACACAAATTAAAGAATTAAAAAAAAAGAATTAAAGCTAACAGGAGGAGATTTTTCTGTGAAAATCCTACCTTGCTCTGCCTTCAAACCCTATGATCGATTAGGCTTTGTGGTTAGGTTATGGTGTGGTCACAGAAGAAAAAATAAACAAAACTGACAGTTATATTGTTATCAACAGCGGGCTATTTAACACATTTAATTATGAAGAAATTACTCCAATTAAAAATGTTTTGATTTAAAATACTCAACTCTTGATTACATATTTTCATATATTTTGCCCATTAATATTGGCATGCTTTTTGGTAACTGATCAACTTGCTAAAACATCTTCAAATAGACCTGATGTAATAAGACATTTCTTTATGTAATAATAAGTTCTTTTATGTAATAAGAAATTGCAGAATTTGAGAAGTTTCTCATACTCAATACTTTAATTATTTCTGCTGTGTATTAATGTATTTATATATATTACATACTTACATATGTGAAATATATGTGTGTGTGTGTGCGTATAGAAATGTATACGAACTGACTATTTGCTTAATTGTTCAGATATTCTTGCCAATGTCACGAAGTCTTGCTTGAAGACCTGTGACCAGCATTTTACTAAATTTCAAATCAAACCAACACAGTGAATACACTTTATTTAAAGGTTATAATGTATTTACAGTTACAGTTGTTTATTTTTAATTTTAACTTTTTTTTACAGCCATGGCAATAAGGAGATGTTTTCCTGTCATGGCATTCAGCTTGCAGTTGACTGGTTTCTTGAACGTGGCCATCGAGATGTTACAGTTTTTGTGCCAGCCTGGAGGAAAGAACAGTCCCGCCCTGATGCTCTCATCACAGGTAAGAAGTTTAGTCATCAGGCCATCAAATGAGCAAATGTTGTGATTTAAACTTGTCTGTGAACCTTTTCCTTAGGTTATGTTAGGTAAAATCACTGATCTATATATATATATATATATATATATATATATATATGTTCTCTATTATAGATCAGTGGGTAAAATACTTTTAATGGTTTAAAGGTAAGATGCAATGGTGTAATTTTTTTTTTCTTAAGTTAATTTTTTATTGCAGTTAATGGAAAAAAGGACTCACAGTCTGTGACTACCTATATGTACAAATCAAACTGATTTTTCCCTCTTACAGATCAGGAGATCTTGAGACAGCTGGAAAAGGATAAGATTCTTGTTTTCACACCCTCACGTCGTGTCCAGGGCCGCAGAGTAGTCTGCTATGATGACAGGTTCATTGTTAAGCTAGCTTATGAATCAGATGGCATCATTGTCTCCAATGACAACTACAGAGACTTGGCTGTTGAAAAACCGGAATGGAAAAAATTTATTGATGAACGCCTTCTGATGTACTCCTTTGTAAATGATAAGTAAGTCCTTTTAATCAGGTATTGAGGTATAAATATGAATTTTGAATAAAAATCTTAATTTTAGTGATTTCAGTGTACTTCAGTTTGCTCTTTTGCCTTTTTATGAACATAAATAAGTAAATAAAAATAATAATAATAATAATCTGGGGGAAAAAAATCTCTTAGGTTTATGCCTCCTGATGATCCACTGGGTCGACATGGACCAAGTCTGGAGAATTTTCTTAGAAAAAGACCCATCATTCCAGAGCATAAGAAACAGCCCTGTCCATATGGTAAGTGTTTTTAATGCTGTTTTACAGTTGCTTGAAACTGAATGACTGTTAAATATGTGTATATATAGCCTAACTGTCACTCAAAGAGCTATCAATTTTAACATTTATTTAAAAATGTTATATTATATATATATATATATATATATATATATAAATAAAACTCAAAGCTGAATTTTCAGCAGCCATTACTTGAGTCTTCAGTGTCACATGATCACATGATCCTTCAGAAATCATTCAAAATGTCCTGGTTTGCTGCTTAAGAAACTTTTCTGAATATTGTAAATGTTGAACAGTTCTAGAAAAAAAATCTTTGAACAGCAGTGTATATTAGGTAGAGGTGCTCCTATCAGGGTTTTTTGAGGCCGCCTGTGAGGCGGATTCTACCAATGAAAACGTAGTCAGCATGGACAGTGGAAAGCACGCGTTCTGTAGCTGGAAATACAATCATTCATTTTAGTTTATTTCTGTCAAAGGCAAGAACACTGTTGTGCGTTGTCAGTTAGAGGGGAAGAAATCCTTTTGCAACCGTAAAAAATCCAATTTAAAACCTCTGAAAGGGCAGCACGGCACATTAAAACTTATTGAAAACGTACCGGGTGCGGAGAGCAACGCATCAGCTTCTGTTGTCATACCGCGCCGCTCTCTGTTGCGTCCAGACCAGCGAGAGTGGTCTCTAATCCACTGGCAGTGGACTCGATGCAACAGAGAGTACAAGACTTGTGCGGTACAAGACTTGATGTGCGACTGCGGGTGCGGGCGCGGGCGGGCAGAGACTCGTGTTTGTGCGGGATGCGATAGAATAAAATGATTTGCGGGACTCCCGCAAAATAGAACTGTCTAAATATAAAATATCTAAAACAAATTAATTGCTATTCATGTACTGCACAAAAGCAACAAGAACAGCTATATAAAACAAAAACGATCAACAGGCATAAGCATAGGCAGAGTTTCTATTTATAAGGTGTTTGCAGCATTGAACAATACTGATTTCTGAAATGCAGTGGACAATCAGAGAATCCACTCACCGCTCGAAATGCCGTGTATTCTGCAACCACACAGGCAGCAGCCTATTGCTTTTAGTTAAAATAACAGCGGTTTGTGAATGTTGATGCTTTAATAACAAATATTTTATCGGAGCATTTATGCTGGGATGGTAGGCAACACAAAAGTTCACTATTTCACGTAAATTTCGTGGATGTACAGAAAAAAAGTAACGTGACGAGTAATGTAACTAATTACTTTTGAAATAAAGTAATCAGAACAGTAATTTAATTACATTTTCAGAGTAACTTGCCCAACACTGCCGATCACAGATCGCCGATCACGGAAAGCTGTATCTACTGATCCGATCACCGATACAGATCTTTTTAAAGCCTTCTATTAATCATGTAGAATTATTTATAGAGATACTCCAATCAGGATTTTTACACACTTATTCAGGGTCTGTTTTTTTTTTTTTTTTTTTTTTTTTTTTTTTTTTTTTTTTGAGAGAGGAGTTTATTTATTTGAGGGGTGGAGGGGAACATTATTTTGATTTTTTTAAATATATATTTATCTCACCTAAATGTTTGATCATGCAGTGTTCAAGTGTTCATGCATTTTTGTTTTTAGAATTGTGCAATTATTAATTATAAGCTTACGCACAACACAAGCCTGATTTCCACAAACACATTTATCCATTATTTTGATTTAAAATCATTGTTACTGAAAATACTTTTTCAGCATTGCGATTTTTTTTTTACACAGTACAGTAATCTTTCATAGATGTGTTTAAACAATAAATATAAGCAACACATTATTCAATGCATTTTACTTTTGCGTTTTCTTCTAGATTTAGGTATTAAGTTCAAGCAAGTTGCTCAAGCAAGTGGCAAAACATTTAAAACTACTTTTCTTATGGTATCACAAACATTCTAAATTAAAAACTGACCATTAAAAGAAACAGTCAGTTCTACTGCCTTTTTTTATTTAAATCTTTATTACAAGCAATCCTGTTGTTAATAAACAACCTTGTTTTCAAATTACTTTATAAGTTATTTAATGAAGTATATGAATTGTACCTCATGTTCAGCAGAATAATTTTTTTACCCGCGCCGAAAAGAGACTGAGACGGTGCCGTTGCATGTCGTACCAAACCACTTACGGCAGGCGCATCATCAGCTTTAGAACTTTTTATGAGATCGGCCTTTTTAGAGACCGCCGATCAAACATCCCCAAGTGATTATTGGCCAATAATGATCGGTAGCCGATCAATCGGAGCACCCCTAATATTAAGGCTGTCAGTTGACCAAAAAATGTATTAATTGCACATATTTCTGTAATTACTTGATAATCTGTAGTGTATATAAAATAGTGTATTATTGTATATAATATATTATATATTGTAGTATAATAAAATCTTCTCAACCTCTCAGTTTTTGACTGTCTGTGTTCCAGTACCTGTTTGTGCGGAATCAGTATCTGTCGTTGTAGGCGCTTCTGACGAGAGATGAACAGACGCTCCCAGGCATAAATATGCTATTTACGTTAACACTATGTCAATAAACATTATTTGAGAAAGACATGTCCCCAAGTATTTGATATTCTTTATTTTGCTCTTCTGCTCTTTACTGGGCATTGTATGTTATTAGGACGGCAAAACGTTTAAAGGAACACTCCACTTTTTTTGAAAATAGGCTAATTTTCCAACTCCCCTAGAGTTAAACAGTTAAGTTTTACCGTTTTCGAATCCATTCATCTGATGATATTGCACAGCGCCTGAAATTAGTCTCCCTGTGCAAGCAGGTGGTCACGTTGGTTATGTTCTGCGTAATTACATCGCGCCTGCTGCATCCATGGTACGGCAGCAAAGTTCCTTGATTATTACGTCGGAATGAGAATATAGTTCCTAGACATATCGGCCTAGAAAATCGCAACTTTTCATTTTCCATCAGTCTTAGTGCACAGTGAAACTACAGAAGAGTTTTAAGTTTTAAAGGAAAAATATCAAAACTCTTTGGTCATTTTTGAGCGAGATGCTAACGGTCTAATCAGATTCAATTATCTATGCTAAGCTATGATAAAAGTGCTACCGCCAGACCCGGAGATCGATTGAATGGATTCGAAAACGGTAAAACACAACTGTTTAACACTAGGGGAGTTGGTAAATGAGCCTATTTTCAAAAAAAAAGTGGAGTGTTCCTTTAAAAGTTAATTTTTAGTCTGGTCTGCCTAATAACAGCACTAATAACAGCCTAATAACAATGCTCAGTGGTGTCAAAATGATTGAGATGGCCAACCAAATCAGATTCTAGAATGATGCTTCAGTTTTAACAGTAAAAGAGCATAAGAGCACAAGGTAAGATGTAAGTAGCTAAATGTTTATTAAATTATTTTCTCACATATGATAGAAATGTTAAGAGACTGGCAGGAACACTGACTTTATTTAGTCAAATTGCATCATTTTTAATTAAAAATATTTTTACCTGATTGTGTAATTTGTAAATGCATGTGTGTAGCCTACAATTATTTTTAATTGCCACAATATTTATAGCGTTATTTGAGCCTGTAAGCTTCGAGTCTATGTCATTTTAATCATGTATTATGTGTTCTGAGACCTGCAATCGCTATGTCCTTGGCGTTCCTTCACCTTCCAATTTACAAATTAAGCACTACAACATTTTTTTCCCCCTTATTTCCATTAGGAAAGAAATGCACCTACGGGCACAAGTGTAAGTTTTACCATCCAGAGCGTGGTACACAGCCACAGCGAGCGGTGGCAGATGAGCTCCGTGCCAGTGCCAAGATCTCCACAGTCAAAAGTGTGGGAGAGACAGGTTTCGTGAAAAGCCACAGTGAGCCTGGAGGCTCCCGTAATGATAAAGCCAGTGACGGTAAACGATCTCAACCAAAGAGGCAACTGGACCCCAGTCTCCGTGCCTTCTCTTACAGTGATGTGGAGGATAAGCTGTGTTCCAAAACTAAAGTAGATCTGTGTAAGAGCAACCTAGCTCTGCCTCCAGCTCCAGGAGGTCCTCCTTCCTGTCATGGGTATAGCCAGGACTTGAAGGATCACAAGCAGTCTCAAGCAGAACCCCACACAAACTGTGAATCTCCTGATCTTTATTACTGCATGGTTAGGGCATACTCTGGCCTAAGCCTGCCTTCTCACAGCAGTCCAGAGCGTCACTTCCTGTCTGATGCTGATCCACGGACCAGCTCAGTGGCATCAGATTGCAGCAGTGATGGCAGCATGAGCTCAGATTCTTATGGCATGGCAACCCACAACGAGCATTCTTGCATGAGCTCTCCTGATTTGTTACTGGATGAAGGAATGAAGTGTCATCACCACCATCATCATCGTAGAAATTATCAGTTACCCTCTGCTATTCCTCCAGGGTTCATTCTCTCTCCTGCTACATCTAACCACCCAGGATTCCACCACAGCATACCCCGTGTTCAGAGTTTTGCTTTAGAGGACCAGCAAGACCCCCATTTCCAGCACTCTGTCTCCTACATGTCTCCCCAACGCCAGCAAGTGGTAGGTTCCCGCTCAAGTTATCCTGGAGACTATCCTTCTCTCTGCCAGAGCAACACTCACTCCCAGAACTCTCCACTGGGTCGTGGCCTTGCCTCAACACGTTTGGACAGTGTGTCAGACTCCAGGCTTTATGAACACTCTCCATTGGTGCCTAGAAAACCCTACCTATCCCAAGAGCGAAAGACCAGCTGGGATCCACATTATAGACAGCACCCACAACAATGGGATCTTTTAAAGAACCGTGAACAGATGTGGCGGATGCCCTGGGGCTGTGCTTCTGCTCCTCCTCCATCCCATTTGCCCCACATTTTATCACACCAGCAGCAGGAGCCTCTTGCCTTGAGTCGTTACCAGGAAGTAAGAGAGAAAGTGTTTACCAACCTGTGCAACATTTTTCCCACAGAGCTAGTACAGTTGGTCATGGGGCGCTACCCTCATGTGACCGATGCCCAGCAGCTGGCAGCAGCCATCTTGGCAGAAAAGAACCATGCTGGATACTAAGCGCTGAGGTAAACTGAAAATACTCTCAACATTTGCTCACTCTCATGTTACAGCAAATGTGTGAGTTTCTTTCTTCAGATGAACACAAAGAAAATTAAAAAAAAAAAAAAAAAAATCTCTGGAAGTCCATACATATATGGAACCGCCAAAGATGAAGGTTCAAAAGCAACACAAAACACAATAGCAATCCATACGACGACTCCAGTTGTTGAATTAGTGTTTTCTGAGGTAAAATGGTAGGTGTATATGAAAGATGCTTATATTTTAACTTTTTAAAATATGAACCATCTTCTGGTCAATTGTCAAAAGTGTGTTCACTTGACATAAGCATGTTGTGAAATGTGATGAAGTGCATTGTGAAATTCGTGGAGCCCAGTGGTCCAAATCTCCATTTGTGTTCATCTGATGAAGTAAAACCATATACATGTGGGATGGCATGATGGTGAGAAATGATGAGAGACTCTTCATTTTTGAATAGAGTATCCCTTTAAACCTACACTCTCCTGCTAGCTTCTTGCACCCTAATAAAATTGAGTTCGTTGGTGATGTCTATTTATGTAAAACACTGCATTAAATTTACCATGTTACAGATTTAAATTTTCAGCTTTGAGAAAGTTATGATCTGTAGACATGGGCATCGTAATGTTAAGCGTTTTTGATTTCTTGCTAGAAGTGAGACTGATAGAAATTATTGGCTGACTTATGAGGAGAATATAGCTATAAAAGACGTTATAGACCCAAAGTGTGAATGTTGTGATGCGTGCGATATTTATTTTTTGCTATTTATTTTCTGAAATGTTTTACTTTATGTTCATGATTATGTTTAGGTGAGCATGTAATGAATCACAAGGCACTTTTTATTGCTGTTTATCAAATTCAATTCAGTTTGGTAACTTATGGCAATCAGTAAGAGGAGATGGAAAGCCAGAGTATTTGTAGGTGTAGATGGTCTGCAATAGAATCTATTAGGACAGCTTGGCTATTATATCTGTAAAGCTGCTCTGAAACAATGTGTACTGTGAATAGCGCTACACAAATATATTAGACTGGAGAAAACATATGTTTAAAGCATTGCATTCATCTGTGTCAACAGATCAAGGCATCAGTTTCATGAAATGTGTGTAAAGGGCGGGACCCTCTTTGCTTTTTTAGAATGTCACAAGAACTTCTTATTTGAGAAATATTTTTGTATACATTTGTTAATTTCTGGAAGATAATCACTTTCAAATTCAGAGGTGCTATCATTAAAAAAGCTTTAAGTATTTTTATTTTCTTTGCAGGTTCAGAATTATAGCCATAATCCTGCAGCTCTTTGCCTTTTCCTCCTCTTTGTGATGTAATGCCAACTCTCACTTGAATTATTTCCTTTTTCTTTCTTTCTTTCTTTCTTTCTTTCTTTCTTTCTTTTTAATCACATTCTCCATAATCTAGTTATATTTAAATTTGGTTCTTTATATGCAAAAGTGGCTAGTCCAGTGAACTAATTTGCCTATTACTGACTGCTTATATTGCCATGTTAATTATGATTTTGTAATGTTTATTCTTTTACATATAGAGATGAATGTGTCAGGGTGTGTTTGCTTTTTTTTTTGTGAATAGCCTTGGGTATTCTGTAGTTTTGTCAGTGTTATCATAGAAAAACGGTCTGAATGTAGCCACAGGTGTAGTGTAGTTAAGACAGTTGTCACCAGCTCTGTCTGTGTACCTTAGTTTTAGTAAGGGACATCTCTGGTTAACCTTATGGGTGCATGATGTTGTATCCTGCTCTTGTTGAAAGCAAATAAGGTTGAGGCCTGATTTCTTTAATGTTTTGAAAATTTTCTTAAAAGGCATGAATTATTCCAAAACTGTTTTCATTTCCTGTGACTTAGGGAAGCCAGAGAATACCTGTCCTTGTTGATACAAATTGTATCTCTTTAACTTAAATTCAGAGATGTTTATATACATATGATCTATAAAAAGTATATTCACACACATAGTTATGTACAATAGGTAGTACATGTATAAATTAAAAATATTTTGGGCAACATTTTATTATGAAGATAACTGGTTCAGGTTTTTGTAGGGGGAGGAAGAGCATTAAATGCTTTTAAAATGAAGAAGAGACAGTAATTAAGGAGTTAATTTATTTTATTTTAAAGCAAATGTATTTACGATCTTATTTCTTAAATTAAAAAGATAGCGTTATTGGAGTAAACTGGGACAGGATATAAGCAACTTAAACAGTGATCTTTTAACCCTTCTGTTGCGTTGGAGTCAATTTGACCCACACTTGAAATACTGGTTAAACTATTTACTTTTTGAAATTTTGTGATTATTTTTCATTTAGGGTCATGAATGTGCATGCATTCAATACACAGATGTAGGGATGTAAAGTTATGAAAAATTCTCATCACGTTTATAGTGATTAAAATTATCACAGTTATCAGTATTATAACGGTATTGTTAAAATGTGCTGGAAATGTTCAAAAAGTACTGACACACATATAACTTCACAGAGTTTTATATTTAAAATCAGCAAACAACAAATAAAATTACTTTTTGTTTGCATAAACACTAAAACAATTACATTACTAATGATGTCCGGATTTTAAATAACGACATAACTGACAACAGTTTATCTAATAGCATGTTTAAATATCTAATGTAAATGTTCAAATAAAACTTTGAAAAATTTCATAGAAAAGTAAACCTCACATTTCAGTCTTTATATAAAGAGCAGGGTTCAAAATGAGTCAAAATGATAATTGATTAATAAATGATTATATGTATTTTATCTGCTCCATAAATAATTCAAGATAACTTATCTGAATTGTTTAAATCTGTAGAATCCACATAAGCTTGATCAACTGGTCAAATTTTACAACAAGGCATGCAAATTCGGTCCAATTTTTGGCCAGACAAATACGACACACAAGCTGAATGTAAAGAATATTTTATTAGGCATTACATGGAGCAAAGATGAAATGAAAATGCTACTGAATCTTTTCTGAAGACAGTCAGAAGGTACAGACTTCAGAGGTACAGTCATATAATTAATTCATTTATAAATTCATTTGTATAATTCCCTTAGCACTCTTTTAAAACCTCTCAGCTTTTCTGCCCTGTTTTCACACTAAATGGAGCTATTCTGCGTGCTGTGCGTACGCTAGACTGTAACTGTGCTTTATGCTGTACAGTATTTATTTATCATTTGTTTAAATTGCGGTAATCGAATACGGTTATAATAATAATTAAGATATGAAATGGTAATACTAACCGTGGGGTAATACTAACCATTTTATCATTATTAATCATCAAACCAGTTATCGTTACATCCCTACATAGATGTTTTGGAAAGACTATACAAAAAAAAAGTTTAGGACTCAAGATTTATTCATAGAGTTTCACGGTCAAAAACTCTGTCAAAGGATGTTTCTGGTTAAGTTTTTCTTCTCAATTACTTGATGGCTGCAGCACTGAATAGAAGCAGGAGAAACCCAAGTTTAAATAGTGTCTAACATAATTTTTGTCATCCCTCTCGGAGGGATTGGCATGGTAATGTATATGACAGTGTTAATGTGACTGGTCCTGGCAGAACAGACCTGCTACGCTGCTGCTGCAGCAGAGCAAGTACCAAAACTTGCTACTGCCATTACATCCACAACATGCTGGGGTGAGCATGTATGAAATACTGCTGCTGCACATATAACATACATGAACTAACCCCCATACACCATACGTGAAGCACCCCATAGCAGATCTATACAGGTGGAGCTGGGGAAGGTGAAGGGTTTCTGAAGCACGCTGCAACTGCTACAGCTAGCACTAGTCATATATTTGAATGTTGAGCAGCAAGCTCATTGGCTACTGATACGGAAGAGAACTAACCTGTGCCATGTAAAAAAGATGTCATTATGTCAAAAAATTATGGGAAAAAAGGCAATAAATAGTACAAATAATGTTAGATACTCTTAAACCTCACTATACAAATTGTCACTAAAAGTAGTCATGACCAAAAAATAAAAATAAGAATAAGAATAAATAAGAATAAATTAATGAACAAAAAGGAGACTAGTTTACAGGTAATTTTGGACATAAAAATAAGTGGGTAAAATTTGACTACACAAAAAAATTGTACCCAGTTGAACACAACAGGAGGGTTAAACAGACACAGTTTTGATAATTTACATGGTATTAATTCTGGCCTTGTTCTGAAATCTAAATTCAAATTTATTTTCCGAAAACTATCAAGACTAATATTATTTTTGATGCATTTAAGAGGGCTGAGTTCTTAAGGGCAATAAAATTAGCTGGTAAGCTGTGGTGGTAAAATACTGCCTAAAATATGTTTGTTATGGGAACACCTTTTATTTTTAAACAAGAAGAGCCTTCCCTTTGGCCTTGTGGCACTGTGTGCCATTCTTGGCAGTGGTGTGGGCATAGAGTATTTGCCTCTACATGGCATTGTGCTTAAGACACATCTGAATAATCTGAACCATGTTCAGCAAACAAGTTTTCAGTTAGATAAGATGTTGTTAACAGGTTGTTGTTGTTGTTGTTTTACTATGTAGTTGCATGAAAGTATCACAAATGATTCCGAGTACATGGTGTGTTACCTTTAGTATTGACTAATATGTTAAGTGTGGATGATGTTCTGTAACAGCATTGTGGTTCAGCAGACCTTTTGGTCTTTGTCATTGAAAAACACATTTGGTAGGGATGCTTTATAAAGTTGGACGAATGTTTATGACAAGTTGTTTGATGTGCATTCACTGATGATTGCTTTCTGCAATATTGTAACGCTACTACCTTTAAATATATCAACAATTAATCAGTCTTCAATCGCCTTGAATGTTTGCAGTCTGTGAGCTTGTGATGCACACAAAATAATGGAAAGCAGTGTTTCCTGTTGACTGAGACGCTTAGGTCTTGCGCATTAAGGTAATATTCAATGTGTCAGTGGGCTTTATGCTTAAGGACCAAAGGAAGCAGTGAGTTTGGTAACATAATTCTAATGGCCACTGCCAATGATGCTTTAGTTGTTCAAAGCATTTTATTACAAAGAGTAATAAAAAAAAAAATGTGGTGGTAAATGTGTGACATGTTCAGTAATGTTTTGGCTTTTGTGTTTGCTGTTATATCCAAATATGTATCTTTTTAGCAAAATAAAATCTACAAAGAATAACTTTATTTGCTCTTTTCTTATAAACCATATTGTCCTTTTACTTGACTTTGTAGCATTTTCATATTTAAAATCTCAGACACATTATGCAAACTATGCATAAAAACTACAATAAATATATGGGTCATAGAAATACTGTACTATTCAAAGGAGTTTAGACATGCAGACTGGAATTACCTTAACAGGAAAAACAAAAAATGAATGGGACGAAGATAAGCAGAAAATAAATATTCAATCTTTATTTTCAACCAAATATTTAGTCACAGGCAACATGTTATTTCTATGTAACAGAAAGCTATATGAACAAAAAAAAAAAAAAAAAAAAAAAAACCAAACTGCCACCCCCCCCACCCCCACCAAAAAAAAAAAATAAACATCATACAACAAAAACATTAAAAGGAAAAAGCAAACAAATATACATTGTGACCTTGAGTGTTTTTTCTCTCCCCTTTAGTAAATGCAAATGCTGGTGGTTCAGTTTCAGAACGCTTTAAGAAAAAAAACAAAATGGAAGCACAACATTTATCTTGCTATGGCAAATACATCCGCTCATGGATACCTGCCTTGGAAAAAAAGCAGGACAAAACAAGTGCTTTTAAACTTTTCTGAACATTCTGGTATAAAGATAAGGTTCAAACTTTTTCCCAGCTGTATTTGTCAGCATAAAAACACCAAATAAACAGTGACATCTTTGCACATCAGTGCAAATTAAAAGTCCAGTTATTAATTAGAATAGTCCTGTGATTAATTTTTACTAAGGTAATCCTTTCAAAGGGACTACATAAAAAAAATGTAAAGAAAATTAAAAGAGAAGGAAACTATTTTATTGGCCTACATATCAGTAAATGCTTAAGATATTTTTATGCACAATGTGAAATAAAAGACATACAGGCCATGAATACTGAGTATTACTGTGTTTCTACTGCAATACAGCACACACACCAGCTGAGCAAAGAATATTGCATGGTGGAAAAGACTGGATGAGTCCATAGATCCAAGACCTGTTAATTTTGGTGGATGTTTAAAAAAGACAAAAGTTTTTGGGTGGGTAAAATCTTGAAAGAAGGCTCATCAAGAACAAGAAAATGGTAAAAGAAATGTGGGACATTCTAAACAGGCTTCATTATGGGGCAGTCAACAATGCAGTAGGACCAGATGCCACACAATTAGTCATAACTGTTGTCATAACTCCATATGCTGAATAAGAATAAAATACTGACAAGATAACTTTGGTATCAAATTGCTTTTTCTTTTTTTTTTTTGAAGATAAATTATCAGCCACATATCTATCTTAGTGCTGCTAAATACAACACAATTTCACACCACCCTAACTAGCCAAAGCATCATTGTAAGAGTACATCTACCTACAGTAAACTTCCCAAGAGATGCTCAAAAACAATCACAAACGGCAATATTATGATCTGGGCGACACAAACTCAAAAAGAAAATTACAAAATTTGCCTCTCTCTGCCATACACCAAGTGTTTGACTAACCAGTCACCATGTTTGACAGTAATGAGGTAGCGATTCGTCCTGAAAACAGGACTGATGTTTTCATATGCTCCCCAGCCAGAAAGGCCACAGGTATTGGAAAATAACCACATGTGCATGCAGGTGTACTAATACATTCACACAAAAATGAAGGGAGAAAAAAAAATAAATTCACAGATGAACAGAGAGACAAAGCACACACATGCACACAACTTTCCATCTATTCAGCAAATTCATGTACCTCAAGCAGTTTGCCCCTAATATCGCAATTAAATCAGAACCACAGGGTCACTAAAACAAGCAGTTTGTCTGTCTGTCCAACTGTCAGCCCTGGCCTTTGTGAGCTGGCAGGCAGGGAAAACCATCGATATGGAGACTGGACAAGAAACACTGGGTGTTTGGGAGAATTGTACTGTCGAGATCAAATGACCCAACTTTACCACAGGGCCTCTATCACATTCTGTCAGCTCATAGTTACATCTTTTAAACCTTAATCAAACAACATCTTGCATTAAAGAAATAAAACTAGTAATGAAGGTCTTGTCCAGCCAAAATCCACAGTAATTACGGATGTATGCATGGTTTACACATGGCTAGCAAGAGTGATAGCCTCCCTTTGGTTATCCATAGTTTTGGTTATGGTTCACATTCATTTAAAAAATAGGTGCCTTCCTACATTCTTCACTCTACTTCGGTGGCTCTGAATTTGATGTGATGTCAGGGTTTTGGTATGGAGGGGTGCTATTTGTGCTCTTGAGGGTATGTGGATGTGGCACTGAGATTCTTGAGTTGCACACAACTTTCACATGACCCTGAAACCTTGAAACCTGAAACCTCAAAACCTTGAACTGTTAGCCCACTAAAATGGAGTAAACAAAATGGATGAAAGAAGAAAAATGCTGTTTACACATTGTGAGCATATAGCTGTAGCCAAAAAACAAATAAACAAAAAAACAAATGGCCATTTCATAAAAACAAATTTAGCTTAAACTCATTTCAGGCTTATCTAAAATACATATTTCCAAGCATTTAGCAAGTCCAAATCATCATTCAAGAGTTTGGTATAATGCACCACTTGCTCCTAACTGGACGATTCTGGAGTAGCCTGATGGGCTGATCACAGGCGGAGAGAGCTTTGGCAAAGCTTGAAGGAGTGGCAGCCATGTCCCTCAAGCCTCTCTGAAGGGTCAAAGGTCAAGGATCACTGGTCTATAGGAGAGGTATGGGCAGGTAAAAGCTGTGCTTGTAAGACAGCCATCAAGGCATACAGGGCTACAGGGTGGAAGATGGGGTAATCAAAGAGGATGTACAGCCATCACATGGACTCAAACTCATCAATACGCTGCTTGGTGTTGCCCTGGCGGATCTGACGTAGGGTCTTGTATTTATCCCGACCGGCCTTCACATTCTCTGCATGCAAAACATCATTTTGGGTCTTCTTGGAATCATCACGGGCCTGGGCCAATTCTGAGCTCAAGGCCTGCAATGAAGACAATGTGTAAGCTTTGGTATTTATTCACAACAGCATAACTCTCCAAAAACATGTCTGTTAGCAGATGGTCTAACCTGTAGTTGTTTTTTGACACGTTCGTTCTTCTGGGTCTCTGTGAGTCGTTCTTCCTCACTTCTCTGGTGAGCAACTCCATCATTAGAGAGCTCAGCACTGGCTTCTGCACTGCTCTCGTCGTGCTCATCATGTTCATTCTCTGCTGCACCACCGGCTGTAGCTGACATCACAGACTTTAGCTCCTCTTTAGTTTTTTCCAAATCATCCTGAGCAGACAATGCCTATAAGAAAGATGAAAAAATGCATCACAAAACAAACACAACTTCAATCACCCAGATACAGCTGGCAAGCAACTTGACAGGGAATCAGAGAATGAGATATGGAATCAGCCCGTATTAGATCATTCTGACACTCCAGGAATACTGGCTCTTTACCCAAGATGCAGACAGAGACAATTAATGACAGTTATCATCAATACAATATTGAATAGTTCAGCCAAAAATGTACTAAACCTTCATGCATGTTTTAGATTTTTTTCTTTGTTGGAACAGATTTGGAGAAATTTAGCATTACATCACTTTCTTACTAATGGATCTTCTGCAGTAAGTAGGCCCCATCAGAATGACAGTTCAAACAGCTGATGAAAACAAAATAATCCCCACGACTTCAGTCCATCAATTAGAACTGTTTTGGCTTGCAAACGGTGCTTGATCTGAGCATGTATTTGTCCTGATTCAGACAAGAAAACTTTTTAATTGGAGAAAGCGTTATTATGGACTATGGACTCGTATTTTAGCCAAAAACAATGATTTGAAGTTAAAACACCTTAATGATGGATTCCTTTCTTACAAACCCATAGCTCACTTCACAAGACATTAACTGACAGACTGGAGTCATGTGGAGGATTACTTCTGCATTGTTGTGATGTTTTTATCAGTTGTTTGGACCCATTCACTGGATTGGAAATCCCCCTAAATTGGTGACCTTTGCAATAGTCTCGACAGCAGCATGACATGAAAAATTATTTCACCATATGGACAATTTGCATCATGCATATGAAGTAGGTATAAAAAGAGTATGTGCATCTTACTTTATGCTGCCATTCTGTTGCCTCCTCTTCCTTTTTCCTCTTGGCATCCTCCAGCAGAGCAATTTTGGCAGTAAATTCTCCCAACTCAGCTGCCTGCAAAAACCAAGCAGAGCACTGTTATATCACCCACGCACACAGTGCACAGACATTTGATACACACACACATACACACTCACATACACAGAAACACAGTACTGACCACTTCAATACAAGCCCCATGTACCATCAATCTTAACCACGTGTTTGCATTGGCACATACAATCTCAGACAATAAATAAAACATCTCAATACACTGACATGAGAAATGTCATACTTTATCAATAGATATGCACTAAAGTAAAACTTCTGGGCCGAAATTTAAAATTCTAGATGCATTTGGCCAAAAACCAAAACCGAAAATGCATTGTAATACATATAATAAAAATATAATAAAAAATGCCAATAACTTTCGGTGGCAGAAATTTCGGTGCATCCCTATTTATCAGTATTGATAATGAGCAGTAAAGATATAAATTAGGATAGTAATGATGAGATAATCATGAGAAAATAATAAAGGTATTTTTTGTGTTTTAATAACCACTGCAGTTGTGCAGTTATTGAAGTGTAAAGTAACTTTCTGTAGTTATTATAATTGCATTAGAAAAGAAGATTCACTCATCATCGATTTCTCCAGCACAGAGACTTAATAAATTAGTCCAAAATAGATACTAATTTCTGGTATTTCAGGTTGCAACCATTTTTTTGGCAATAGTTTTTTATTTTTTATTTTTTTTTTTTTTAACATTTTCAGAAGAATTCCCATCAAGTATATCCCAAGTTTATTTTCAAATTTTATAAAAAGGTTAGATTTAGGTTTTTATAAACAATATAAAGTCTTGTGAAGAGATACAATCTGCTTAATAAAACTGCAAGTAGTACTGAAAGGGCCCTCACCTAATGTTTTGGACATTAAATGTAACGTAGAATTTTAAACCTACATCTAAGTGTATTTTTATGATAGCAGTACTTAAATCAAATGTAAACTAGATAACACAGACATAAGTAGCACAAATGAGTTAATTCCTCTTTTAAACCTTTAAAAATGTAGTCTTTTTTCTATTTTTAATTGAGTGATTGTAACTTTTATCTGTTGTTTTTTATTCTTTAAATTTTAGATTGTAATGTTTTGATGTTCTACTAATAACCATAAAGGTACAGCTGTCATTAAACCAGAGAGAAAGCTAGCTGCATGGCTAGAAACTGCTAATCAACTGAATGTGCAAGTAGCAACTATGTTACAATGTTTTCATGCATCATTGTCAAAATGTAAATTCATCATTGACTAAATGTCATTAAATCTTGGGCACAAAGTCAAATAATTGTATGTGAGAGAGTCAGTGGTAACATCAATGCATTCCGATTGGTCAGTGTTAGAGGGACTCATCTTAGCCCAACAGTTAGCCTGCCCCAGATCAGGTTAGTTTCCCAGAATAAGTTGCCACAGTGCTTGAGATCTTGTCACCAAATCGGGCGACAAAAAGTCTGGCTTATTTGGTAACCTTGTTTTATGAAACAGCCCCCAAATTTAGACAATCAGACAATCGTTATAACTGGGGGTTAGGGATGCACGATAGATCGAAATGAAATCGTATTCGCGATTAGGCAGAAGCTGCGATTGTCATGCATATCTTTCAGTGAAGCACGGTTCTGTGATCAGCAGTAAATCTTCATCCGAAGGCCAGATGGTGCTCTTGCGCGGAAATGCCAAACACGCCCGAAGACGACACCCATGAAATCATGATCGCTGCAGCTGAATAAACAGAAGTTTTCTTTCATGCATACATTTCGGTGTCCTCAGAAGCCCTATTACATTACACCAGCCCCAACTGGCTGGCAGACGTGACATTGTGTCTGGGACACAACCCCTCAGTATAAAGGGAGCGACACGATGTTACTTCGACACTCAAAAACCTCTTCTCACTTCATACCAGAAACCTACCTTTTTCGAACTCTTGGACAAACGACGGGCCACCACGCCATTTTTCGCCTGGCTCCTTCAATTTGCACTCCAGCCGATTACAAGGATTGTTCAATCTTACGATGGCTGCAGCAACACAGACTGTCCCAGCTAGGGAGGGAGAAGCTGTGCAACTTTGTTCATGCGGGAACAAAATTTCATGCAAAGATACACACCAGGTCTGCTCTGCATGTCTTTGGCGATCGAGAACCCCAGTTCCTGTGAACACTGCGCACGCTTCACTATGAAGAGTCTTCGTCGCAGGCTAGCACGCCAAGCTAGCCAGCTGCCACTCCACAGGTACCCATTCCTGTAGAGCTGCCCACCACAGCAGCTTTATCCTGGGATGAACAACTGATGTTTGCGTCCCTCTGCCCAATGTGCTTAGCAGAGGAAGAGGACGTGCTTGACTTCAAGGAAGAGGGACAATCAGACTTTCTTCTCTCTTTTCTTCTTTTCTTCTCTCCGCTTCTCAGTGTTGATCTGCAGGATGTGTGCAAACGCTGCAGAGAAACAAAATATTCTGTGGCCGATCGTGGTAGCAAAGTTTCGCTATGAGGGTAAGAGGCTGCCGAGAATGAAACGGGTGGCACGGCAGCTCCTTCCTGTGTTTCCAGAGCTCTTGGAGGAGCTTGCGGTGACCTGGAAGGACAAACCGTTCACCAGTAAGGTGCCTGAGCAGGGGGGATCCACGCTTGATGTGGAGGGAATGGAGAAGGAAGGACTTCTCCGAATGCCCCCCCCATGGAGCTGTTAGTTGCCACTTGCACCCAAAGCACACGGCGGCTGTAAATCTGACGTTGCCATCCAAAGTGGACCGTTTCCAGTCAAGTGTGACGGAACGTGCTTATAAAGCAGGTTGCTCTCTGTGTTAGGGCTCTGAACGCGACCTCTATGCTGACCGCGTACCAAGCGGAATTGCAGGACTAAGCGTCAACCACACCAGGTCAGATGCACTGGGAAGAGATGTGTGTCATTACAGATCTTTCTCTGCATCTTCAGAGGTGCGCGGTTCAAGCCGCAGGCAAGGCCATGGCCACAATGTTCATTCAAGAGAGAGGACGTTGGCTTAACTTGGCGAATCTCTCTGACAGGGAAAAAGAAGCCATCCTGGATGCACCAGTGGTCGGAGAGGGCATTTTTGGCTCGGCAAGGAAAAGAAGAGGGATGATGAGGCTTTACAGCTCTGTATGCCTAGGAAGGCACAGACTGCACCCCCTCTGCCACCCCGACAGACCTTTGCACAAGTTATGGCCTGCCCACCCCCCCAGTTATCGCATTCATAGACGGCAGAGAATGAACGTGAATGTAGTGGGTCAAAGCGGAGTCACGGAGCAGAGAACTGCCTGGCCTAGGAAAAACTATACGCCTGCAACAGCTCAGACGGTCCAGCCAGCTTCTCAACTTCATCCTCATCCCCATCCTCAGGGAGCAAGGAGAAAGAAGGCGGCTATTTGCTGGGGTTTTCCCCGGGGAAGGGAGCCAACAGCCCCCGCGTTTGATAGCTCCCGACCCTCAGATGTTCAGCATTCAACAAGGGACGAGTTCCTAAGTTCCCAGATGTTCTGTGTGGAGAAGAGAGCCTGACTGGGTCAGGGGAAGCAGAGCAGTGAAAAGGATGAGAGATGGTGCAGTGGTGCACACCCACCCACTTGTCACAAGCACTTTTCATGTTCAAAACTCAAAGTTTTCACTGTATCCCCAAAAAATAACTCCCCAAAAAATGTTGCAAAACATGTTGACAGAACACAGTACAACATCACCTCGTTGTGATGGGACACTTAAACTCTGTCAAAGCGCTAAGTGCCCATGCATCGTAAACTCGTTTACGATTCAGCCACACGATGGCGCCAGAATGCTGCGAATAAACAGTTGCAGAGAATGCACAGTCCTGCTGGGTATTAACAACAATACAATTTGGGTACAGACTGCAGTTTGGCGCTTCCCGTCCGCTTTTTAAAGGGATAATTCATTCTCAGGTGCGGAGAGAATTAAAGCATGTTCTTCAGGAAGAGATTTCCTCTCTGTTGAACAAAAGGGCGATAAGAGTGGTCCCACCCGAGCAGAGCCACAGCGGGTTTTACTCAAGATACTTTCTCGTCCCAAAGAAAGGGACTCAAGCTCTACGTCCCATATTAGATCTACGGCGAGTTGGTCCTCACCGCATACATTTGCTAGGTTTTATAAACTGGATGTTACAGCTTAAACTTTAGCACATGCTCTACTGAGCGAAGGAATGTGAGTCATGAGTCAGACTTATTCAGCCCCGAATGCGTTGATTGTGGTTGGCAGGAGACTTCGAGACAGGCTATCTGCCAATATGGGAGTTAGGATATCCCATACTAGCGTAACGCCATTCTCTGATAGCATTTAGTGAGGTGTCTCACAAGATCACCTTCCTTGCTGTGTGAAGCGAGGAAGAGGTGTGCTTGTTTTAAATGTCGAAGTGACGTTGTGTCGCTCCCTTTATACTGAGGGGTGGGGAGGCCACTCCCAGACACAACATCACGTCTGCCAGCCAACTGGGGCTGGCGTAATGAATTAGGGCTTCTGAAGAATACGCAAAAGGGGCGTATCCCATAGTAAAACACCTCACTTAATGCAATCAGAGAACCGGGGTTACGGTAGTAACCTATTGATTTAACTGTATTAATTGATTCAACGTGACTAATAAACACACGACTACGACAATATATGGTTTATCTGAGTTTTTATTATTATAATTTTCATTATAATAAAGTATATTTATAATACAATGTCTTTATCACTGCTTAGAATACTATGAAATATGTTGTGTGCCTTATTCTGTGTAAGAAGCCACATCATCTCACAGATGGATTTATTTCAAATACTCGACTGATGTTATGAAGTGAGTTTGGAGTAAAAACATGTTATTAAATGTGGTATTTTCACATGCTTTCAGATGTACTACCTACACAGAGCCGTAGTTCACTGAGAAGCTACACAAACAGCTGTCATTATCGCGAACAGTTTCATAATCGCGCAATAATATTGTCTATTATAATAATATCGATTTTTTTTTTGCATAACCTATCAGTGAACTACGCCTCTGTGTAATAATTGCTACTCCATCTGAAAGCAGGTGATGGAGATTTACTGCTTATTACAGAACCGGCTTTACTGACAAAATGCGCATGGAAATCACGTTCGATTAATCGTGCAGCCCTACTGGGGGTGTTCCAACAGCATCAGCTTCTAATGCACCACCTCCTTCCCTATTCAGGGGAACCAAGTTTACATACCTAACCTAGATGTTCTCAAAAGGTTTGATATCACTCGGCAATGTACCCATCTGTACCAGAGGCGTTGTTAGTTTTTAATCTTTTTATTTTTGCATTTATTTCCATTTAATCATCAACTATATTTATTAGCCATTTTTTGATTAGTTGTTGCAGCTTGAAGATTTACACAAACCTTTCTTGATTGTTTATACAAAACTGGCCAAGGAGACATACCAGTTGTTCCTGGTTCTTCATCTGGTCAGCTGCTTGTTTGGCCAGTGCTGCTTTGGCCTCCTCAGCTGCCTGTTTCTCTTTTTCCAGTCTCTCTGCCTCCTCCTTTGCTTTTTTCCGCTCCTGTTCAAGCTCTAGAGCTTTACGTGTTTGCTCCTCCAGTTCTACACAAACACAGACACACATGGATCATAACACGTACTGGTTATTTTAATCAGAATGTAGCAGAAAGTAGCATCATTTCACCTCTTGATGTAGATGTTGGAGAATTAAGGTGCCCTAAATTCTCTAACATCTACATCAGTGCACTGATCAGGAAGGCAAATTCTATGAGGACAACTTCAACAGTCAACCACATGAGACATCGTAAACACTGGCATGACACTACAAAATGCCTGTGTAGCTGGAAATGTTTTGATCCCTCAGATCTTTCCTATGCCAAACACAGACAAATCAGAAACCCAAAAACCGCAACAAATCTAGCTAATGGGAAACATGGGAACTCAGGAGGAGGATGCAAAAGGAAACAAATCTTTTTTTTTTTTTTTTTAAAGGGACTTCAAAGTGTTTTTTTCTGGTTTAAGAAAATTACCTTTCTCAGAAGGCAGCCCTATGAGAGGCGAGAGATTTAGGTTTAGTTAGTATGACACTCCACTAATGTGGAGAAAGTCATTTAGCCGCTGACATCACTTACTTTTTATAGCTGCTCTCAGCTTGTAATATAACACATTTCAACAAAAGTCTTGTAGAAATCTTAATTCTTAACATCTGAACCTCCACAAGACACAAATAATAATAATAATAATAATAATAATAACTAACAATAAAAATTGGATAGAAAAATAAATAGAATTAACAACGTAAAAAAAAAAACAACTTACTTTTTAAGCTAGAAAAAAAAAAAAAAATTTCCCGAAAATGCTCAATATGCATTTAGAAAATTGTTTTATTTTTATTTAAATGTTTTCAGTCATTTTTTTAAAGTGGTGGTTGACAGTTTTTTTTTTATTGTGTTTATGGGGTGCAGTCTAACATGTGTTAATGCAACAACAAAAAAACCCCATTATTTTTCACATAATTTGTCTTTCACAAATGAAGTGTTTGCCAGCAAGTATTGCTGGCTACCACGGCAGTTGCGTGCATGTATACATAGCACGCTTCTCGTAGCAAAAATATGTCTATACACATAAAGACAAAGTGTATAATACGAGGGCACAATCATGAACCCAGGTCACCTAGACCAGACTGAAAGACTAGACCGGCACTTTAGCGTCAAAGAGGAGGGACTTCTCAAAAACAGTGCAACATTGCTTTGCCCCCTTTGTTGCATGCTCCCGGGTGAGGGGTTTATGTAAATTTCAGGGTTTGTGATGTCACCAACCCAGGAAGTAGCTAGCTGTAGTCCCTACCAGCCGTATTTGCAATTCTCCATTTGCACTGAACTTTCACTAACTGAAAAAATAATGCATTGAATTAACAGTGCTTGCATTTTAATGCCTTGTATTTTCAGGGCTTGCATTTTTAGGTTCTGAAATTTAACCTGTTTATTTAAGCAGTGAATATTTCAATTCAAAATATTTCACACACATTTTCATAACTAAATTTTCAAAAATTCATATTCACCTTCCGAAAGTCACTTCCCAAATATTCAGTCTGTTTAAAAATACGATGTATAATATTCTACAGGTAAATTTCGGTCCATTTTATTTCACTTTACAAATTCGCTTCCACAAATTCAGTGGTTCAAATTGGCCAGAAAATTCGTCATTGCACATCCGGGAGCTGCAGGAATAGAAGTAGAGCACCGATGCACGATCTCCAGCTGCTGTCAGTCACTCAACAGCAGGTGTCGCAAGCGGCTGTTGATGAAGGCCAAAGCGACTAGTAGTAATGCAAGTCATTCATTCACAAAAACTGATTTGCAGAAATGAAGCAAGCGCTAAGTAGAAGTTATGATTACCAGGGCCAGTATGTATATGCGGAAAAGCTGATTGTGTTTACGCTTAATTTAACATCTTTGCTGCTACTCATTTATCTGTGTAGACTACACGTAAGCAGCTTTCTCTAACGCAAAGGAGATTATAATGTTGTTTTACCCGACGCTGATTTACACAACTAACATTACATCTGATGAAGACATACTGCTTTTTGTTTCAAAGACATTTGTCATTAATTTTCTTCCATACAATCAACCACCCCTTTAAGTTTTTTTTTTCATTTTGTCAAGTTCATGCAGTTTATTGTTAATAAAAAAAAGACATGGTTTATTGTCATGCAATAACAATTTGGTATTGAGTCCTGAAGTCAAACCATTTGAAAACCAATGATGTCAGATGTTCTACTTCCTGGCATTAGAGAAGGAAGAGAGGGAGAGATCAGCTCGCACAGTGAAGTCCACATATGTTTGTACCTTTCTGTGCTTTTATCGTCTGTTCCTCAATCTGTCTCAGTCTCTCGATTAACTCATCTTTTTCTCGCTCTATTCTTTCCTTCTCCTTTTCTGCATGCTCTCGTTTCTTCTTCTCATTCTCAAGCTGAGCTCTGATGGAGACAGAGAAAGATAGAGTAAATTTGATTTGTGCAGCAAAACCTCAAAATTGCTTTGTCTGATGCCCAGAGTCACCACTTCTGAGAAAACAGAACTAGAAATAAAGCTGCATACAACTGAAAGTCCAAGTAACTAAAATGATAAAAAAATTCAAGTAGACTTGGATTTTAAAGCTCAGTTCATATAGATTATTTTTATGATGTCCCTGTGAACTTTTTTAAGCTTGAAAATTTAGTTTGCATGGATTTTCAATGGCTAGACAAACATGTTGAGAGAATACTGAAAATTCGTTCATTTGTTATTTTGAAGTTAAAACAAGATTTATGGTTTTGATGTTGAACTGAGAGCATCTTCATCTGTCCTCAAGGTAAAAATCTGAAACATTTTTGTTTTGTTATTTAGCAAGCTCCAATAGTTAAAAATGCATAGAATATATCCTGTATAGAAAGTGATTAAACAATGTAATAATTAAGCATACTTAATAATAGTAATAATTTAATAAAGCATTTAAAATGTACATGTAAATACATGTAAATGTATTTATACTATTTATACTAGGACAAATAAGTATAGATAAAAAATGTATGAGAGATAAAAAAGTAAATAAAAGTTTATATAAATGATGTCATGTAAGTGTGTTCATTGTCACCTCTCTATCTGTTTCTGGTGTTTTTCTTCTCTGGCCTGAGCCTTCATCTGCTGCACCTCAATGGTGTCAGGCTTCCTCCTCCTCATGTACAGCTCATGGTTGCCCATACACAGAGCCAAGATGCGCTTGTTGATTCGCAATCGTGGTGCATAGAAAACAAAGTCCTGCAATTACAATTGAAAAGATTCAGTGAACATGTTTATGTTTGATCTCTGCATGCTATGATTGATATGACTGATACTTGTACAAAATATGTAACCATGTTTTGAGAAGTTACGACTTTGTGCCCACAAATGAGACCCATATATAGTCATAATGGGCAACTCCCAACTGATGTCAGATTGTATCTGCTAAACTCAATAAATCAAAATTAATTTGATAACTTAAAAATGGATCAAAATTCTTTTGATAGTTTTCTTTTCCTTCCTTTAGAAAATTAGAATAACAGATAACAAAAAAATGAAATATACACACGTTACAGTATAAAGCAAGTTGTTCAGTATAAACAAGAAGTTTGACACTATTATGTATGGTTGCAGAGTTATTAGTAAAGTTATTTATTATAGTGTCAACTTGTGAACACTAATTTTGTGCTTGCTTTCACAATGTACGAATATGTCAATAACTATAATGGTATGCTAATCAGATTTGACATTCTTAGTCATTGAATTTTGATTGGCTGCTGAGTCATATTAGAGGATATGTCAGGACATCCAACAAAGATGTAAGTAACTGTATGGTAAAAGCATTATTATACATTTTAGTTTGTAAACAGCACATAATAACATTTTTGCAAATAAGGCTCAACCAGAATATGGACCTTAACTTACCACTAACTGATGTGCATGTAAACTTGGTCCAAACTTCTGTAGTTCAAACTGACAAAATAATCATAATAAACAAAATACGTACGGGTGCTTTTTTATCAATGGGCTTGATGACAAACTTCTTATCGTTGAAAGAAATGTTTCGGATCTCACTCCATGGGAAACCAATCTTTGGTGTGAGCCTTAAAAAAAAAAAAAAAGGAAGAAAGAACAAGAATAAAAACGTATGCACATTTTATCAACATTATTTAGAAAATCATGTCAAAAACAGCCAGCAGTGGGCAGCAGAGGAAAGCACATCAACTCTTGACAGACAATCAAATCAGCTGACCTCTTAGGCTACGACCTAGGTCCGACGCAGAAGTATATATCAGCCTTTAAAATTAATATTAAAGTAATTTTTTTTTTTGGAGTTGACTGACATGCGTTGACCTGGGCATGAACACTATGACTGGATATCTACATTATATCCTGATTATGAAATGGTCCCCCACTGTAAACAAGACTCAAGGCTATGTTTCCCTTCACCCAGGGGAAAAAGGCCAAAACAACACATGCTGTGACTCACCCTGTTCTAATGTCTGCCCTTTAAGGCAGAGAATGAATGGGTGCTGAACCAGGAGGGAGAGGTCAACTCATAATACAAATAATACTCACAAAATAATATACACAAGCTTCCGTGTTTACCATATGTGATGCATTGTGTGTCAGTTATTGATTAATTAATTTTAATTTTTAAATGAACTACCCCTTTAATAAATTCTTTAAAAAAAAAAATGCACTTGAATAAAGCTCATAGTTCAGCTAAAAAGACTGACTGAAAAAAATAGGAATAAAACTGAACAAAAGTGGCAAACAGTTACACTGTTACAAAAAATTATATTTCTAATAAATGCTGTTCTTTTAAATGTAAAGGATTCTGAATAAAATGCATCACGGTCTCCACAAAAATCCTTGAGTAATGGATGCTGAATATTTAGCTTTTATCACAGCAATAAATCACATTTTAAAATACATCCAAACAGAAAATATATTTTTACTATTATTAGTAGTATTACTGTTTTTACTGTATTTTTGGCCTTGGTGAGCAGAAAAGACATAAAATAATAATAATAATAAAAAAAAATAAATAAAATCCTACAGACTCCAAACTTTGGTACAGTAGAGTTTATACATAAAGTAAGTGTTTTTCTGTGTAAGACATACTTGTCTTCATGTTCATAAATGTTGAGACCAAGAGCATCCACTCCCAGCCAGAGCTCTGTTCCCTTCTTATTTTTGATCTCAAAGTAATTCACTCCATACATCTCCAGATCCTGAGCGATCTTCAGATACTCCATCATGGAATCCTCTCTGTAAAAACACAACCATGCTGGGAATAGAAATACTCCTATTAAGTATTGTGAAGTGCATTGTGTGTATAGTTGGGGACTGAGAACACCAGTGCCCCAAGCGAGTTTTTGTATTAGAAGCTATTGTTATGTGTACTCTGCATTGTCTGTGCATGTGTTTGTGTCGAGCCTTACCTCAGCATACCCCTGTGTTCCTCATGCCACGTCTGTATTCTGTCCTCCCACTGTTCTTTAGTCAGTTTATGTTGCTCCAAAACTCTACATAATATTCACAATGCACACATGATGAATCAGTCTGGCATCACTTTAGGGGCTCAAAAATTGGCTAAATAATCAATATTTTGTAACAATATATTGCACATACTCTCAAGGAACACATAAAACAGGAGACCTAAAAATCATGCCTTGAAATTCCTGAAGGCAGGGGAAAGCTTGGAATATGCTGTTTGTATTGGTTTCATTGTATGGGGTTAGATTTGTTTCATATTTCTAGATAAATAGATTTTGATTAACAAATTAGTCAAAGAAATTTACAAAAAAATGTAAAGAGATTTACAAAAAGTAAACCTTGTGAGTAGATAATGCACATAAAAACCTTGCAATACTGAACAATGTCTTTTGTGTTTATTTCTATGCATTTATTTTGAATATATTTATTTGTATTTATACAACAGTTCTTTCTGGTCCTCAAATCTGATTGGCTGATAAGAGTGCGATATTAGAGTGATATCAGAGCTCCTCCAACCGCTTCCTGTTTGTATCATGTATCACTCCGCTTGCCTTATTTCTCATAGCGAGTGTCATGGCAGATGCCCAAATCCACTATAATTTAAGAAAAATACTATTTTTGTGTCACAAAATGTAGTTTTAAGAGATTTTTAGGCGAGAATGGACTTCAGAGATAACTATTTGAAAATTTGCTCTGACGTTTTCGAAGATGTGAGCTCCAGGACGTAACCAGCCGCTCAGCAATCATAAACCCGCTAAGTGCGCCTCACAGTGGCCAGATCTTCTGGAATTTACCGCTAGCTCTGGTGACTCTGTAGTGGTTAAACATGAGATATAATTCACTTTGGGTAAATCTAATGGACAGTCTTTGGTCTTTTATGATGACTGTTGTTGTTGTTTATTAAATATTATTCAATAAACAATATTCTATATAAATAATAAAAATGATGGTAATTTTAGTTACATTGTTCTGCCATTAGATGGTGACAAGAGACTGTTTTACGAGTCAACAGTTAAGACTTTTAAATTGAAAATACTAAAGCAGGAGTTTTGAACAAGGAATTAATTTTTTTTCTTTCAAAAAGCTTGTACGCAGCCAACAAATGCACCAAGCAGCGCTGTCATCAGGAATCACCTTTAACAGATGAAAGGATACTACGAGCAAAGACTCGCTGATTAGTAAAGTCATTGCATCACTGTAGTGCCCATTAGAAGCTCCAGTTCCCACAGAAACCTGAGGCTGGACCAGCCAACGCGCAGTCATAAAATAAAAATAAGCTTTTTAAATGCTATTTGAGCATAAGAAACACAATTTATGGGGTAGTTCATTTTACATTTTGTTTCCGATTTGAACTAACATATTTTAATTGTGAGTTCAGCAAGCAGTTTTAGAGATTTCAGGATTCCCTCATTCATCTAGACAGGACTTGGTCTTGTATGAGCTGCCCCCGGCAAATATGGCTGCAGAGTAAACAGATTTTCCTTGAAAGTGTCTTTGGTATGAGCCTATCGGATATTCAGTCTAATGATTTATTGAGAATGAGACGTATGAATGCTGGATTAGATACAGGTAATCACAATCACTGAGTCCATCTCTCTCTCATAATATTGTACAATATATAATACACTGCTTTTACTACAGTAATACAATAAGCTTTTAATGAAGCAACTCAACATTCCTTCGTTACTAGTTATAAAGTGACATTTTCGAATTAGTAAAGAAGGCTTGGGCTCACCTGTTAAACTGATTTGAATCCTTGGTGTAAGGAAGTTCTGAACAAAAGAGGGCTTTTAAAGACTGTTGTTATTTTTTTGTTTTCCACATGTTTGTTAGACCTTGGTAAGTGTGAATGTAACTGCTTACAATTAAACTCTAGAGCATGAGCTAACTTTTAATTTAGCGCCACAATAAATCAATTTTCTGTGGCTAATTTTTGGGTTTTCAACTTTTTTCTGGATTCTGTGTTTTATAATTTAATACAAATTTATCATCGAAATGGTGTCTAATGAAACTTAACTTTTAAACTAACAATTTAATTAATCTTTTCAAATGTAATCAAATAAAATTTAACAAGTCATTTACAACACAATAAGCTGCAGAAACTAGTCAACCTCAGTAATGAACCAGTTGAGTATCCTGACCAATCCTTATCATATTCCAGTTTCAGCTGTCTGTAAGTCACAGTGCTCTCTACAAGGTGATTCAACAAGAGGCCATTAAAAGCTTGCCAAGGCACAGGGACATTTAATTATAGCCTGCAATGACGCATGGAGTTCTGTTTTACCCTGCGTACTGAAGCATGAGAGTATCAAACAAATAAAAAAAAAAAAAAAAAAAATCCACCCTGAAATCCTCATCTTCTGAATCTGAATCCGATAGTATCTTATATTTATGTGCCATTTTGAACTACAAATCCATAATAAATTATAGTAGAAATGTTCATTACATCTGAAACAACCGTCCAGCTACTCACAGGGGTGGACATCCAACTTGTGTATTACCATGTTGAGAAGACAGGCTTACCTCTGTGGCAGCAGCCTGTCATTGGTGAGGTAACCGGGCTTGTGGATGTCTCTGTTGTAGTCTGCATACTTGGCCTGAACGGAGTAAGAGGCCAGTAGGACTGCTGTCTCCGGAGGACAGTAAATTTCATCATTCAAAATGGCTTCCTTCACCTAGACAGCACAAACAGCTTAATTATGCCATGTTTGATCTAGGCTTGTTTCTTTAGACTGTTCCATTCCTTGAAACTCATCTTGGAATTGCTGTCATAGCAAGAGTTTGAAAGGCTCAAAGCTACTCAGGACTATTTAATGTAAACAGGATTAGATCAGCAGTGGAGCTGATAACAAATGTCTGAGTCCTGCTATTGCTCCAGACTTACTGCTTGCCACATTTAGAATTGTGCTCATTCTCTCAATTCAAATAAAGGGTTTTCAGTACAATGACTTTGATCTATATTAAGTTATATTATTTAAATATATCCATATAGCCATGTAAACATTACATGTGCACAATCATATACCGTTTTGAGTAGATGAATAATAATATATGGAATAGAAGCATCATATTATACATACATACATACATACATACATACATGCATACATAGCTCAAAATAAAATTAAGGCAAGTTATTGTGAATCAATTTCACCTGCAAAATAAAAACAGGTCCACCGGAGAGCCAACAGCAAAACAGCGCCCAAAGGGGGAATCGTTTTGGAGGTGGTGGCCAGAGACAATTGTTCTATCCTTACCCTTTTATGATTGATTTGTCTCTAGTTTTATGTTTTGTTAGGGTCCTTCTCACTAGCATGAGTCAGTACCTGCAGCCCAATCAGGCTGCTCAAGTAGTCCAGCTCCTCTAGGAAGGCACACCCACATGCACCACCAAAAGGAGGTGTGGTGTGCCTTAAAGCAGTCTCAAGAGCATGGAGGAGATACCAGGAGATGGGCCGCTAGACGAGGAGAGCTGAACAGGGGAGTAGAAGCACAACATTCCAGCAGCAGGACCAGTATCCACTCCTTTATACAAGGAAGGACAGGATGAACATGTTTCTCACCAATATGTCAGAAACAGTCTCAATGAGCGTGGCATGAGGGCCCAACATCCTGCAGTGAGACCTGTGCTCAGCCCAGCACTGTATAGCTCGACTGGCATTTGCCAGAGAGCACCACAATTGGCAGGCCCGCCACCGGCACACCATTCTCTTTGCATATGAGAAACAGTCTCAATGAGCGTGGCATGAGGGCCCAACATCCTGCAGTGAGACCTGTGCTCAGCCCAGCACTGTATAGCTCGACTGGCATTTGCCAGAGAGCACCACAATTGGCAGGCCCGCCACCGGCACACCATTCTCTTTGCATATGAGAGCAGGTTCACACTGAGCACATGGAACAGATGTGAAAGAGTCCGGAGATGCTGTGAGTAATATTATGCTGTCTGCAACATCATCCAGCATGACCCTTTCAGCAATGGGTCAGTGACGGTCCGTGGAGGAAAATCGTTGGAGGTTTGCACAAAAACTCTATGTGCTAGCCAATAATACACTTACTGCTGTCAGGCACCAGGATACAATCCTCAGAGCCAATGTCAGATGTTACACTGGTGCATTGGGCCCTGGGTTTTTCCTGTTGCATGACAATGCCCTGCCTCATGTGGCCAGAGTGTCTGGGCAGTTTTTGAATAACAAAGGCACTGATGTCATTGACTGGCCCTTATGTTACCCAGACCTGAATCCAACTGAGAACCTTTGGGATGGGAGTATCGGAGCATCCCAAGCCACCAAATAGCACCACTGACTGTCCAGGACTTCACTGATGCCCTGACCCAGGTGACCTTCCAGGACAGTGTCTGCCATCTCATCAGGAGCATGGCTAATGATTATTAAAGGGGCAGCCCTACAAATACGTATGATATATGGACCACTGCATTCTGTAAAGCTCCCTGCCATTGCCGTGTACCAGCTTCAGCATGGCCCCAATGAATAATGATTCCAATGTGTGCACAAATTTTCAAGGTTTGTTGAGCATTTTTAGGGCACCAAAAGCCCTAAAACCTTGATGAAAAATAAAAAGAATAATCCAAAGAAAAACAATAGGGCCTTTCGCCCCTTTAGGCTTGGGTGCTAATAATAATCTTAAGGAAAACTCTGCACCCACTAGGGCTTAAAAAATGCAAGAACTGTTGCAATGCATTTTTTTCATTTAGTGCTTTTTTTGTTTAAAATACATTTATCATTACTTTTATAAATAAATGATCACTGAAATTGTGGTAATAACAATCATTAGGCACTGTTCTGTAAGACAAAAAAGATTTACTCTTAATATAAAGATTGCCCATCCTTAAAATCAGGTATGCATCCAAATAAAGGGTTTCCAAAGTCAGTCCTGTAGGGCCAGTGTACTGCAGAGTTTTGCTCATACTTGCTCAACACACCTGCCTGGAAGTTTCTAGCATTCTTATTAAGACCTTAATTACCTGGTTCAGGTGTGTTTAACAGGGTTTAGAGCTAAACTCTGCAGGACACAGTCCCTCCAGGACCGACTTTGGAGACCCCAGATCTAAATTATAGAATTCTGTTATTTCAAGACTTAAAATTACAACCACATTGTTTTTGCTTCGGCACCACTGAAATTATTCCACATCCATCCCAACACAATATATTATAGTCTTTTTTTACACCAAATAAATGCAGTCTATTCCAAGTGTGCAGAGTTTAGGTTCCCCAATACCTGTAAGAAGAAGAGACGTTGTGTTATCTCTTGGATCAACTCTTCAGAAACATCTTCTGGAAAAAACTTTGCCCGGAACTTGAACTGCAGAGGGTTTTCCTTTCTAACATCCTGCTGAGTCACCTGCCAAATTTTCACAGAAACACATTAAAGAATGTTATTTGCCCTGATCTGAAGGAGCTGATTTAGGAAATTTGGCAAACACGTTTATCCAAAACCTCAGGTATACGAAGTATACATTTCAGTTCAGAACTGAGATTTGAACCCATAAACTTGCTAGAACCACACTCTACTAATTGAGCTACTGGAATGCCATATAAAACCTACATAAAGTATCCAAGATTCTACTAACTACAGTAAGTAAAGCACAAATGTGTAAAGAATTGCCTAATGTCTAAGCAGACTCCTGAGTTTACTAAACACTTTTCACTGAAGTCACTTAAAAATGTAAAGAAATCTTGCCATAGATAATTTTGTTTCATTCTGCATTTCCTGCTGTTATGATTTCTGAATGAAACACATGCAGAGGGGTGCATGTGTGGAGAAGGCATTTGAGGGTTGTTTTTGCAAGTTTCCATAGAGCTGTTTATAAGGGAAAAGTTCAGGCTTTTACACAGACTTTTACAGCAGAACATCTTTAACCACAGCCTCATTTTCTCCCATTGTTTTTTGCTGCAGTTCAACAGGAAGCCAATTAAACCGCACATCTGAGGTGTAGGCAGCTTAATAAGAACAGCAGTACTAGCACGAGACATGGAAAAGTGGGAGGGCAAGCCTTACCTTTTTATTCAGCTTCAGCCACGTTGTGTAGCCTTTACTGTCTACGTACTGCAGACCAAAAAACCAGACCTCTCGCAGACCTACTGTCTTCACAACCTGAATAAAAGATTAAACATGTGAGAACCAAATACTGCTCTAAACAGGCAAAACTCAATCAACACTCAAACAATCATTCAGCTTAGTATAGTGGGAAAGGTCTATTCAGAAAGCCCTGTTCACATCAGTCAGTAAGGTCAGGACGTTTTTTGGGGTGAGATCTTCTTTTTCCTTCTCAAAATCAATTCAAAGCACAAGTTAAAAAAATTCCCTTCTGGGAGAGGTGCACAATGCGCAAGATCCACAGTCAGGTTAAGTCACCTTTATTTCTATAGCACTTTATACAACACAGACTGTTTAAAGGAGTTTTATAGAATTAAAAGGGAAACTACCAGAATCAATAATGCAAATTCAAAAATGAGGCAAATCCAAAATTCAGCAGGTGTATCAAGACAATTGTGTCATTATTCAGCTCCAGTCAGTTTAGTGTTGGTTCAGTTCAGTTCAATAAGTATTGTGAAGCTCTGCAATTTTTTTTTGAGCACATAAATATTCAATATATTGTTTGAAATAAGTACTCATTATATGGTGGTGCAATCAGGGAAATGATTGAATAAGTAAATATTTCAGTAAATGTCACAGGAGCCAGTTAACACAGACCGCTTGATGGGACATTTGAGCGCAAAGTCTCGTAAGTCGACCATCTGAGTGGCAAAAGTTACAAAAAAGTGTTTGTTAAAAGAAGAAAGGGTTACTTGAGAAAATAGTTTACTAATACAATAAACACAGACATGTAGCAGAACTGACTTTAGACTGCTGAGATGTTATTTCCAATTCTTGCGAAAAAGCCAGTTTTTGCAGCATGGTTCGAAAGACTACCTTAGATTTATGACAAAAATCAAACCCCTCACTTGCAAGCTACCTAATGTGCCTTTTCTCAAGAGCAACAGAGAACAATGACATTTCCGAAATACGGAAAATAGAGACACTTTTGAAATCAAAATATTTGTATGAAAAGGAACACAAAGAAAGGTCCTGGCTGATAAATTAGATCCAAAAAAGTGGAACAAGTAAATGTAGACACTTACCTGATCAAAGAGCTGTTTGCCAGTGGTGTTGGGTTGGATGGCAAATTCTAGCTCTGCATCCATAGTAGTCACACGCACATTAATCTGTTTGGGGAAAAAAGAAAAAAGAAAATCCTGATTATTTATTCTCACTGAAGAGTGATTATGGTGTGAAGGAAAAAGGAAAGTACCTGGGACCTGGGACTCCTTCCTAACCATTAGGCCACGGCTGCCCCAGTGGTATATCACAGTCCAGAATGTATCAGAAAGAGTCCTAATTGATACTTTTCATTTTTGTTACATTGTAGCCACAGTAATCAAATTTCTTTTTTTTTTTTTGGTTAATTGTGCTAACAATAAATGCTAGTACCTATCATTCCCTCCACCTCATACAAACAAACATGCACATAAGAGAAAGGTGATCCAGTGAGCCGTCCTGCTGGGATTGAGTTACAGCAGAGTTTTCAGTGGCTCTGTCTGCCATATACCGCAGCCTGGTCTTCCTTTCTCCTCTCTTGATCCTCTTGGTCATTAATTTATAATGAAAGCTCTAGGGTGCATCACATACTATACCATGAATATAGACATCGTTCCTCAACTGCCTTGCTTTTTGTGCACAAATAAATGGCTTTATCACAAATTGGTTAGTATTTATTCAGTACATTCCATGCCTACTGCCAGCTATACCAGAAAGCAAAGTACAAAACTAAATAACATTGGCACATGCACATTTCTTTAACTATGTATCTGGCAAAGAAAGAATAAGATTCCCTCACTGAGTCAAATAACATACTGTATGATCGTTTTTTTGGACAGATGAGTCAAAAGCCAAATACTATATGTCATAAGAAGAACCTCACACCAACCGCCAAGTATCATAATGGTAGTGTGACAATTTAAGGATGTTTCGCAGCATCATGGACCTTTTTTTGTTTGTTTATTGTCTTCTTAACGCTATTCCAGCACCTATGGCCATATTCATGACAAGAACCAGTTAATCCATACACAAGTCTATTTTACAGACAAGTCTTCAATTCACCTAACCATTGTCTTTTAGCTGTGAAAGGAAACCGAAGTACCTGATGTAAACCCACGCTGACACAGGAAGAACATGCAAACTCCACACAGGAAGGCCTCCTATCCCTGCCAGGTGCCACTATTTAAAGGGGTCATCGGATGCTAAGTCCACTTTTATATGCTGTTTGAACATTAACGTGTGTTGGCAGTGCATGTATAAATCTACCCTATAATGATAAAAATCCATGCAGTGGTTTTTAATTAATCTGTAAAAATAATATTCCCTTTTTCAAATCGAGCCATTCTCAAATGCCTGTCGTTGTGGCGTCACACTGACAGAGGCCGCTCCCACGATAGTTGATTGACATGAGCGTTTTACCTCTGATCAGCTGTCAGAGTCCATCCTCTTTGTTTTGATGCCAGAGCAGGGATGTAAGTTAGACAAGAATATCTCTGATTGAGCGATTGAAATGTGTTGCTGGATGTAATAATGAACATAGTGGTCATGATTTACTCCTGACATCTGAGCCCTGAAGATGCAGTTGATTACTTTTGTTTGTGAAGGGAATGCGCCTCCTGATCTACATATATCCATCTTTGTTCGCGCGAATCATTCATGATCCAGCTTCACTTACAGCAGAAGTGAGTATAAGGGTTTTTTTTATGAATCTTTGCGATCGCCTTTCCTAATAAAGTGCTAGTTAGCAAGTTTAGCGGCTAAACGCGGCTAATGTAAACATGCACGTCTATCCACAGAGAGAAGAGAGGGGCGGGGCGAGCTCAAATGCTCATTTGCATTCAAAGCAGCCTCAACCAGAATGAGATGATTTTTGTAGAGCTGATTTTGACAAGGTAAAAAGGGTGTTGTTTTACACAACCATTGAGAATTTTTAACCAAAGTATATTATAGACTTTTCATTAAGACCCTAAAGAATCATATTAACTTGTGGAAAATGGGCATCCGATGACCCCTTTAAGAAAAGGGATTATGCTGACCTGTACCAAAAGATTTCTCCAGTAGAAGCAGTCTGTCACTGCAAAATTGTCGCTATTCATTAATGAAAATTCTAAAATTAAGTGAGAAAGTCAGATAAGTTCACTGGAGGGCAATAGATATTCTTAAAACAAGTTGTCATTGTTGTTAAAACAATGTCCCTAAAATGAGCCTTTAATCACAATATTGTCCATATTCATTATTCACAGATGTTTTCAATTCAAATGGAAAAATCTCTCTTTTAAAGGGGTCATATGATGTTGCTTAAAAAAAACAAAAAAAACATTATTTTGTGTATTTGGTGTAATGCAATGCATTTACACGGTTTAAAGTTCAAAAACATATTTTCCACATACTGTACATTATTGTTGCTCCTCTCTGCCCCGCCCTTCTGAAATGCGTCGATTTTTAAAAAGCTCATCGTTCTGAAAAACGTGGTGTGCTCTGATTAGCCAGCTATACGATGAGTTGTGATTGGCAGAATACCACAAGTGTGATGAAAATGTTTAACCCCCTACCATGTTATGATGCCGTGTCTCTGCGCGAGAGACAAAAACCACATTATAAATGAGGCAATTGCTGCATCCAGTGGGGACATAATTATTATGCGTTGCCCCACGTAAACACAAAACCATGTCTGCATTTGTGATCGTAGAAACAACAAATACTTTAAATATGATAACGTATTTACAGGCTGAGTCAGAAGCGGCAGACTGTCCTTGCAAAGCCTTTGAGCACAGCCGGCATTGTAGGCTATTCTCCCAAGTTCAGGAAACAATCCTTTGTACAATGCGCTGCACACACTCGAATAGTTGTGTTGCAAATATAGTTAACCACTGATTTCTAGTTGTGTACTCATTTGGAAGGCCGAACAAAGTATGTAGATTTAGATTTGTGCCGTTTTAGGAAGGCTTGACTGAGTCTTTACTTTTATGATGAATATCTCTTTGGGTTTAAGACTTCAATCTTTGCAACTTTACAGATCTTATATATGCACAAATGTAACTTGTAAATGTACTTGCTTGTAACAATCTAAATCTAAAGACAAAGGAAAACATGAAATCACATCATATGACCCCTTTAATATTGCTACACTCCTACTCTCAGATGAGAAGAAAGAAAAAACACCTGCCCGAACCCTCCTTGTTGCAGCTTCATATGTTTTATATTGTCTGGATGGGCTTCTTGTAGAAAAGTGGTTCTCAAACCTATCCTGGAGTTAGTGAAGACAGCAAAACTTGAAATCGGTGTGTCAGATATAGGGAGACATACAAAATGGGTACTTCATAGACTGTTGTAACCACTGTTGTAGAAGAATGTCAATCTTTTATTTTCTAGGATCACAAATTTATTTATTTATTTATTTATTTTTTTTTATGTTTTCTGAAGTGATTCGCCAAGTGATTTCTGCAAGGCCACTGGTTTTGCATCCAAAAACAGTGAAGTCAGGGTTTCAGCAGCAATCCTTCCTTCCGCATGAGCAATTGCTGACTCATCGTTTGAAGTTAGACTGTTTGGTCATGTATTGCTTCCAAGGCCAAACTAATTTTAGTGTCTATAGCACACATAATATTTTTGTCATCCCCTCCATTGCTATTAATACATTTGGTGCAGGCCTACATGAAAAATTTCTAGACTCATTCTCAAAAAAAAAATCTGCCCGTTTGATAAGCTAGCAGGAGCAGAACTCTATGGTGCCATCCTTTCCCCCAAACTCAGTGTATGTATAGAATTGGTGACCATTTTCTTGTTTTATAAACTCAGAATCCAACTTGTCAAGAATTGTTTTCATACTGTCCTTGTTCAAATCACCTGTGGTTATTTCTAGAGTGGCATCTCTTGCTCTCCTGTTAGCAATAAAGACGCCACAGTAACGGCTTGTTTCTTTCTTTCCAGTTCAGTTATGCACATCCATATCTACACCTCATTTTTACAATTCTCATATAACTTCTTTACATTAAACTGTGGTGGAACCTTGTAGCCGTCCTCCGCTAGCAGTATTATGACGACACAAAAATCTCTTGTTCAAACTCGTCATTTATCTTGCACCCCCACAGTCATCACCCTCTGTGCCGTCCACGCTAAGCCCCACCCTAACAACAGAGGAAAAGGGAAAACACCGCCCAAATATATTATCTTCCTCAAAGAGAAGCACCCCTTAATTTATTAGTGACCAAAACTCGACTTAAGTCACTGCATTGTGCTTGTTACATTATACCATACAGTGTTTCTATGCTTCTATTGAAAGGTTGCATGTTACAAACAGCTCAAGGTTCAACTATCAAAAAAGGCAAATACCTCATGTAAATTTGTATAGTCCCATTTCAAAGCAGGCAAATAGCAGCAATAATCCTCTAAATCTAGTTAAATTAAAAGAAAATCAAAATGGAGTTATAATAGCAGGCTCACACTGGCCTGAACATGGAAGCATTTAGCAGGCTGGGAGAGTTTAGGAGGTGAATTGCATGTTTAGCTGAATGGAGCTGAATAATTCACAGCAGGAACAAGAGCTGATCTCCCACTCACACTATTTACCCCAGATATTTCAACTCTCTGGTTGACAGTCATGTAACAGCTAAAGTAAAATAAATAGTACATGATGGGTGAAAAACAGGGCCACTGTTGTCACCACTAACATATACCATATGTACATACTAGTGGCTGATTCCAAAGCTGTCCTCAAAGAAACTCTGAACTCCAGGGTCCTGTAGCACACTAGGCTGCCGTGTCAGATGACAACAGAATCTTCTCCTACTTAATCCTGCTCACCTAGGAGTGTCCAGCCTACTGACCACCAACACAAAACGTGCAGTCTGAGTAAAAGCTCACAGACTGAATAAAAGCATGAGGCAAGAGCCGTGACAATGGGCAAGAAAGGTAGAGAGCATAACTGGCAATTCAAGAGACAAGCTTTAGCTGCGCATTTGTCTGTGTGCCTGCCTGAAACAAAATAAGACTGATCAGAAAGAGTATAGATAAGTGATATACTTAAGAACACTCGTTCTCTGTTTTTTTTTTCCCCCATTGTATATTCTTCCCCTGGTGGACATTATTAAAAAATATGGAATCAGTTTCCACTGTTATGTTTATGGCAGTCTGCTTTATATTTCCCCAAGACCTTATGAGGTGCACTAAGCCTTGTTCAGACTGTCAGTGCAAATCTGATTTTGTGCCTATCTGTTTGGAATCCGATCATAATTGGCAAATGTGAATGGTAATGAATGACTGGATGAAATCCATATTAGTCAGACCACTGTAATGTTTTCTGAGGAAAACCTTTCAGGATTTCTCTCTATATAATGGACTACTATGGAGCCCCTGAAAAACAAACCAAAGTATGTTATAGACCTCTCATTAAGACCCCAAAGAATCATATCAACTTGTGGAAAATGGGCATCCAATGACCCCTTTAAAAAGCAGCTTCAAAGAGCTCTAAACGATCCCAGCCAAAGAACAAGGGTCTTATCTAGCGAAATAATCAGTTATTCTCTAAAAAGAATTTACATATACTTTTATTTTTATATACTTTTTAACCTTAAATGGTCATCTTGTCTCTGCGTGAACTCTGTGTATTCCAGTTCATGGCAGTTAGGGTATGTCAAAAAATTCTCTTCCAACTTCAAAATCATCCTACATCACTGCAGAAGTACCGACTCAGTGTTTAAAAAGTGAATATGCAAAGAAGGTCAAATGCCCCTTACAAAAACAATTTTGGAACCAGAACCGGAATACACAGTGTTCACGCAGAGCTAGACAAGCGTTTGAGGTTAAAAAGTATATAAACTGTACTTTTTTTTTCTTTTTTTTTTTTTTTTAGAAAATAACTGATCGTTTTGGTAGATAAGACCCTTCTTTCTCGGCTGGGATTGTTTAGAACCCTTTGAAGCTGCATTAAAACTGCATTTTGGAAGTTCAAACTCGGGGGCTCCATAGAAGTCCATTATATGGAGAGAAATCCTGAAATGTTTTCCTCAAAAAACAATTTCTATACAACTGAAGAAAGAAAGACATGAACATCTTGGATGACAAGGGGGTGAGTACATTATAAATTTTTGTTCTGGAAGTAAACTATTCCTTTAAAGTGCTGGTCAAACAGTGGAAACTCAGCTTGATTTTTGCCTCATGGATCAAGGTGCAAGGCTGTTTATCCACGCCCAGCTCATTACAAAGGTCATGGCATTGTTTGCGCTAAAGTCTATTAATATCCCAGACACAACTGACCAATTACATGAGATTAGTGTATGCTCTAAATGGAATACGTCCATAGTGTCTGACTTAAGGCAGTGCCCCCCCCCTCGATTTTCTAGTTATAATATAATAATAATAATTTTGCATGATGTTGTCAAAATAAAACAGCAACAGCAATGGAGGAGGAAAGAAATACATTGCCCCATTTTCAGCGAGGACAAGTGTTTAAAATATTTCAATTATTGATCTTTTGTTATTATGGGAAGGAGGGATGTGCCTGAATAGTGAATCCGTATTCGGAAAGGCACGGAAAACGAATAAAGCGTTCTACGAAGCCACTAAATGGACATGGTTAGCCACATGTGAGCAGTAGCCTTAGGGCTGGGCGATATGGGCAAAAAAATTATCACGATAATTTTTTTCATATCAGTCGATATCGATAATTAGCACGATAAATGTCAAATCTTTATTTCTTTCCAGTTTAAAGTCAGATTTTTGCTCCAAAGTGGAAGTTGTAGAAGCCAGACCATTATTTTTTTTCTTAACAACAGGTTTGGATTGTCTGATAATGATAATAATAATAATAATAATAATAATAATAATAATAATAATAATCATCATTTTTTTGTCTCTTAGAAATGCACATTTGATAGCAGCTTAAGGATGCAGAGGTAAATTATTGTTCATTATCAATCAATAACATCTTTGTATTGTAGCAATCTCAGTTTTATATGGTTAAATTTATTCTGACAGTTTTTTTTTTTTTTTTTTAAATTAAGCATTGGTCTCCCATATTAGCAAGCACACATTTTAAATCATGATAAACGCAGTTAAAACCACACATAATGGTACCTCAATACCACGGTAAAAATATAACTACATGGTTTTATAGGTAGCCTATTTGTATGAAACAGGGTAGTCTAAAAACATTAAGTATAAATGCACACATGCTATAGCTTAATCATAAATACATATATACTATAATTATATACCATTACTCCTGTAATAAAATCGAGATAATAAATGCATCATCTCTAGTGTGCTCGTGCAGGGCGGCAGTTTAAACATTGGTCCAAGCGGATAAACGGACAGTGTGGCGCGATTCAAATGAGTCGCGCTGTTTCGTTCCGCTTTTGGCACATAAAATTATATCGAACATTTATCGAACTCATATCGTTTTATCGAGGAAAACTATATCGCGAAAATTATCGTTATCGAATTATCGCCCAGCCCTAAGTAGCCTGTTACATTAGAGCACATGATATATATTTCACTTACCACATAAATAGAGTAAGGAGAGATGACTGATAGGATGATGGCAATAGACTTGCAGATCCTGAGCACCACTGACAGATCCCGATGCCCGCAATTTATATACAGTATAATTATCCAACGATATAATTGCAAGTGAAAGCACTGAAACATATTTTTTCCTCCCATTTGGTATTTAGGGGGTTCATAGTATACTATAGCTTGTGGAAAACCTCAATATTCAAAGACTTTTTGTAAAGTGATTTAAATGTGTCTGCCAACAGTATATGGAATATTATTAATATGGTTTTATATATATATATTTTTTTAATATACTATTTACTTTAAAGCTGCAGTTTGTAACTTTTGGTTCAAAATTATCTGATTGATCCAAAATATTTGAGCAAGTATATAACCTGCCAGTGTTTAAAATTACCTCCTTACTATAGCCCAATTCACAACGCTAAGCTCGTAATGTTTTTCTAATTTGAGTGGTACTGGCAGAAATTCACGGGAAATTCAAGCATGCCACTGTATCATTATGTCACGTCTGTAAACATAAAGAGGGGGTACTTTCTTGTAGGGATAGGTAATACCACTGATTTTGTTTTCGATGCGATACCGATACTTTTAAAGGCCAGTATTGTCCATATCAATACTGATACAATACTTTGAACTGAACTTTTAAATGAAATGTATTAAATTATTATATTTCTAATAAAACTCATTTTAATATTCAATACACCTTAATTGCAATTTATTAGATTATATTTTTGTTTACACATGGTTAAAATATGTTTACTGTAGTGGTAACCATGAAAATCTACAAATACTATAGTTGAAAATATAAGGGGCTGCCAGTGACAGGCTGTTGCACACATAAAATGCAGCGTTATTATTCTGACAGTGTATGATTTATATTAACATTACAGAATAGAATATGATCAGTATGAACTTTAAACTTTCATTTAAATAAATGTAATTACACAAATTATGTAGGCTACATTTTCAATTAGTTTTTTGCTCAAACATATGTTTTGGGGTTTTTTTTTTCTGTCCTCTGAAAAGCATTGTTCTGGGCTGCCATTTCCAAAACTATGAATGCTTTCTTATGATACTTTTGGGAAAGGTAGCTCTGTTTGAATGCACTGTCATAAGTCAGTGAACGCCCTCTGTGATTGATTGGTTCTGTCTTGCAACATTTGTGTGTTTAGTTGAACAGTAAATAGTTCTATCCTACACAATTATTCACTAACCTTGGTTATTCGTCCAATTCAATGCATACTGTATGCATATTTTTTTTTGTTAGATAAACAAAATCACTGGTAAATAAAACACACCTTAGTATCTATATTTTTAATCTGAGTATCGATACTTTCAATACTCGCATTAGTATCGATACTTCACAATCAATGCGCCCATCCCTTGCATACCCGGTTAGTAGGCTATTTCGCATGTGAGGATCCTGCAGGGATCCTGCAGGTGGCTGATCGTTTAAAACCTTTTCTCACAGCAGAATAAATAAATTTATCATTTTGATGGCGGATTGTAATCCAGAAAGGATTATGTGGTTATGAAACACATGTGACTGAAATTAAATTATAGTCCAGTTATAAATGTGCATCTGATTACAGATAGCCTACATGGGATTACACAAGATTTGTATTTTAAAGAGAACCAGTTCCAAGGAAGAATAATTTGCTTTTTGAGCTAAAAGAATTTCTTTATATGAAATTCAAATGGTATAACAATTAGAGATCTGACTGTACAGAAATTTTAATCTACATGCTAATACACACTACATGTAGTCACACAATGCTGATGTTAACATTAACAATATTGTATAATATAAAGTATAATCTGTATAACAAAGTATAACAAACAATAACAATAACAATAATAATAATAAACATGGTTTGATGTGATATGAGCTAACCGATCACTAGATTTAATCACCATTGGTAGCACGATTTATTGTAATGCTTTTTTCCTCAGTTGGTCAGAACAAAAGTCGCAGACTTGTTACTTATTCAGATGACAATATCTCATGAAAATTTTGATTTGGTTTACATATTCTAAGATGTAGGCTAGAATCTGTAATTCCAAAATACAGCATCCACACTGGTGCAGTGACTGACAGCCACACATACACCTCAAAACATTAGATTCATCTGCGCTGGAGCCGTGCTGGTGCACAACCCATGCAAAGATAATTCTGGAAATAACTGCAACTGCAGGTTTGAAACAGAGATGGCAACAAAGAGGTAAAACTTATGGACTGCAGCTTTAAAATGTTCCTATTATGCCTTTTCAAATATGACCTTTCATGCAGTGTGCCATGTAGCTGTATGTGAACATAAACTATCTGCAAAGTTGTGAAGCCGACAGTGCATGATACATAAATTAATTGTCTATCCAAAAAAAAGAGAGTCTGTTCACAATTGCCTGAACGAGTCGTCAGGAATTTGAATCTTTTTCTGTTACGGCTATATGTCACAAAGTAACACTTTTGCATAATGTCTGCCCACGTTTTGCGTCGCGAACAACTTGCCCGCCAACAAACGGTAAAATTTCCATGTGGTTTACGTCATGTCGAGAAGACGCTGTATTCTAAGTACAATGCGGGATTCACCAAAGGCTTGCTCTTAAAAGATGAATCAGTGCCCAGTTTATTTGGACTGGGTTGCTCCTCTGAACCTCTGCCTGTAAGTGTGATTAATAATTGATGGTTGTATTTTCTAGCGATCGTTCAAAATACGTAGTTGTGTGTTATGTCGTCAACTTATGTCATGTAACATCTTGGATGACATGGGGGTGAGTAAATTATCAGGGCATTTTTATTCTGAAAGTGGAGTAATCCTTTAAAATTTGTAGCTCTCATGTAACATTACTCTGTATCATGCTAAATACGTATTTAGTGTGTGTGTGTTGTGTTCGCTCCGCGCAGCTCGTAGGTTTATGGCTAACCGGCTGACAGCTTTATCCGTTCACTCGCTATTGTCTAGAAATGTGTCGATGAATAGTGAATGTTTGTCGTTTTTATTACTTGAAGTTCTGACAAAGAATAGAACAGTATGTTGGTGTACAAGCTGCAGTACTTTATCAATACATTTCTGCGTTGGGTTGACGCATATACTATGGCTGTTTGGGTGGTGTTGTTTATCACAGAGTTGTGGGCTAGAGTAACGGTGATGGGCGTTCCGTGTTTGAAATTCGGTGCACACAGTAACGTTAAACCAATCGCAAAAGACTGGGTCATTGGACCAATCACCGCAGATGAATTACTTGCACTGAGCCTCGTGACGCACTTCCGTTTTAAAAGCGTACGGCTTAGTTATTTCCGGTTATGTACATTTTCAATGTGCTGTAATCATCTAGTTGACTTAAACGCCTAATAAAATGAGATTTTGTGGGATGATTTCAAATTCGGAAATTTTCAGAAACAGGAGAAGACATATTCTGATGATTACGGAGTACAGAATTTTCCAAACTCAACGGAACGCGAAGTTTTAATCCAACATTAACCGATCTGAAAACGCGGTGGCTGGTAATCATACGTGATTGTTCACCACAGGGTGTCAGTGCTCTATAGTGGCCTAATCGCGACGCTGCAGTTTGTGAGATCCGATGAATAAGATCATAATGAACCTTTATTTATCTGTATTAAATATGTTAGTCACTATTCTGTGTCATATTCTGTCATCATTTCACTGTATGTAGTCTAATGCTAAAATATGAATATTCAATAGTCGCACTGTCAGCGTGTTACTGTTAAAAATGATTTAAATGTTTAACATCGTTAAATAAGGCAGTTACTGCACATTCATCCAGCCATTATAAACAATGGAATAAGCAGTATGGGCTCGGAATAAGTGCACCAACGCACACAAACAAATGGTTTTACTTAGGGCTATCAAACAATTAATTGCGATTAATCGCATACAAAAAAAGTTTCAGTTTGCCTAATATATGTGCGTGTACTGTGTGTAATTATTATGTTTATATAAATACAAACACATTCATGTATATATTTAAGAAATATTTAGGTATTAAATATATGTATTTATTATCATTTTTATAGAATTTATATTATATATAAATAAAAATACATTGTACATAAATAACATATTTCTCTTAAATATATACATGAATTTGTGTGTATTTATATACATATAATAATTACACAGAGTACACACAAATATATTAGGCCAACTCTAACTTTTATTTTGTATGCGATTAATCACGATTAATCATTTGACATCCCTAGTTTTACTACAAATAAAACCAAAAATTGCAATTGAAGTTAAACCATATAACCACAAATTAACTCGGGTTTTACTACACTGTCCATAGTTTAATGATGGTAGGCTATTTGTAGTAAAAGTGTTGTTATACAAATGGTAAAAATAGGGAAAACATGGCACTTTTACTATAGTAAAACCATGGTTAATTTTCGTAAGGGTGTTTATCAGTCAAACTCATTTAAAACTGTGCATTCATCAGGTATGAAATATGATCAGTAAAAGAAAAATACAGTTCGTGAGAATGCGGCAGGTTAGTAGGGAAATATATTTATTTATTATTCAGAATGCACATACAGAAGGGAAATATATTTATAGTAACCTTTCAGCAGGTTGAATATGATTCATGTTAATGCAGAGAATATGATTAATTGTTTTTTTTAAAGAAATGCCAGCCCTAAAATGTAGTAATAATCTGCGTTCTCGTGAGAAACTGTCTGTATGTAGGTGCGCTGAACACTAACCGGAAACTACCAAGCCATAACAAGTAGAATGCGGAAGTAGTTGTGCAAGTAGTCCATTTGTGTCACGCAAAGGAGAGGTTTGGACAAATGATTAACGAACTGTTTGGGAGTCGTTGAGCAAAACTAAATGCATATTATAAGACAATAAAAGCGTTTTGTGACCTTGCATGCATGTCAACTTTTTGTTGGGGACTCCCAAAACCAAAATATGAACCTTTTATAATCCATAATAGGGGCACTTTAACATTTCTGTCTAATAATTAATTAGTTCACTATCTTTGTTTAACAGTTCTGTGCAATGACAAGGGAGATAAGTTATATGTTAAAAAAATGTTTTTATAAAACAAGTAATCAACTTATTTAAATTTGGAAATCTTTTACATTTGTGATCTAGGAAAACCCAACACATGGTGAAATTTAACCTTTTTTAGGTTTTGATACCATATGAAAGCTGGGTTCAAGCCCTTTCCAAAAACGTTTTTTATTTTGTCAGTAGCTTAATGTAACAAAAGTTATGGCTATCTTAAGTTGGCTGATAGCTATTATTTTCAAGAATGGAATTTTTAGAAAAATGGGTTTAAAGCAAGACATACTTTCACTTCAGGGGTTTAACAAGAGCTGTCTGTCAAGTCAGGAGCGCTATACTGCATCATTACACAAACTGACTAATGTCTGTTTTATCATGGGCATAGTCTCTGAACTTTTGATCACCTCTTGTATGTTTAGATAGCACAAATAGTATACCTTGTAGTTTACATGTAAAAAACATGTGCACTGTGCATGTAACAGACCACCATCAGACTCCCCCTCTTTGGTAACTTCATCCAATCCTTCATCTCTGGATGTGAAATAGTCCATTATAATATCGTTTATGGCACTGACATCACCAAAACTGAGCAAGTTGAGATGAGTAAGATCGTTTAAGTGAGCAGCTACTGTACTTCAGACTGCGTTGTTGCATAATTTTGAGCAAAAAAAAAAAAGAGAGACAATTAACAATTAAACTCTTTTTTGAATTTCCTAAAAAACGACATCTGAGGGGTTTCCCAGATCGTTTCACATTTATTCTTTATAGTTGATCATTTTGGTAAATTCCCATTCGTTTCATGGAATTACCTAGTTAGCATGCATTTGTTTTCCATCAGTAGTAGGTCCTATAGAGTTACTAGAACATTAATGCAAGTTACTTTTAATCTACAATTATGGTAGAAAGTAGCAGTTGTAGACAGTACGAAAGACACATTCGCAACAGTGTAAACAGGTGGGTGTATCTCCAAAGAGTCCACACTAAAAGAGTATGTGTGTTTATCCCCTTTCTAAAATGCTCCCTCTTAATTGAATGTGCAGCTGTTGGATAGTAAGCTGTTTACAGAGGCTTTGCTGGAGGAAGCTGCAGTTGGCAACATGCTCCCTCCCTCTGAACTCCAAATCCCACCTCCTGCACCCAAAGTCACTGCGAGCTAAGATCAGGGCTGGACAATGATGTTTCAATTCAAACACACAGCCTGCAAACAAAAAGGGAAAGCGATTGCTTTATTAATGTGGTTCATTTGAATAAGTGTGAACACTACCATCCAAATGGACCGAGCCCCACCTTTTCAGGCTCTCTCTCTTCCAAATAAACTCCAGTGTAGTTCGACTGATATGAACACAACACGGACCAAAGACATTTACATGAACCAAAAAGACCTCTGTCTGTCTGTATGTGCCACATGAGGGAAACTGGCTTACTGTCTTCAATTAGCTAAACTTAACATCATAATATACACAGTATTCACAAATTTTATATCGTCACCAAAAATATTGTGATAACGCTAATATTCAATGCACCGCCTAGCCCTAACACATATATTTATAAAGAACAAAGACATTCTCAGGGCCAATGAAAATGCTGTCAGGACAGGACAAACAAAATTACACACAGAAAACAGCACTGTACCAACAGGAGAAAAAAACAAATCATTGTTGAGCCCTGAGGGCTGATAGTTGCATGAGATGATTGACTTTACAACTGAAACAGTAATGGCAATGTAGAATCATGGCTCTATAATGTAAACCTGTAACAAGCATGGGAGATTAAGTGTCTATGGGCAAGTCTGCACTTCTAAGGACGGAAACAGATCAAGGAATCATAAAGCTTTACCATCTGGACCTCAAGACTCAAACACACTCTTTAATCCTTTCACACGCAAGTTTAAAATGCTCTACCTGAGCCCCCATCGTGAGTTCAAGTCAACTGTTGTTTTAGAATGCATCACATTCATATTTTCTTGGAAAAAGGATAAATGGAAGAGTAAAGAACATTTACTTTGACACATGGCGGCCTTCGCTCCCCATGTGCATCAGTGAGCCTTGCCCGCCCATGACCCTGTCACTGGTTCACCACTGTTCCTTCCTTGAATACTGACCACTGCAGACTGGGAACACCCCACAAGAGCTGCAGTTTTGGAGACACTGCATAAATTCTTATGCTTGCCCATTTTCCCTGCTTCTAGCATGTCAAGAGAACAGAATGTTCACTTGCTGCCTAATATATCCTACCCACTAACCGCTGCCGTGATGAAGAGATAGTCAGCATTACCTGACCAGTGTTATCACTTCACCTGTCAGTGGTCATAATGTTATGCCTGATTTGTGTATACAGAGAGAGAGAGAGAGAGAGAGAGAGAGAGAGAGAGAGGGAGAGAGGAGAGAGAGGGAGAGGGGAGAGAGAGAGAGAGAGAGGGAGAGATTTTTGACTAAATGGTGGAATTCCAATTCTGAAATATCAGGGTTTGATAATAAGGACTGCCTGATGACCAAATTTTTATGGCAATTTGAACATTCAAAGTGATTTTAAACCATTCCAGTGCAATAAGACAAGAAAAAACTCAATTTAGTACTCGTGCACTGTTTCCTCTGCAAGCCCAGATTTCTATTTTGTGTCTTCTTATACTTGAACAGATAATTGTCAAAATATCACCTTAGCAAGAATCCTCAACAAAGTCTGCTGTCTTAAGTAATCTGATGGGTATCATATTGGATTTATGCATTAAGTCTTAAAGCGACTGCAGCCTCATTTACCAGCTGCAGTCTGTCTTTAGTTAATCTCACAAAAAGAAGAGAGAAAATTAGTCACTGCTTGTCAAAACAAAACAGACAATGTGTATATATAGGTTTTTTATATAAAATTGCAAAATAATGTGAATAAGAGGCACGGTACAATAAATACAAATATAAACAGTGTATGGCACATGTTTATTATATAGTGGGGAGACTGTTCATTAAGTAGATGCCCTGAGGAAAAAAAACTTTGCTTGTGCCTGGCTGTTCTGGTGCTCTGTAGCACCAAGCAGATGGCAACTGTTCAAAGACCTGAATGTGAGGGATCCAGGGTGATTTTACCAGCCTTTTTTACAAACTATAGATACGTACAGTTTCTGGAGAATGAGAAGGGGTGTACCGATGATTCTTTCAGCAGTCTGGACTATCCGCTGTAGTCTTCTAAAGTTTGATTTGGTTTTTGGCTCGGTTTTCCGAGCACAGACATCAAAGCAGTGTATCTCGCATAGCACGAGTAACCAATCGCATCTCATGAATCTGGAGAAAGTTCATTTACAATGCATTTCAGGCAGTCTCTCAGATTTACAACATGCAAGTTTATCTGGTCCTACAAAAATGTCTGAAACATACAATAAATTATGTAGTTGAAAACACTGATCAGTTGTGATACTACATGACAAGCGTTGAGTCATTCCATCCGATCACATGCCGTTCTTATCACACCAGTACGAACATATGCATCAAAGGGTTAAAACTCTCTCTCTCTCACACACACACACACACACACACACACACACAGAGCAACAACAAAAGATACACACAACAAACAAACAAATATGCCAGTAAGACATTCCCAAATTTCCAGGGGCTCCATTTCACCACTGCACTATCCCACCAGAGCAAACAAAAACACAAAGCTGCTTGTGGGGCCTCTTTCTGGGAGGTCTATTAGGTCATAATCACCCCATGCAGGGCAGGATTGTAGGTTTAGAAGAGTGACGGGACCTTCCCTGTTGTCCACATGAATAAAACATTTTACCCTCACACACACTCTAGTCACAGCAGTGGATTCACTGGGAGACCAGGCAAGAATGTAAGTTACATAACCAGAAGGCTGAGAAAGGCAGACGTTAAAGTGGGACACTTGTTTGCCTGCTCTGGTAGTGCTGTAAAAGTTCATGTGTTTTTTCAGCCTTCCTTTTTCCAGTCATAAGCCTTATTTAACCACTAAACATGTCCATCATAACTTAACTTCTTTAGAAAAATAGTGCAGATACCGGAACAGTAATAATGTTGACTAGTGTGCTTAATTTATGCAACACACCTTTAGAAAAAAACAAAAGTCTTTTCATTGAGATAAATAAACAGTGTATTTTGTTTTAAACATGTTTAGAGTGGCATAGCCCTGCTCACGTTTACTGTGGCAAGTGTAAGTGTTATAATGTTATACAAAAAAAAAAAAAAAAAAAAAAAATTATATATATATATATATAAAGTTTGAATTTCGTTTACTCAAATGCTCAAAAAAACTATCAGCGTTTATTAAATCCTTATTAAAACGGTCAACACTTTATCTTTATGATCCGTTATAGGACTTTTATTGCCCCATTTATTATTTTGATACTACGTATTGCTGAAGTAAACAAACTAAATCCAGCCATCAGCCATTCTAGGAACGGGCACACATACCTGAATAATTCGTTTTCATAATTAACACTGTCATAACCAAATATAATAAATATTCATAAATACTAAATATATACTAATGTTTGCTTCTGTTACAGTTTATATCCCATTATGAGGAAATTGGCTTTGGAGTTTGTTATGCTATTTAAAGACATGACACTATTATGTTGTGCAGAAAACTGAACAAAATGACCTCAAAATTAGTTTTAGTGATTCATCTGAGTTTAGATATTACAGGTATGTATGATCCTTATGATGTTTTATGATTCAGACTAGTGTATGCACACAAATTGTTATAAAACAGGAAACAACAAACACAAGCTCTTTCCAACAAAAATCTCCAAGCAAGCGGTGACAATAAATTAGATTAAATTTAGATCATTTCACAAGCATGCACAAAGTTGTTTTATTCAATCAGCAGCTGAAATCTCAGTGTATTCCCAATTGTTTGTCAATCTGGTCGACATTTCTCTAGAACAGCGGTTCTCAGTTGGGTCAGGAACATCTTATTCACCTTGATTTAAGTTTACTAAGTTCCCTTGGAAACTGAAATTCAGTAAAAAAAAATAGCAGGGAAGAACTGGGAACAACTGAAATGAAACTGCTAAAATCTTTTAGAATACAAACAATTTCTTTCCTAAGAGTGTAGAGTAACAGTGTCACTGGAATCACTGGAAGTTGCTGGAGTCTCTGATATTTTGGTTTCAAAATTTAAAGTGTTCCCACTTGACCATCCCATCCACCACTGTAAGGCAGCAAATTACTATCTGCACTCCTATTGTTAGTCACAACATTGCTTCCCTGCTTACTGGACAGTGAAACGGTAAAGCTCAATTTTGTTGCATCACCAACAGTTGCTGTCCTTCTTAATCACTGAAATTGGCAACTCTTACTGCAAAAGAATGACTACTGGTTGCACTGTTGCTGCAAAAAGCAGTCAGTGCAAAACACTCCTCTATGTTGTGGACGAATGGATAAAAACATTGGTTGTCAAATATAACGTTTGATTTAAAAAAAAATAAATAAATAAAATAAAATTACTGAAGAGCTCTGCCAACATTCATTTATCTGTCACAACAATGCTGTTAAAGTTAAGAGATAATGGTGACTATCTTCTGAATCTCCCCAGACTTCATGTTATTTATAATAGTTAATTTATTTCATACTTCAGTGATATTTTCAACATTAAATAAAAACTGGACTGCACACATACAAGAAGTAACAAATAACATACATTTTTCTGTGTGTTACTGTCAACATTGATGACTGTCTAATATCTGACAACTTGACACCTGTTCTGAAAGGGTGGACATCCACTGGCAGAAACATAAATTGGCACCTCTGAACATAAGCTAACAGACTCTTAAGTTCAAAAAAAAAAAAAAAAAGTGTTTTCTAATACTTACTGGTTTCGGCATCTTTGTCTCCTCTCCTCCCTTCCCACGTAATCAAGAAAGAAGAAAAACTTGTCCTCTATCACAGGATTGTAGGCCCCTAAAAAAAGAGGGGATAAAAAGTATAAGAACACTCCTGCATTCTTCTATATTTCCACCAGACAAAAATTTTAAACTCTATTAAGCATCATTCACAACAATCTTCCATGAGGACAAATATTAATATATTTGGACAGATATTTGTCTCAGTAAAGAGTGGTATTATTCATAATATATCATAGCAATGCATAGCACAGTAATATATTAATTACACTTTAGACTAATAAAGAGGACACATGCATGAATGAGGAAAAAGAGCGGGATGTGTGTGATGAGTTAAGCGCAAAACACAGAACTTAGTGCTGTGCTTGTGCTGACTGACACACAACCAAAGCATGCACAGAAAGTTACTTCTCTCATGTCTGTTTCACACATAATCCATTTGCAGTGTGTGTGTGGTATGTATGTGGTGCAGCAGCACAGGCTCATTGTTCTTTCATGTTTACAGCTATACAGTCAGGTCCATATATATTTGGACACTCACACAAAGTTTATATTTTCAGCTCTGTATGGCAACAGAATAGAAACAATCAAGATAAAATTCGAGTGCAGATTTTATGCTTTAATTTAAGGGGCTGAACAAAAATATAATATAAAATGCTCAGGAACCATTTTTATGCACAGTTCCCTCATTTTCAGGGACTCGTATGCAATTGGACAAATAAATTATAAATAAAATGTTCATTTTAAATAATTTGTTGAAAATCTTTGGCAGGCAATTACTGCCTTAAGTCTGGAACTAATGGACATCACCAAAGACTGGGTTTCCTCCTTTATGATGCTTTCCTGGCAGCAGACTTTAATTGTTGTTTGTGGGTCTTTCTGCCTTTAGTTTTGTCTTCAGCAAGTGGAATGCATGCTCAATCAGGTTGAGATTAGGAGACTGACTTGGCCATTACAGAATATTCCACTTTTTCACCTTCAAAAACACTTAGGGTTGCTTTTGCTGTAGGGAAGGCTTGACACCATAATTTTGGCTTTGGTACAATACCAGAATGTAATACCTTGGTGATACTAAATCGATACCATAGGTGACAAATAGCCAGCCTTAAAAGATAACTGAATTGAAAACAAATTAGTAAGTAATGTTACCATACTAAACACGTATTAGTTCATTTATCAGATTAATAAATGCTGTAATACGGTTAGGTCAGCTTACCTAATGAATTTTAACAAAGGTTGCTTTACTGTAAAGTGTTATTCTAACAGTCAAAGTATTTAACATCACATTATCTCTCTCTCTCTGATTGTTTTCAGATTTCAGACTCAGACAGCCTAAGAAAAAGCATTAAAATTTAAATCTCTCTCGCTTTCTTTGGCACGGTAGAAACATTCCCTTCATATTATTGATACTAAAAATAATATGATGTGGTAACACATGATTTATAGCAATGCTTGCATACAGGTGCAGTAAGGTCAGCTTGTTAAACTTTATCATCTGTTTTGTATGCAAAATAATGCCATATTTCACTTGAAGTTTGAAGTTTGTTGAAGGAGTTTCATCTGTTTGATGATCCATCGCGTTGTTCTGTCATCACGTTTTCTCATTTCACAGCAATTTGGGAAGCACTGCCGTATAAAATATCGAACTGATCAAACTGACAGTATAGAAGCATTTTAAAAAATACTATATATACTGGTATTTTTCCAGTACCGGTATACAGTGCATCCATATTTTGCTGTATGTTTTGGGTAATCGTCCACTTGTACTATGAAGCACCGTGCAATCAGATTTGCTGCATTTGGCTGAATCTAGGCAGACAGTATATCCCTGTACACTTAACAACTTATCAGGCTACTTCTGCTTCTGTTACATTATCAATAAACACCTGTAACCCAGTGCCACTGGAAGCTATGCATGCTCATGCCATCACACTGTTCCCACCATGTTTCACAGATGATGTTGTATGCTTCTGGATCATAAGCTGTTCCAAGCCTTCTCTTCTTCCCATCATTCTGGTACAGGTTGATCTTAATTTCAGTCATCCAAAGAATGCTTTTCCAGAAGTGGTCTGGCTTTTTTAGATGTTTTTTGGCAAAAAAACAAGTCTAAAGTTGAGAGTGACACTGGCCTTGTTTGCACCTTGTGGTGAACCCTCTGTATTTGTTCTCGTGAAGTATTCTCTTGATTGTAGACTTTGACAGCGACACAGCTACCTCCTGGAGAGTGTTCTTCACTTGGCTGGATGTTGTGAAAAGTTTTTTCTTTACCATGGAGAGGATCATTCAATCATCCATCACTATTGTCCTCTGTGAACGTCCAGGCCTTTTTATGTTGCTGAGCTCACCAGTGTGTTCTTTTTTTGAATGTACAAAACTGTTGATTTGGCCACACCTAATGTTCCTGCTATCTCTTTGATGAAACAGTTGGCTGTTTTACTTGCATCCAGAGCTCCTTTGACCACATGATGTGGGTTCAGAGCAACAGCTTCCAAATACAAATGGCACACTTAGAATCAACTCCAGACCTTCTACCTGCTTAACTGATGTAGGAAAAATAAAGGAATAGCCCACAACTGTCCATAAAAACACCTTTTGAGTCAACTGTCCAATTACTTATGGTCCCTTGAAAAAGGCGGGAGGTACATATTAAAGAGCTGTAATTTCTTAACCTTTCCTCCAAAGCTCAGAGTGTGCACTTTAAGCCCATATTCATTATAACTTGAATGTGTTTTGGTCAACAGCTAAAATAATAAAAACTGTGTCAGTGTCCAAATATACATGGACCTGACTGTATACAACAAAAACAACATTTATTATTTTGATTTCAAATCCAAATGATGTTACTGAAAATTATTTTTTTCAGCATTGTGATTCTCATTGCATACAGTACAGTAATTTTATAGATGTATTTACATTTAAAGGTAAAAAATATAAACAATGTATTATTCAATGCATTTTACTATACTAATGTATGTGCAGAATTATTAGGCATGTTGATATTCTGATCATATTTTTTCCCCAAGCACATTTTACCAATTATAAACCACATCAATTCAAATAACTACTATTAATTTTGCATTTAATAATTTACAAGTGATACATAATTGTCCATGAAGGCTGGAAGTGAAAAACTCTATATTTAGGTATAAGTATTAGGTACATTTTCTTTTATGGATAAAACGAGCCCAAAAAGAGATTTAACTCAGACTGAAAAGTCAAAAATGATTAAATGCTCAAAAGCGATACAAATGCAATACTAAAATTTGCTAAATTAAGGCATGATCATTGAACAGCAAACTGCATTGGGTCAGCACGGTCAGAAAAAAAAAAACAGGTGGAGAAGAAAAGACACGTTAACTGCAAAAGAATTATGGTGAAGAATTAAATGTGAAACCATCAGGAACCATTTAGTCTGTGTCAGGCAATGTGTCGGGTTCTCAGAGACTTTGCTTGAGTTTTTAAAAAAAAAAAAAAAAAAAAAAAAAAAAAAAAAAAAAAAAAAAATGACCCTTACCTAATAAGAATAACATGCTTACGTGTTGTGACACTTGAAGGTACATGAAGACAGATAAGTTGCTTTATAGACAGATAAGTTGAGTGACTCTTTAAGGACCAGCATCACATCCTCTTGTACCCCTTTTTTTAAGAATTTTTCTTCCAGAATCTGGCAGTAAGTTTTGAGAGTTCATTTTTTGTCTATTTCCTATCCTGAAAAGTCTGTCTTGCAGAGATGGACTAAAAATGAACTCCCAAAACTTACTGCCAGATTCTGGAAGATAACTTTCAAACAGTGGTACAAGAGGATGTAGTGCTGGTCCTTCAAGTGTCACTCTCAACTTATCCATCTATAAAAAAAGGTTTGGCTGCTGTCATCTTGCACAAAATGTCATTTGGAGCCAGAGTTTGTCCAGTTGTGATTCATCTGAAACCCAAGACTGCGCAGACGTTATCATAAAGTGAAGCCACGAAATTGAGATCTTCTCCAAGACTCGATAGTGATGCCCTTTTCGTAAGCAAATCTTTTGAACTGATTCTTTTAAATCAAGTGGTTCATAACGTTAAACTTGCTGCAGTTAATAAGCAAGAACAATGAACACCTGAACTGGGGCCAGTTGCATAAACTTAGCCTCTATGTTAAGACAGTGTCTTAAGAACTATTTTGACCAACTAGCAGTTAAAAGGGGTAATCAATCATATATTTTGGATTCAACAGACTCATCTAAAACGAATTTTACAAATTTTGACCAGTCTTATAGAAAGAAATTAGATGACTAACTTTTAAGACTAGTCTAAACCTTTTATGCAACTGGCCCCTGGTCTTGACCTGCTTAACTAAAACAAGCTTATCAGAAAAACGAACACTTGAAAATACATCAGCATGAACAAAACTACCTAAAATGATGGAAACCACCTTTAGAAAAATTGGGGTTAATAATGGTAGTTTTATATGACCTTTCGGATGCACTTAATTATAAAACCCTTTATAACTTAAAAGGCATTTACTTTGAATGGGTGACGTCATGCGTTGCAGAACCGTATTGTGTGGACCCGTCATGCTCGCAGCAGAAGTTGAAAAACGCAGGCGTCAGCCAACCAATTTGCCTAATGCAAACACCCTAGCGCAGGCACTAGCCAATCACGTTTATGCAACACCAGAAAAGTAAAGTGATTGGCTGTTGTCACTATGACGGTCGCATCAGCACCTAGCTTCAGACACGCCCTCCGTCAAGCATTAACGCCAACGCTCCATGTAAATGGAGGCGTAACGGTGCGTTTTCGCTACAGCGTCAAATCCGCGCTCAGTGCCGCTGGGAACACTACAGGTGTGTTCGACTTCATCTACAGCTACAGACGGCGAGCAACGAGAGTAGCCGAGAGCAGTCGCGGGCGGAGTTGAAAACGGAGGCGTCAAGTCGGACACTTTTTACTCTCGTTAGTGAAGCTCTCGCGGTGTTTGCATGCACTATCACAGATGAAGTGAATTAAATGCAATATTCAATTACACCGACTTTTCAAAAGCATTTTCATGAGCAACAGAAACACGTTTCATATACTGCTTAATACAGCGCCATCTGAACAAGAATAATGATAAACATAAACATAAACATATACTATTTAAATACTAATAAAGTGGGGTTATATATGTTTTTATCCGTGTTTTATGATAGATCTGACTCAGTATAACATTGCGACTACAGTAAAAACACTTTTATTGTTCTAAAAACACAGATTTGTCAGCATTATCGGACTTCAGGATGTTAGAATAAACCCAAAACACACGTGATCGTTGTCATGCCGTGAATCTGGCCAATCGTGAAACAGTCATGTGGTCATCAGAGCTCCTGCAGCTGCTCTGAAGAAACTGCGCCGGCTGAGTCAGTCGGCTGCTCTCGAATCGCTATCGCGTTACTTTGATGCCACACGTGACAGTCACGAGGCGTCGGCGCCGCCTCAAGTCGGACAAAATTTCTAACCAGCATGCACTGCTTCAAGTCAGAATCTGATCGAGCTGCGCCGCGCTGCGTTAAGTCGAACACACCTTACAAAGCCACTGATTTGGGGCGTGTCAAATTTAGGGCAGAGCACGCTTCTGAAAACAATGTTTAAGTTTAATCTTTTATAATGGTGGTTAGCAAACTAAACACTTTATTAGCGCCATTTAAGGCACCATAGCATATAATGAAAGCATGCTAAGTGCCTTTACTTTTGCATGACTTTTTCAATGATATGTGATTCCAGTTCAGTAATCCACCAGTTCAGCAAACACTTGGAAACATACGTCAAAATCTAGCCTTGCCTACTTTTCACAGTTTTTCGCTCAAGATTTGCATAAAGTCGAGGAATGCCCAGCCTTTTTGATGCTCTCAGCTGCTCTCAGCGTTTTCTCCGTCCTGCTTTCAATCCCATAATGCACAGCGAGAGCATTCATTATCAACTTCTATAGAAATGAATTGAAAACACTCACTCCGCTACGTGCCAGTGGAAAGCACCATAAGACTCTCTCTCTCTTTCTTTGGGTGTGAGAAACAGTGCTTTCAGCAAGGTGACCGTGAGCTGTGCACCTTCACACTAGAGCAGGGGTGGCAAACATTGACACTGGAGAGCTGCAGCCCTGCAGAGTTTTGCTTCAACCCTAATTAAATACATCTGAACAAGCTAATCAAGGTCTGAAAGGTTATTAGGAAGCTACAGGCAAGTGAGTTTTTATTAGGGTTGAAGCTAAACTCTGCAGGGCTGCGGCTGCACAGGACCGGAGTTCGCCACCCCTGCAGTAGAGTTTATAGTACGTCAAATACAGGTATGCTGCTGCACATCCATTGAGATGAACTGAAAAATAGCACGGATCGCTTGATGGCGAGTGAAAGCACTCCGTCAAAGTGTTCAACGAGTGAAAATATATCTGTGCTAAACTTATACAGTACTTTGCCTACAACTCACACACTGGCGAGTAAAATCTAAAGTTTATTAGCCAATGGCTAATGTTAGACATCAGTCATTCAGAGTGAAAATGTAGTTGCATATGCGAGTGATTTACTTGCATTGTAGAGGTTTGATTTATACAGTGAAGACTAACAACTGATTTTTCAATTTAGTAGTAGTATTTCTTACGTTAAATTAAATACTGTACCTGAAAAATGTTTTGTCATATCGCCAACCCCTAATCCCCTTGAGAGAGACCCCCTTAAAGGCAGCTATATATTTTCAAGCATAAAGACCATTTTAAGAGCAATGTGGGCACCTGTAACTTGAATGTTCAAGGCTTTCTCGTCATTCGATTCCAGTTATTTTAGCTTTACAAAAACAGTCTGTTATGCTGCTTGATATTACAAACTGGTACTTCTTATATCATTTGAGTGTATTGTTGTAATCATAAACACAATGGTTTGTAGCACAAACAGTTTTTACCATTTACTGCACTTTGTTATTCTTCTAGTTATATAGTGCCTAATGAATTGTAAGTCTCACACATTCAAAGAAAATAGCTTAACTCCCGTATTGCTAAATAAGATGATTCTTATTCTTCTTCCCATGATTAAAGGACTTTTAGATGTATAACCCTGCAGAAAAACATAAAACGTTGACTAGGCAAACCCTGGGCTATGGTCATACTGAACATGGATGTTTAATTGTGTCATTAGCAAATGGTGGCAAATAGTTATTTGACACCTTTATTTTTAGTAGCAGGGCAATTACAGCTATACTGCAGGCACCTGAATATAAGTTCAGTGGTCTCTCACAGGTCCTGGGTCTAATATTATAGCAAGAAATGTTAATCAAAGAGAGTAAAAAAAAAGCACCAAAACAGATTACAATTACAGACTTACAGTTTCCATCTGACAGATGTAACTCATGTTAAACTGAATTTTCTTTTGTGATCTACAGTGGAATCACACTTTAAATCTTCTAAATATTACATCTTCTGCATGTCATGAATTAATATTTACAAAACATTAGTCACTGTGAAATACATTCAATAATTAAACCCATTTTTTAAATGAATATTATTCAGCCTCTGGCAAAATGATAACCTAGCATAAACTGTAGCCTAGAATGATTAGTTCATATAGACCAAGTAGGGGGGGTTTTTAAGATCTTCCAGAATTTAACCACCGGGTATCAAGCTTAAATTGCGCCACTGCCCAATGCAGCACACAGTCCTCTTATTACTTCGGTGGATGAACAGGGTACGTCTGCAGTCTTCTGAAATCTGCATGCATGAAGAAATGTACGCAATGTTACTAACCCCACGCTCTCATTACCGCTATACGCTGTGGAATTTGCGTAGTGAGGTCTGATTCACAAATGTTCTTCATTGCTAAATATATACCAATTGCAGTCCCTGCTGACAACGACATGATTTAATAAGACGTTTTAGAATGTCTAATAATTTTTGGGCTATCCTGTGTTCCTATTAGGATTAAGGCATTGCCAGTCGAGGAAAAAATTCAGAAGCATTGTCTCAGCCCGCTGACTTTACCTTAATTATTGACATTTCCACAAGCAGTCTAGTAACATTATTACGAGATTAGGCTCTATGTAAATTAGCTGGTAGTATTTCGCCTTGTTCTATCAAATGCCACGGTATTGGCAGCGCTTTTCTTAACGTTCTGGGGCCTCTAAAATAGCACATAACAAGCATCTAACGTTACTCAGCTTGGGATGTAACCCTTATCAGAGACCGGGCTGTTAAGGGGAAAGTTCAGTTGAGACAAGTGGCATGATACCCAACAAACTGCCTTTGCAGTGGTCAGTTATACTTGGCCAATATTTTTCTTAAACACTAAATATACGCTGCGGCAATATGTGTCCATGTCATGTGTCACAATCAGATCAGAATAGAGGTCAACGACAATTTCACAGTAACTGGTTTCCCTTCCACTCCAACGCTGTCAACCGCATTTTAGGCCATTAGTATTAAAAGCTTGATTTACATTATGCTTTGAAATGTTATTGGACTTGTGCACACAAAGCTGTGCTTTTTAAAATGGCTCGGAGGACCGTCCATACAAACCAGCAAACGCTGTTTTGCTTTCTGCAAAGATTGTGGTAATGAGGCGGCTTAAAGACAGTAGAGACCTTAAAAGAAAGCGTACACAGAACATGCTCAAGACAAGACACTCAAAAAGAACCCGAAAAAAACTCACCACAAGAAAACACTGCGTTTTCTAAATTAATGAAAATGTCCCCCAAGATGTAGCCACACTCCAGATAAAGGTGAACTTTTATTTCCACGTCGTGATCACCGTATATCCAATGGCACGCTGCTATAACGGTGATGATTACAGAAGCTCTACAACCTACCGCAAGGAGATTAGCTAAAATAGTCAATATGGCCGGCGTTAGAAGGCAGCATGAGGCGTGGTTCACTGATAGAGGAGAAGGGGAGACGTGCGCCTCTCCATGTTAGGTTAATGCTAGTTGGAATTTAGAGGGGTCACAAGCAGAAACCCACCAGCAATGTTTATAACACATGTAACGCTCTGTGATTATTCCATATAATAATAATAAAAAAGACTGCTGTAAATGTTATGCTTCAGTTTGAGAGCTTATGAAACAACACTCTATCTAAACCAGTCTATAGTCTAAACCCATGTCCAAGTCACTGTTTCATCTTTCGTATTTTTGTGGGTTTTGTTTGTTTGTTTTGGGGCACTGGAGCTTCCCTGTACTCTTGCTGACAAGGATAAATAATAATTAAAAAAATAACAACATTACTAACAGTAGTTAATAGCTCTATATAAACAAATAGGCTAATGACTTTGTTAATATATCTGATGTTTGAAAAGCAAGTTTATACAATGTGATCTTACAGTAGCTCATTACAAAAGTTCCTATGTGGTGCCATCTAGTGAAAAATAATTATTGTGCACTTTTGAACATAGTGAAGTTATCTGAGGGTCCTTTCTGTTCTCTGTTATTTACACTTGATCAGTCATTTCTTTGCATTTTTTGTGCATTTTTATGCATTTTTTTTTTCTGAATTAAGTATAATGCCCTCATCTGGAATGCTGTCCCTGAGTATGCACATAGGTATGTTGAAGTAAATTGTATTCTGCAATAATAATAATGATGATAATGATAAGAGTAATTTAGGACAGGGTAATTTCTGGGAATCTGTCTTTTGTGTTCCCTATAAAGATGATGATATTATTATTCATACATTTTCAACATCAATTTTAAAACTGTCTTTAACCTAAATAACACCTTTTTAACTTAAAGCATATTTAAGTTTAGTTTTTTTTATATATATATATAATTTTAAACATTTCACAGCATTTCACACCACCAAACATCACCATTTTCCCTGTGTCTCCAGTCCTCTGTCTGACATTTTGATGATGAATACAACACTTAATATGAGTGTTTTTTCCCATGTTGTTTGATATATCAATAATAGGTTTCTCTAATGTATATACATTTTATATTAAATTTATTATTAATATCTTAACGAGCTCTGTAGTATTATGAGACCAGGTCAGATCTTCAGTAATGTGAACACCCAAAAACCTGAAACTGCTAACTCTCTCCACCTCCATCCTGCTGATATACAATGTCAAATGCTGCTCCTTTCTCCTCCTTGGATCAATAATCATCTCCTTTGTTTTTTTGACATTTAGGGAAAGATTGTCCTGATACCATGCCACTAAGTCATCCACTTCTTTCCTATATGCTGTCTTATCTCCTCTTTTCGTCAGGCCAATGACTATCGTGTCACTGGCAAATTTGATGATACTGTTGTTATTCTGGAAGGCTACACAGTCATGGGTAATGAGTGTATAGAGCATGGGATTCAGTATACAGCCCTGTGTTTATGATAATGGTTTTGGATGTGTGATTTCCAATCTTGACAGTCTGTGGTCTGCCTGTTGGAAAGTCCTGAACCCAGCTGCAAAGAGTGGGTGGTGTACCAAGGTTATGAAGCTTATGGGTAAGCTTTGATGGAATCACTGTGTTAAATGCAGAACTATAATCTATAAACACCATTCGAACATAACTGTTTTTGTTCTTCAAGTGTGTGAGGGCACTGTGAATTGTCGCATTAACGGCATCCTCTGTAGATCTATTTGGTTTATATGGGAACTGAATTTGATCCAAGGTGTCTGGAATAAAGGTCTTCATTTAACTCATGATGATCCTCTCGAAGCACTTTATCAGTATTGGTGTTACTGCAACTGGCCGGAAATCACTGAGGCAGGCTGCTTTGCTGTTTTTAGGCAGTGAAAGGATGGTGGTACTCTTCAAGCAGGTGGGAATCATGGCTTGTGTGACAGACAGGTTGAATATATCCGCAAAGACCTTGGCTAGTGCAGCTGAGCAGATTTTGAGGATTTTGTCTGGGCTGGCTGATTTCTGTGTATTTATTTTTTCTGAGAGTATTTGCCACTACTTCAGATGAAATTGTGAATGACAGTGAACTCTCTGTTTTCCCTTTGACAAAACCAATGCCTGCTGGTTCATTGTTGGAAACCTCAAAACATGCAAAGAATTAATTGAATTCGTTGGATGTAAAGTGGTTGTTAGAGTTCTCATACCTGCCCTTGCTCTGATAGTCTGTGATATTCTGTAATCCCTGCCGCATGCGCCGGGTGTCCATAGTGGTGCAGTGACCACTTGCTTATGACATTTTATAGACTGATATTGGAGAGATCAATCTCAGTCAATTGTTTTGATAGGTTAACTATGTGTAGGTTTATGTCTATATGTGTTTATATTTTTTATGTTTCATATGTTTATATATGTTTAAATATGTAGCATTGTTGTCCTGGTAAGACATGACATTTTGTTTCTTTGTAACTCTCTATATAGTGGAATGACAATAAAGCTTATAAAGCTCACTTGAACTTCTTTCAATATGAATGTAATGTTGTTCAATTTTCCATTTCCTATAAAGTAATCTTAGGCCTAAGATGAGTTAAAAGTTTTTAGGAGATCTGCAAAAAAACTTCTAGGACAACTTATATTTAAACATTGCACCCCAATGGGGTTTACCAGGTTCTTAAAGATGATAGATGCTTCTTAAATATATTTGTCAGGTTGTTGGAGGCCAGATTTAACTGCAAAGCCACCAAACCACTGACGGCCCATTTTTAAACTTTAAGGTTGGACACCTGAGAGAAATCCTCATTGTTTTATTTGTGTATAACACACAGAAATGTCCAAACATGTAGTTTATTTTCTAGTCATGTCCAAGGTAAAATTAGTCAAGTCTATATAGCTCTTTTAACAATACAGATTGTGACGAAGCGGCTTTACGGTATTAAATAGGAAATAGTGCATCAATAATGCAAAAGGACAACAGTAAACACTAGGGCTGTAATGGTACACAGATGTCACGGTTCGGTACATACCTCGGTTCGAGGGTCACGGTTCGATACGATGTCGGTACAACAGAAAAAAAACAAATCTACTATGCTAGGTTTCTTTTCATTTATTTTAAACAGACAGTAGTACAAATTACAATTTTTTTCCACCTACATGTGAAAATACTAAATATTATATAAAATTAATGTCATATATATATAGGCTATAAAATCTGTACATATATACATACAAGGAATAAATACTTGAAATATATTTAATTTAGTTAACTGATAGACAAGGAAAAAAACTGTGCGACACGTAATGTAGCCTATATTTGCTGAGTTTCAGTTCAGTTTTGTGACAGAAAGGAAACTCCAATGGCAGAAAGCGACATCCTATTTGTTTTTTGTTTAAGCTGATTTTGCTGGTATGAGGAAAGTTGAAGTAATCGCGTCGGCGCACACGAACACAAACATATCAGTTCCAGGCTTCTAGTACTGCTAACTTGACAGCGCAGTAGGTACTTTATCAAAATAAAACACAGTGAACCAAACATCAGCGCGCCAGCCTCACTGTGCCACCGTTAGAACTCGACTGAAGTACGAAGTCTGTAATTTACATAATAAATAATAGTTTAGCATTTGGATGCACCGCAAATAGGGAAATATTATGGAATATTTGGATTTGTACCGAATGAGGGAGGTAGGATACAAGAGCACAAAGCTCCATTTCGCAGACAGTTGAGTGCAATACATGTATTGTTACACCCATAGTAAACACTCAATTCAAACAAGGTTTTCACTGGGGATCCGTGTCTGGGGCTCATCTAGTTGACATGGTCTCCACTGACAAGCTAATTAATGCAGCCTAACAATCCTTTTAACAGATTTGAATTATAGAAATGTGTTAATGTATTATGTGTAAGCAAGGTTAAAGAGATGGGTCTTTAATCTAGATTTAAACGTACAGAGTGTGTCTGCATCCCGAACAGTGTTAGGTAGATTGTTCCAGAGTTTGAGTGCTAAATAAGAGAATGATCTGCCACCCGCAGTTGATTTTGATATTCTAGGTATTATCAAATTACCAGAGTTTTGAGAATGCAGCGGACATGAAGGACTATAATGTGATAAGAGCTTGCTCAAGTACTGTGGTTCTAAACCATTCAGGACTTTATGAGTAATTAGCAAGATTTTAAAATCTATATGATGTTTAATGGTGAGCCAGTGCAGTGTTGACAGAACCGGGCTAATATGGTCATACTTTCTGATTCTAGTAAGAACTCTAGCTGCTGCATTTTGGACCAGCTGGAGTTTGTTTATTAAGTGTTTTGAACAACCAGCCAATAAAGCATTACAATAATCTAACCTTGAGGTCATGAACGCATAAATTAACGTTTCTGCATTTGACATTGTGAGCATAGGACGTAATTTCGATATATTTTTGAGATGGAAAAATGCAGTTTTGCAAATGCTAGAAATATGACTTTCGAAGGAAAGATTGTGCATCAAATAGCACACCTAAATTCCTAACTGACGACGAAGAATTGACAGAGCATCCATCATGTATTAGACAGTTAGTGTTTGAAGCTATACTGAAGCAGATGATGTTGGATATTTTATTTTTATTTTTTTTAATTCTTGCCTCTCTGACCTTTCACACTTGACTCTCTGACTTGTCTCAGCAGGGTGAGCTGGGTGGGTAAAGAGGAAGCTGATTCTTCTGGTGGAAGATGGTCAGGCTTTGAGGGTCAACTGTCAATCATGCAAAAATAATATAGTATGCCCATATTGTTGTTACTGTACCAACACCCTGAGTGGACAATAAAGATATGCCAGACAAGTGTCATTTTTATTAGTACAAGAAATGCAAAATCAAAATCATGAAGCAGCTTGTAATAATCAAAATCATGAAGCAGCTTGTAATAATGATTGATAATCAGCTCTTTCCTTGCCTTGCTTTTATTCTTCACAGTTAAATTTTTCTGGAGATATCTTTTGAGGTGCAGGTTTGATTTTGCCCAGAGCTAAAATCGTTGGGCTTTCATATAAATAGTATTCTGGACCAATAAACACCTTTACACCATTAGCATCACAAAAGCCAGCATCAATTTTAGGGAAGGGAATAGGTCTCTCCTTTTTAACAGCTCGAGGGGTGGCTGCAAGATCAATGTCATACATCTTTTGACCTGAGGGGGAGAATAAGGCAATTGTCATGTCAGGAACTGAGAGACACAGGAGAACAGGAATTTGAATATTTACTAATGACAAAAGTACCAGATGCAAGTAAACAGAGTAGACAGAACTGAGCTCACCAAAAAGACAACCACAAATAGACATGACCTGACCAGCAACATGGAAAACACACGGGCTATAGTATATTCACTCACAGCGGGGGCATTCAGTCCATATAAGCTACCAATACTCTGCATACCCAAGACATTTGAGAGAATGGGTTTGTGGACTGGCTAAATATTAACAATACTATAAATTTCCTTGTCATTATGTATGTTAAAAATACTCATGTAACTGTCTGTTGATTACTTATTTGCCACTACTGTAATTTTCTACAAATCTGTGCCACGTGTTCCATTTGTTTTCCCCATGCTTGAAAAATTTAGCATGTGTGGCATATATATTTGTCAGAATATATATGACAAAACCATAACAGGACTCATTGCATCCGCTAACAACAGTACAAACTAATGCCAATATTTTTGTATTTTTAAGGTAATCAGCTAACCTAGCTAGTCGATTTTTATTATTGCCGTTTCATTTGATTTTAATGTTTCAATTTTAGTGAGTAGAAGAAAAAAAAAATTTTTAGATATTAATTTGTTGTAACGGTGCATTCACACGGGGCATCAGCATCAACACCTCTCGTTTACTCAACTCATCAGCTCATTAGTAGAGACAGCAAGACCTGAAATGGGTGTGTCAGATATGAGAGACCTACAAAATGTGCAGTGTTGGGGGTGCTCACAGGACTGATTTGAAAACCACTGCTCTAGAGGATGAAAGGGAGTTTTACCCTAAGGAAGTGCCTTATATTAAGTCAAAGGAGTAGCAGAGGTGTAGCAAAAGTAAGTTAGCAAAAGTAGGGGGCTAGCCCTATTTCTTTGTTTTGTCATCAAATCCAAACTTAGGTGGACCACAAAGAGACATTCTAAAGTCTGGTGTACTGACCTGCCAATAGAAAGGGACTAAGTGATTTTGTTGGATATATGCAATAAAAGAGGATGCAACCCACATGCTTTTTCTTTTAAGAATTTTTAACTAGAAATAAACCAAAAGTTCACATTGGCCGTCCCTGCCTGTGCTGTCATAGTCAGAAGTGCTGTTTCTGACTTTCTCTGTCATGACTAAAATGACCAGCATATTACAGCTATACATGACATGTTCTGTCTGTCTGTCTGTGCTGTTGTTTTGTGGACTTTTAGTTTGTTTATAGTCCCTATTTATCCCGTGTTTGCTGTTGATATTTAGCAGGTGTGTTTTGTTTGTCTGTTAGGTCTTATCCATTTTCATGACTTTATTGTTTAGAGGTGCTCAGTTCTGATTCCTGTAACTTTTGTTATTTAATTATTAAAGTCTATTTCTACATTTGGATTCTCTCTTGTCTCTAGAAATGCTATGGCAATACTGCATGGCACACTAAAGGAATCATTTTTTTCTATCTATCTACCTATCTATCTATCTATCTATCTATCTGTCTATAGGTCTTTGCCGTGTCATGCAATATTGCTGTAGCATTCCTAGAGACAAAAGAGAATGCATAATGCTTAGTATATACAGAAAAAATTATTCATACCCTTTGTAAATATGATAAAAGAAGGCTGTGAATGTTTATCCATTTGAACTTCAAACGGGACTTGGTTCTATGGTCAGATTAAACAAAAAAATGAGCTTTTTAGCAGCAAACATTCAAGATGGGTTTGGTGCACACGGGAATAAAAAGTACCCCATGTGTACAATGAAATATACTGCTGTATCTTTAATGTTGTGGGCCTATTTTTCTGCCAGAGATCCTGGATATCTTTTTCAGATAGTTGGCATCATGGATTCTAACAAATACCAACATATAAAAAATTTACAACTGACTGTCCCTGCTAGAAATCTTATAATGGGCCTTGGTTGGATCCTCCAACAGGAGAATGAACCACAAACAAACATCAAAATCAAAACAAAAATGGGTCACTGAGAACAAAACCAAGCTTCTGCCATGGCCAACCCAGTTCCCTGACCTGAACCCTATAGAAAATGAGTGGGGTAAACTAAAGAGGACCACCAACATGGACCTGGAAATCTGAATGAATTCTGTATGAAGGAATGGTCTCTGATCTCTTGTCAGATGTTCTCTAAACTTATCAGGCATTATAGGTGAAGACTCAAAGCTGTTATCTTGGCGAAAGGAGGATGCAAAAAGTACTGAATAAAAGGGTATGATTGTGTATTATGTGTATTAGAGAAAAACTTTTTTTTTTCATTATGAGATATCTCTCCCATTTTAAATTCTTATTCTACAATGAAAGGTTAGATTTTTGTTCATTTTCAAAATAAAAGATCAAAAGTATTAACGATACAGATTTATTTTCACAGCCTTCTTTGATCATACCTACCAAGGATATGAATAATTTTGAGAACAACTGTATATTCTTATCTGTTAAAAATCATATACTCTTCCTACCTTGTATAACGTTTACAATGTGCTGATTTGGACACAAAAATGCTGCATCCACAGTACCATCAATGCCCAGCTCTTCCTTCAGAGGTTTAGGGTAGCCCTCTATGAGAGTATAATGTGCTGCTGACTTGTAGATATAGACTTGACCACCCTACTCATGGGAAAAAAAAAAAAAAAAAAAAAAAATCTCTGTCACCAAATACTTAGCACTGACAACTGAAGTGTAGAAATGAGAGAAAAGACTCTGAAATTACAGGCTTCAACCTTGCATTTATTCCTGACTGTTGTTAGTATTGTTATTATTATTATTATTGCATATTTTACCTTGACAATGTACATATTTTCTCCATAAGAAAAAACAGCATCCACCCCACCAGAGATTTCCTTCCATAATCTCGAAATAGGGAAATGGTGACTGCCATAACGGTGTGTGTCTAAACGCAAGTACATTGCATCTGCAAGCATAGTAAAATTGAAGTATAAGTTTTAAGTTATTTAAATTTTGTCAGTTAATTTTTGCATATTAATAAAAATTCATTAATAAAAGTTATATTACCCTGGAATGCATATGTTCTCCCTTTATCGTCTGTGGAGATGGCATTCAGCTTGACCTCGCTGCAGCGTTGTCTACTTGCGTTACCTCCATGACCTAAGGAATGATTTAAACTAGCCATTAGGTAAAAAATAAATTCAAGATAAAATCTTTTTTTTTTTTAAAACAGGACACGTATTAGAGGTATACTAACATAGTGACTAACGTAGTAAAGTGACTAACCAAATCCTTCGCCGCACCTCATGAAGTACTTTCGAGCATCTTTTGGGTATATTCCCGTCACTTCCCCAGAAACAGGATGGAACCGAGTGAAGTTGTACCCATGGAAACAATAATAGTGCTCTAGCCAGCGAAAGGCAGATGTGCAGTTTGGCAAGTGTGTCCACACCTTCTTCTTAACTGACTTTGTCTTGATGTCAAAGCTATGAATTTCATTTCCTGAAAAGGTTTATTGTGATATAAGTATATGCAAATCACACTATATACTATGCAAGCAAAGTAACAAATTCTGAGCATACAATGCCAAGGAATACCCATGACTGGTGTATAATAGCTTTATAAAGCCACCAAATCTCAAAATAGTATAGTTAGTTGTCATTATTGATGTGAATGTAGAGTAAATATAATTCAATAACCTTTGAAGAACAGCACTGAATCAGTGATGCATTCTCCTTTGGGACACTCAACAGCAGCATCTAGATGGCTGGGGATGCCAGGAAACTCCTGCTGGATTTCCACAGGGTAGCCTTGCTCAAGGGTGTAGTTGTAATAGCTAAAAACTTTATTATCCTTAATAGAAAATCAAAAATACTCATCAGCACTGAATTGCATGTCTGTGGTTGTTAATGACTATAGGCTTGGGTTTGCACAATGTGAACAAATATTTTATATGTTCTTGGTTCTTATGCATAGAAAAAATGGAAGTTAATTTGAAATTGCTTTTATACTCTCTGTATAGAAGCAGACTAGATGTAGATGTAAAAAATCACCAGAAAAAAGTAGATGTGGTCATGAACACTGGGATCATCTTGATGGTGCATGTGGAAGGCTGCATCAACATGACCCAAATGATGATATTCATCCAGTTCTTTGAATATGCTGTTGGAGAGCACAGCTGGTCCAGAGAAACCTTTCCATAAATGGTCACCTGAGAAAAAACAAACAAACAAAAAAAAATATATATATATATATATAAATAAAAATACAAACAAATAAAATAAGGATACAAAAAACCTTAACTGTAAATCTCCACTTGACCTGGCATTGCCATGTAAATTATACTGAGGAATAATAAAATAAAGAATTATTATAGCAGACCTTTGAAAAAGAAAGTGTTTCCCTTTTCATCTGGAGTGATGGCATTAAACTCAATGCCTTTACACCGATCAGGTAAGGCATCATGGTGGTCCTCTCCCTTAGGATGTGAATGGCCCTCAGGGGCATCTATGATGATATGATTACATGAATTTATCCTTCATGAAATCTAGAGCATGCAGTAGATTGAGTAAGTACTGTATAGTGCCACTTGATAGTCAAATGTAACACATTTAACCCTTTAACATACCACCAACAATAACAATATGGTAACAGTAAAAGCATTTAGAAGTGTGGCAAGAGAAATTTGGCATTTTTTTTTTAAACATCAAGAATGTCTGAATATCTGAAAAACTGAAGCAATAGATTTTCAAACCTACCTTTTATCATTATTTTATCATGTTGGCTGAAATAAAGAAAACAATTTAAATGTAACTGTAAATTTCAATGCTTTAAACTTTGAGAAGCTTAAAGGTAAAACTTTTAGTTAAATTACTGCATTAACAAGCCCAGACAATGTGTAGCTAAATTACATTGTTTAGCAAATTGCTGCCTGCTGAAAAAAAAAAAAAAAAGCTGGACTTTAACCGGTCCGTATCTGCGTTATTGATCATTCTTTGTAGTGTTCTGCAACATCACAAACAATGATAGACCAAATTTAAACTTTCAAGTAAACAGAGGATTATGCAAACACACTGGTTAAATATGAATTAAAATTACTTTTCATAATCACATTTATTCCACAGAAAAGGAAGTATATGCAAATGTTGTACTGCATGTAGTAACATGGATAAAACATTACATGTACTGTAAATCATGCATAAAAACACAAACCCCTTAAGCTACAGTCAAAAGTGCTGTGATTACTACTTGCTATATTTGCACCACTGCATTTAATGATCTTGAAAGAGCTACAAAGAAAGGCTGTTTTGGAACTCTTTGCAAGTCCTTTCTAGATGGAAAGTGATATTGTATCAGATACTCACACTGGAGCTGCGTTGCTCAGAGCTAAAGCCAAGCATACATACAGGGAAAGTAACACCACGGTCATAATGAGCTGTTCACTTGATCCAGGTTAGTTGAACTCAGCCAAAGGCACTGAAGCAGGGACTGCAGTGGCCCTTTATATTGGTGCTCTTGGTGGGTGGATGCAATGAATGTTTGAGTGTGTGCAGTAATCCTTTGGTAAACATGACACAATTTACTGACAGAAAAGTCCAGAAAAGGGAAGAAGATTCCATTATTACAAAATCCTCACTTTAGATAATTAATCATTAACTGTATAAAGTAATACATTAATAAATACAAACATGCATGTGCCCCCCAGATGGTTGGTGACCCAGTAGCAAGAATCTTATTTCATTAATGGTAAGGTATTTCAATGAACTTTCTGGTTTTGTTTAATGTAACCATTGCTACCACACTACAACTAAACCTTTAGTCTTTGCACTGTCAGCCCAAATTCTTATTTGTTATAATCTTAAAATAAATAAAGCTTTTGAATAAGATACTTGATCCTTGTCTGCCAATAAAAATCCTTTGAATGCTTTAATTTCCAGCAATAATGTATACTATTTGAAGTGAACTGAACTGGATGCTGATATCACTGAATTCAGTGATGAACACTATTTTCCTATTTAATACTGTAAAGCTGCTTTGAAACAATCTGTATTGTTAAAAGCACTATATAAATAAAGGTGACTTGACTTGACTCTGTCACTAATGTTCCCATAAAACATATAATTTTTATGTCTTTGGTTTTTGTAGAACACACAAACACACATACAACTGCAATCACAATTACTCAGTCCCCTAGAAACTGTATTCATTTACAAATGTAAGCTTTTCTGAAAGATCCAGAGGATTTTTTTTAAATAAAATGAAAGTGATAATGTCAATATATAATGTATTTTTTTTTTATTTCATACCAATTTGTTTCTTATTTTATTTTGTTTTGTTTTGTTTTATTTTATTTTATTTTATTTTATTTTATTTTATTCATCAACTTAATGTTCTCAGAATCACTCGAATGTGTAAAATTTCTGTAATAGTTTACTGATGCCTTTCTTGGACTGTTTTCATGAAATGTTCTTGGCAACAAAATATCTTGCAGGTTGAGGGGGTTGAATAATTTTGATTGCAACAGTTTGGAATCAAATCTTTCATCCTTCATTCCGCTATCATGTCACTATCAACTCAAGACAAAGATTGAGAAACATTACTTTGTTGTTTAATTTGTTGTTTGTTGTTCAGCATGAGGAAGAGGCTTGACTCAGTCTTACATAATATAATTTATTTTAAGCTAAAATATTTTTTACTGCTAAGCACAGACAAATCAAGAAAATGACAAAAACTAAATCTTCAAACACATGACTGAATAGAGATTTTAAAGATGATGCACAACGTTCTGAATAATAACTGCTTATTATTCTTAAAGATCTAAGTCAGGGGTCTCCAACCCTGCTCCTGGAGAGCTACTATCCTGCAGATTTCAGCTCCAACTGAAATCTGAAATCTGGAGTCGGTGGGAAGGTAGCCCCCCAAAAGCAGTGTTTGTCCCAAATTACACACCCTACACTATGCACTTATACTCATAACATCTTTAAATCAAACATATAGCCTTTTTTAAAAATATAAAATATGCTTTTACTAAATCTAAAAATCAAACAAATAGATCTAGAAATCTAGACAGCCATATATTTTTTCAAACTAAATAAAACATAACAATAACAGAGATTACAGACATTAAATGACAGCAAGATTGTCATTTAAAACAAATTGGTTTAAAATATTGAATGATCAAATACCCTTAAATCAAATCTATACTGGTTCATTTATTATTATTATTATTATTATTATTTAGACATCTCTGCATGAATGAGAGAATTTCTAGATAAGATCTAGATAACATTCTTAACACTACTTAGGTCATATATGATATTCAACAGAATAGATTAATCAAGTAGAGGTCAAACAATCCCAATCCACCCTTTTTTTTTAATAAGGAAGTCATATTTGAAGGTTACTGACAGCATGTAAACTTCACTTGTAGCGGTAAATTTTAATGCAGTGGTTCATGCTGTCTGATACTACAAGGTGGCCATCAGGCAGCACAGCAAGGCCTCTAGGGCTGCTCAGACCTTGACTCACAATAGACCGACCAACACCTACAGCAGGATAAAGCACAACACAGTGCTGCTTTCCCCAGTCTGCAACCAGCACATCTCCATCTGCATCAATACAAATGCCCCAAGGATTCGAAAGGACAGGACCCATGCCAGAGCAGATACCCAAGATACGAATGGTGTTCCACCCAGGTTCTAGCACCTTTATACAAGGTGCCCGTCCAGTTTCATTGCCCCTTTCAGAGACAGCTATCAAACCAGATGTCAAGCAAGTTGCCACCAGGTAAGGCCTACAGAAGCCTGTAACAACTGTGCACTCTATCTTAGCTCCTGTCTTAGGATCCAGCTTCAAGGCTGTTAAGGTACCACGACGGATATCTGCCACCAAAAAGTCATCTTGCTGTGTTATAGTGACTCCTCTTGGAGCTTCCAGATCTTGCTGAGCACCTACTGACCCTGATCCTCCAAAGGTCTGCAGAAGGCGGCCATGGCGGCTAAACACCAGGAGTACACGTTCAGCAGCACAAGTAAGGGCTATTAAGCCCTTACTATTACCAGCGACATCAAAGAAGTTACGGCAATGTCTGGAAGTGCCCTCACATGCTGGAGGAGAAATTTGTTGCACAACATTTCTTTGTAGATCAGTTATTTGCACACGGACATTTCCACAGTCCACCACAAACAGCTGCCCTTGAGGAGTGGCATGAACTCCACTGGGTAAGGTGAAGTCAGTGCGTCCTGATCCTTGCTTGCCAATTTTCTTGACCAGATGTCCAACTTTTAAAGTACTCTTCTCCTCCTCAACCATAAATAGCCCCGCATTTGTTCTCTGTCCACTTTGTTTGTCTTTCTTCTGCTCACATCTGGTTTGCTGCATAGCTTTTCCCTCTATAGCAGACATGGACAAAGATCTGCAAATTCTGCTGGAAACCTCAGAGCAGCTTGCTGTTGAATGGTCTTTTGATTCCCAGTTTTCAGAAACTTTAGACCTTTGTTCTGAATTAGTACTAGGAGGACTTTCTGACAGGCAGCGGTTCATCTTTCTCTTTAGGTTCTCTCCTTTTCTGTTAATCAAAGGACGACCTCTGGCAGAAAGGTCTGCTGTAGAGATAGACCGTTTTTTTTCTCCTTTCATAGACTCACTACGACTGCTTGCTGACCTGACAGTGAACGTGTAGCTTGAATCAGTGCTATCTGCTGGAGAGGAGGGTCGTCTTAGTTCACCAGGGCATTGACTTAACTGTGCTGCTTCCTTAGATGAAAGATCAAAATAGCTGTGATAGCTTGATTTAGCACCTTTGTAATCAGACTTAGTAGGTGATATATTATCATTAACATAATACAACATTCCTCCTCTGAATCCTTGACTTCCTTTATAGTGTTTGAGCCCATTCTCCTCAGGGGGGCAGGAAGGTTCTTTCCTAGAGACTGGGAGCAGGGTCCTCTGATTTCTGTAGTCTTTGGAGATCGAGTGTTTTCTGACTCCATTTTGTCCAGTTACTGGGCAGTTTTCTTCAGTTTCTCCTCTGTTTGACATTGGATGGATAGCCAAAAACAGGTCATCTCCACGGATGTCAGAACTGGGCGATTCAAGGTCTTCATCCTGGGATGACTCAGAATTGTCCCGTTTGGAAGCCAAAAGCTTTTGTGGTTTTGGGCTTGGCAGTTTTACATCTTCCCCCAATGCATTCTTTTCAGTTGTTGATATACGAATCTTCCTGACAACACGAGAGGTTCCAGTATTTGTCCTTGATGACTCTTTGTCCATTCCACCTAAAGTTCCATTACTTGGAGTATGTAGTTGTTCAGATACAGCCACATGGTTCTCATGTGCCAAATCTCCAGAATGGATAGCACACTTGTGACCCTGTGGTCCACACACACCGACTGGAAAATTCACGTTGTTCTCTTGTACGACAACTTCCCCAAAAGGTATGGTACTTGGCTGTTGGCAAGGCTGGAAATGTACGTTTTTCAAAGAGAGAGAGATCTCCCATGGTTGTATCAGCTCCCGAACACCTCTCAGTAACTGACTTTTATTGGGCCCACTGGGACATCTACCCCACATGTGGATCTGTTCTCTCAGTTGGCCTACCTTTCTCAGCTGCCTGTCTACCAAGGACTGTCCTACCCGAACTGCGGCTGCATTCTCTCTTTTTATCTGTTGCATCTGTTGCTGGGTATTTCTGTGTATTTGTTTCACTCTCTCCAGCAGGTAGCGTTCCTCTTTCTGAGCTCCAAGTATAGCAGAATCCAAACCCTGGTTAATTTTGTCCACTTCTGCAGTTTGCCATTCCCTTAGCTGCTGGAGTTCTTGCTCACTCTGTGATAGGTCACATAGTGCTTGTGTTATCCAGGTAGGAAAGGAGCTGAGAAACTGGGAGGAGTCCTCATGTTTCTCAAACACTGAACTGGAAAGACACACAGGAGTGCTGGACACTGGCTGAGATACAGTTGCTGGAAAAGGTCTCCTGTGGAAGTGTGAGCCAAGCAGCATCATTCTAAAGCAGGGGGCTTTCTGAACTTCAGCTTCACTGACAAAACAAGAAAGAAAAAATCTTGTGTCAAAATACTACACACATACTACATACAACTACATATAACCATACTGGAAATACGTGACTTTGCCTACATTTCTGCAAAACCTGAAATATGATGCTCTGGGTACATTTCGCTGCACTTTTCAGATGACTAGAGTAGAGTAATGATGCTGAAAATTTGGCTTTGATAACAGAATTGGCTTTGATGTAATAAATTACTTTGTAAACTATATTCAAATAGAAAGCAGTTATTTTAAATAGTAAAAATATTTCACAATATAACTGCTTTTGCTCAATTTTGGATCAAATAAATGCAGGCTTGGTGAGCAGAAGAGAAAAAAAATCTTACTTTTCAAAAACTTTTGACTGGTAGTGTACATATGGAGCTGGTTATGTGATGCAGAAATCAAAATTTATTAGTTTACAAATCATTCACTATGGCAAAAGGTGTTTTAAGCTCATTACACAGTATTGTGCTAGGAAGTGTGCAAAATATGTTAATACATTTTTTTAATTGATAATCTGCCCTGTAATCATAACTTGTGGGAATTGAAATAGAGGTTTTTGGTGTTTTAATGCCACTAGAGTTCATTTCAACTGGAAACTGCAGTGAAATGTTTCTATAGGCACATTTTGCAATTTTGTAATCCTTTCATAACGATACAAATAAGTTATTGTATGCCTTGGTTGCTTCGTTCCCTGCTGGAGAGGTCATCACTTTGTAATACAGTCCTCTGTAGTGTCTTTTTAGCAGAACACTAGTCTTCTGTTGAGTCACACACATTTTACTGATAACCACTTGGGGCAACTAAGAACTAGGACAGTCTCACAAAAGCCTTTAGCCTCCCGAGTTTGACAACTGATACCATGGCCATAGACTGACATGGTTACAATTTGTGTGTTTATGGTCTCTGCAATGTCTATGAAATTTGAATACAGGAATTTCAGATATAATTAGTCTAAATCGATATGGAATCTCACACATTATCAGCCTTGTGCATTTACCCTGTCCAGCAAAAAACAGGACTAGTTCAGCAACGAAAGGTGAAAAGTATCAAATTTACAGTGGCATTTTAGCAAAATAAAAATCTTCTTGGAAATATTTGACTCCAGTGATTGAATGAACGATGAATGATAATCCACCAATTCATTTACTGAACTAAATACTATTTTACTTTATATATATATACATAATCTAGAATAGTATTGCATAAACAAGTGAAACAATCAGTGACATACTCTGCAACAGGTCACAGCAATCATCATCATCATCATCAACAACAACAATAACACATAAGAACACATTTGCTTGAATATTGACCAGTGCCATAAGGGACAAAAGAGACCTAAAAATCCAAATCCTTTGTGTGTCTGGTCACTTGGGCCCTATCATGTTCATTCACATTAAAGATGAATGAAGGCTCAGGTTGCTAACCTATTAAAGCTCTTGCATAGCATTAGTGACCAGAAATGTGGAATAAACATTTATTTGTATAATCAAAATAAATCAGATTTGAAAAAGAGACTAGTAGATTTAAAAGGAATAATAGTTTGAAGAAAAAAAATAGAGTACAGGTTTTGTTTGCAGAAATGCTAACTACTGTGTATTCTACAGATTTTTAAAGTTGTATTGAAAAAGGCTTTAAATCATTGTACCCATACAACATGCATGTTTTAACATTCTTAATCTAAAAAGAGAAATAAATGTAATATTCAATATATAAATTCATTGATAAAACTAAATAGTCACACAAAATAAGGACATATTTAACATGTCAATAATATAACTATATATACAATTGTTCAATTATATAACTATATACACAATTGTTTTATCAAAAGTGTCTTCATTGTTATTAATTTACTTTATTTTAATGAAAGACCTACTAAGAAAAAGGGTAAACATCCTACCTGAGTACAGGTGTCTCATGTTCTGTGTTTACACAGAAAGCCCCACTGTCATTTTTTCCAATCTCCCTGTTTCCATTGGCTCATGCACTCTCCTCCCACATTCCTGTGAAGATTTCTCTGCATGTAGCCTTCCACTGAAGCAGAGACATTTCCTCAGAGGAGGCAAGGGAGGCAGTGCCTCCTCAAAAAAAAAATTTGCAAATGGATGAGCAAATAATCCACAGTACAAAAATAACACATATATTATTAAATTTGACATTTAAAAGTGTATAAATAGTTTTTCTAAAGTGACACTGTCCAACAGTGACACCAGAATGACTCCTGCTGCCAGTGATGAATCACTGGGACAACAATTCTAGTGAATGAACAATAACATTTAAGAAACATGCAAACTGCCAAACAAGTAAATATAATGGCACAAACAGGAAAATAATAAATAATAAAATGTCTTTTCTGCATCCTGCCACCAGAGGTCACTCGTACAATGACCAACAAATACATAAGGCTATGTTTAAAAAATTAGTGTTGACTGACGAAATACTTTTTCTGTTTACAAACGATTGTTTCTTTTCTGTGTGTGTTTCCAAAAAAAGTGCATCCATCTCCTTATTTCCACTTCCTTAATTTTACAACAGACACTAAATAAATAAACACTACGATTAGGCACCCGAAGCTAATGAATAAGTACTAGTACTTAAAGGAAAAGATGCTATTATCTAAAAAAAAAATAAGTACTAGCATGAAAACAGATTATTGTATGGTTTATAGATTAAACGTTAAAATGGCTTGCTATATCATGGAGCTTGGATGTTCCCACTTCCAATCTTGTCTGGAATGCGGCATTAATGAATAAGTCATAGTGTTATGGAAGGACTAATTAAAAATAATGTAATTCACCCACTTAGTTACTTAGGTTTTTGTTTGTTTGCTTTTGTATCATGACATTATGACATCTGCAGTGTTCAGCGCAGAAAGAAGAGCTTTGATGACTGATGATCTGAAAATTATTTGAATATAAAAAGAACAACTAAAAATGCTTAAAAAGCACTAACTTGATGAGAAATACAGGCCTACTTTTAATAAACAGAATATTAATTACATTGTTAACGGAAAAAAAAAATGGTTTTCGTTGTGTTTCTTGATATTGTAAGTAGGGTCAGATGGGGTAGGGCAAGATGATCCCACGGCAAGATGATCCCCCCTCCCCCACCTTTTTTTTTCTCTTCACCAAAAAAATCTCCTCTCATCACTTTTGATCAGTGGCTACCCTATTTTTAAATTTCATCATGTCATCTTCAACATTTGTTAAATTTAGTCAGTCCCTATTTTAATCTTAAGTTAAAGTATGAGTATTTTAATATATAGAAATTCATATGCCTGTATAAAAGTGATATAATATTTTCACCTTTCAGATGAATCTCTTTTACTGGGATAATGTCTGTAATTCGCTTTTAATGATGCATCGTCATCGTGCATAATCTGTTACAATTTAAAAGTAAATTCAGGTTTGACAGCAAATCCATATTTGAGATTTTAAATAATCACCACTAGATGTCACCAAAGGACAAGCCATATCATAATTTCGTCAACTTTTAAACACATCCACACGCAAGTATTCAAACATGTCTGTAAAAAGCATTGCATTCTAAGAAAAAAAAAGTATACAATGCGTTCAATCAGTTCATATTAAAATAGACTACACAACAGGCTTGAAATGATTTTATTCTTGGCCATCTGATCTGATCATGAAAAAACTGCTGCTCTCTGTCACATCTGCGCTGCAAAAAAATGGTTTTCTAAGTTGCAACAATGATTATGACAAAATCTGACGTTTAAGTCAACATGTTTTTCTTTGTAATTGTGTGTGAAATTCACTAGCAATGAGTGACAAATGTGAATACTGAAAATTGTTTCTACGCTTTTTTTCCAGTGTAAATGCTTATCGCGGATCCTCAAGTATAAAGATGCGCATAGCTTTACCAGACAAGCCAACTTTAAAAAAAAAAAAAAAAAAAAAAAAACTCTTTAATAAATACAGAGTCTATGTCATGTATTGATATTAAGATCGAGACAATTTCTGAGACATTATGCAATTTAGGACATTAAATTACCTTTTTTGACATAAAATAAAATTAATGCTGCCATCTTATAAATACATACATTTAACGGAAGTCCGTAATTACATTGACAATTTACCGCACAGTTAAAAACAGTAAATTCCTACTGATTTTAAAATGCTGCTCTGATTGATTTTAAAATCCCTGCTCTTAGGAACTATTTAAAGTAAATAATATTACACTCTTCAACTTCAATTGCCTATTCAGAATAATGTTTCAATTTCATCCTTGCCTTTTGTTATCGTGCGAGAAGCAGTATTTTCAGAGAACTTGTGTCATTTCGGCTGTTACTGGCTGTCATAGCCTGTCATCTAAACCAAAAGACTGCAACAAAGCAGTAACCAATGTTAAACAAACAATAGGTATATTTATATTATTTGCATGTAACACCAACATGAAGAAGCGAACAACAATAAATTTCCTGGAAAACCTTCACTCGAAGTAATTTTAAAGGAAAGAATTTATTTTATGAATATTGAATGTCATTATATCCAGATTATGCATTTAGGGTTCAGTTTTATGACGCTGAAAAGTGGCTTCTCGGACACAGAATATGCTGTGTCCTGCACTAAATGACATTCTCAATAGTGATTCCAAATTGAAAAATTCTGTCTCCTTGTGTAGATGCAGTGTGATAAAGTCCTCTGCCTCCAACAGGGTTATATGAGATGAACAGACCTGACAGTCAATTCACTCTGCATAAAACCACACTGAGGCCGCTATATATCCAGCCAACCTATCAGAGCAGACACTTACCTCATTTTGTGGTCTTCACCCCCTACCCTCTCCTCCTCTACATCTGTCCATCATACTCTCCACGTGCTTCTCCCTCTTTCCATCTTCTCCTCCCTGATCAGCCATTCTGTCTATGGGACATCATGGCCTTTTTTCACAATGACTTGTTCATTTTCTGCTGAAATATGAACGCAGTTGTAACAGAAATTCTACCTTGTTGGTGGATATCACCCGTTATTTCTTTCACATGAGTAATTGTTGTTATTATTTGCATGCCATGACTTATTTCAAGTATTGTTTTCTATACTGTTGTCCTATTGCTACTGCTTTCAAGTAATCTTTTCCAGGCACCTGCACTGCAAACAATTTAATAAACATGTTTTATTGCCCTGTGTCTCTTTGACAGTGAACAATGAGGTGAGAGGGAGAACAAATATTGCATAAAAATGCCAAGGGGGTTTATACAGGATTAATTGTCATGAAATATAGTACAAGTGCTGATCAAAGGATGTTTCAGAAAATATTCAGTACTTTACTAACAACCTAAATCTGCATTATTTAAGTGGTGCTGTCTTTTCTTCATCTCCACACCAACATAAAAGTTGCAATATCCAGATTAAATGCATCACCTCCATGTACAATTTTCCATACTCACTAATTCTTTCTTTCAGCGTGCATAATATTATAGGAACAATCGTAGAAACAAAACGAGCTGGAGCTACCAAGACGGGAACAGATGGCTCATAATTGCCTCGTAGAGGAAGCCAGGGAGTCAATTTTTACAGGTCTCGAGGGAGTGGCAGATGCAAAAAGTGCAGGTGCATTTGTTTTGATCAGAGATGGCCTAAAGGAGCGATCTGAAAAAAAAAAAAAATGCATCACACACATTAGTGCAGAATTTAACAAAGCACGATTGCTTAGTTTCGGCAAGACTGTGATAAGGCAGGGCATTTTCATTAAGGGCCAACAAGGTAAACATGGGAACGCTCGCTCATGACAGGCGTGTGAAACTGCAACAGATGCGGCACAAATTAAAGCCGCATCATCGTGCAGAGATAAATCAGGAGCACATCAATAGGGGAAAAAAAGCATCACACATTTTCTCTTGTGTCGGTACAATTTCACATTTGAAGAACTCATCTTTTAAACCTATTCCCAGTAATGTGCAACAACAAAAAATGTTGCACTTCAGAGTGTATTTAAAAGCACACTAGATACATATATTGATAATAATGGCCTGTAACATTTATTTTATTTTTTGAAAATTGAGAAAGCAAAAAATCTAATATAAATCCTACATGCATACACATAGAAATAAGTTTAATTAGAAATTAAACTATGGACAGTAACGCACCAGTGAGTATTTTTCTCCCCAAAATTAACCAGAATCGACATTCTGAGCTCTGATCCCTTAGCACTATGCCATATGATGCATCAAACATAGCCCAAGATTTCATTTTTATCAGTCTCTTTCGATTGTATATCACATCTGAACATCATAAGTGCTCCTAAAATACAACCCGCATCCTGAATACGCTTTGTTCCAACCACTAGCCCTTTATAATCTCAAACTTGAGCTGCCTGGCAATATCAAACTAATAAATTACATCCTGCCTCCTCTATAACTCGCTAATAAATAAAAAAAGAAGCTCCACTTTCCTCGTACAGCTGTGACCCAGGGTTACCTAGCAACAGGTCATGCCCAGATAAAAAGCACAAGGTAGTGATTCACCTATGAGGAGATGGAGAGACGGGGGCATCTTCACTCTCTGACCCTTGACAGATGGAAAACGCACTCAGAGGAAACGGTTCTTTGATTGACAGGGCAGTTCAGAGTATGCCTGCATCACTCCTTCACTCCTTCAAAATTGTATTAACACAGCAAGCAAAGTGTGCTTGCAAGATATGCTTCATCCCTTGCAGTTTCTCACTAGCACTAACATACAAAATAAAATTACAAAATGCTCATCAGTTTCTCTGTTTTTTTCCAGCAAATGCAACAATAACCCTAATACTGACAACATAGGACACTGAGACGTCATATGTATGTCATCCCTCTAGATGCTTTAATGACATAATAAAGAAATAAAACATTCAGACTGTATATTTAAAGCAGTCTGACCTTTCACAAATGTCTGTCCTCCCTTCAATCCAAATAAATAAGACATATTAAACAAAGACGCACAAATGTCAAGATTTAAAGGGATAGTTTACCCAAAAATGAATATTTTGTCTCATGTTGTTCCAAACCTGTATGACTTTCATTCTTCTGTGGATATCCTGAATAAAACAACTGTGAAATCAATAGAGTTCATACAGGTTTGGACATGAGGGTGAGCTGATGACAGTATTTTCATTTGGGAGTGACTAATGCAATTACCATCATATTATGAAAAGCAGCTGTTTCATTTAGCTGTTCCCTTTAGAAAGCAAAAATAACAAAATCTTAATCTCTCAACATTGTTGAATAAGGCTAACACTTCTAAAGCAACAGATTTTAAACACTCTCTAAATTAGTGGTACTTTAAAAAAGTTTAAATTATGTGTACAAAATGGCAAAAGGAAAATCAGTCATGTGAGAATTATTTTATAATGTATTGTATAATATTGTGTGTATGTAAATCAGAATTAACACTGCTCTATATGGCACTGTTGTAACTGCCACCCAGGACTATGGTTAAAATTTAGCTGTAAGACTGTTACATATATATATATATATATATATATATATAGTGACTTGTCCCTGTACAAACAAACAAACAAAAACAAACAAATAAATAAATTAGGGAGTCTCAAGTCTTTAGGATAGATTCTCATATTTATCAAAAGGATATTTTATATCTCTTGTTTATCGTTTGTATTTACCCAAACACACAAAAAAAACCCATCTGATTTCAATAGCTCTGCACTCGGTCAGTGCCTCCGTTGGCCATTCTCTGTCCCTCAGGGGAGCCACACAGCTGTGTGAGTTTAGCTCACGGTTGAGGTGAGGCCACACACAGTTGAAAAAAAAAACATACATGCACTCCTTTTTATGCTTAAATACACACTATGGAAGCTTTAACATGCAGCTAGACCTACATTTCAGCTACATTACTGACAACATAACACAGTGCAAAGCTGGCTACTAATAAGAATTGTATTGTGTAAAATTTCTGTTCTGTGGTTTATTTATCATCATAGCGAAATGGGAATGAAGGTACAGTTTATGAAAAATAAGCATCAGCAGTGGGAGGCTAAGATAACAGCAGGTCTTCAGGGGCTAATGGACAGCAATGAAAGTAAATTCTGTCTACAGGCTAGTTTGTTGCTCACTGCATGTAAGTCTGCAGTTTGCTTCTTTGCTTTTGTGTCTATGAGCTAAACACTAAAGCCTCATCTACCCTAGGAGTGAAGAACTGATGACCTGCACTTTGACTTCTGCTTGTATGTGTGGGTTTAGATAAAGGATAGTTCAGAAAGCCAGAACCTTAAAACAACTGTGACAAGTATTTCCATGCAAGAGCACCTGTGACACAGAAAAAACTATGTCTATTTTACTATTACTTTTTGATGAACATTGTTGCGATATATATACTCAATATATACACAGGCAGACTTTCATAAGAGTTGAGAAGCCAAGAGTAATAACAGATAAAGGCTTATGGAGCAGGGAAAATGGGTATTGTGTTGTCCCCTGGGGCCACAACAGTCACATGATAAACACTGATTTCACAAGAATCTCATCTGTAACTTAGTCCCTCAAAACCGATTAGGAAAAGAAAGCACAACTTGAACTCATAAGAAAAAGTAATTCTTATAGTGCGAAATGTGATTTGTAAGAAAAAACTAAGCATGATGGTCAAACCCTAAAGAAAAATTTCAGCTAAAAATGAAAATGTTCTCACCCTCAGGCCATCTGAGTTGTAGATGAGTTTGTTTCTTCATCAGATTTGGAGAATTTTAATATTACATCACTGTAATATTAAAATGAAAGTCCAAACAGCTGATAAAAAAAAAAATCACAATAACCCACAAGTAATCCACATAACACCTGTACATCAGTTAACATCTTTTGAAGCAAAAAATGCATGTTTATAAGAAACAAATCCATCAAGATGTTCTGTTTAAACCGTAGCTTCTGATCTACATATGAGCCCATAATCCATAATAATGCTTCCTCCACTAAAAAAGTACATCCCCTGTTGTGCTCTCACATTAATTTTCACCTAAATATTTGTTTTAAACAAGTTTGGCTTTTAGATGGTGCTTGATCTGTGCATATTTCTCACCTGATTCAGACAAGACGACTCTTTCACTGGAGAAAGTGTTATTAAGCATTATGGATTCAGGATTTGTATGAACTTGTGAATGTGTAATCTGAATATTAAAAATTTGTATGAATGAATCAGGGCCTACAGCCCATACACTTTACACAGTGACATGGCTGTTAGTCTCTAGGCCGATCTGCAAACACAGAACAAAGCATTTCAGTTTGGCACTTACGCTGTCAAAGACAATGTTCTTCTGTACACCCCACGAGGCAGGATGCAGAGCCCACAGGTGAGGGTCTACAATGTTACCTGTGTATCCTGTGTTCGGTCATACGCAAGAACATCTGTATAAAGTGTTTTGGCAACCATGATAACAGAGCCCCCCTTCTCTCCACGGCCAGTTTTAGTCAATGGGCATCCATCACTGATGCTAACAGCTCTGATTAAAAATACATCAACTGCAACTGGCCTCCTGATGGCAGCGCTTCATAGCGAGCATAATTAGGGGATGGGGAACTGTGATGATGAAGGGCAATGCACACCTGCTCTCCGTTAAATCACACTTCTGTTGGTGAAGCTTGCATATTTCACCCCCGCAAATTAATTAATATCAAATTATGGATGGGACACCTTATTTATTTATGGTCGGAATTATCTAAAGTCAGCAAACATACCTCTCGTTCTCCTGGTTGTTCTCATATCAACTTGTAAATTGTCGGTCATGCTTTAATAAATACAATATTTTACATTTTAAAAACTGTAAAAACAGTAGGTGAAGAGTACCCGGATGACCTACTATTTCCAGTGAGCCTCAAGTGCATCTGATGGACACTTTACTATCCCATGAGGCCATGGGAGAGGATTTGGTAATGGCAGTGAAATGATGCAAGGCTGGTAGGTCACATGACAATGACAACATGAAGTATGTATTACCTCTGCATTACATTCATACAAGACACATTCATACTATATATAGAACGTAGTTTTTAAGCCTACTTATTCAAAAGAAGTAGGCTAACTATAGTCAGGGAGTGGCCTATGCGATTTCTAATGCAGCTTAGTTTTCCGTAAAACACACGTATTTTAAAGGATGCATTGCAAGTGTTTTAGGATTAAAAGAAATGTCCATAAACCTGACGGATGACAGAAAATTACTAGTGCTCGTTTTTGTATACAGATATTTTTAAATGTAAAACAGAACAGCTTTTATTAGGCTACTGATAAGACTGGAGTTTTCATGTCATTTAAGTGTATATAAAATTATTTAAATACATTTTTCAAAAGTGTTCAAAAAGTTGAAATGAAAATGACGGTGTGAGTCTTGAACCGCTTGAAGATTTTGTCACAAACACGTGCGCACGTTGTTTCTCCCTTGTGTGTAAGACAACTTGCTGATGTAGAAAATTCACTGAACTAACACTCACAGTGTTGCGTCCAGCCTCACCCAATTTGCACCTTTGTCTCTCCTGTCAGCGCCAATGCGTTCCCTTTGGCGACAGCACCATGTCAACTGCCAACTCCCCACGAACCAACTGAGGCGAAGCGGTCTACAGGATGTCACAAACAACAGCACAAACACAGAGATGTGATCTTTAGATCTTAAATTTCAAACAATCAAATCTCGTAAGGATCTCGAAAGCCTATAAACCTGGATAATGTCAACTAGTCTGTTAAAACTCCTAATCGTTGATGCCTGTTTGTTTAAATATCTTAACAAGATTAGAAGGTAGTTGAAGTGTTTGGAAGTCGCTGTTAATTGAAGCGGATGGGGTTTTTAATAAAGCATGCAGCAATTACAGCTGACAAACAGGTCTGTTGGCTCTTTAGGGGCATGGTGCTTAATGGTATCAGATATGTACTTCGCCGGAACTCATTGCATTACTTTTTTTTCCCTATTCACGCTTACCTAAGTCGTTAGGATTTTTTCCACTTGAGTTTTAATTACGTTTCATTGGCTGAATTACATGGGGAATAAGGGACAGTCTGTCAGATGAGCCGGAGAGAGAATCATTATGACAAACTGCCTTGACATCATTGTGCACAGCAAGTGTCATGTCTCAAAATATTAGACAAAACAGATCTCCACAGGGTTTGAAAATTGGCGGCACAGTCATCTTTTTAACTGTGGACACTGACGCAATTCTAAACCACAGACTGCAAAGTCACACTATACTGTAAGAAGTGGTAACCTGCAATTGTTTATTTATATATGTATTCATTATAGCTATTTATACCATTTATACCTGATTTCATCCATAAAAATTAGTTAAGCTTTGCTGATGCTGGCTGGATATAGAGCGATAGTGCATCGCTGCGAATCTGAACAGTTCGACTGTGTGTAAATAAATAGGAAACAACCATGGAGTGTCTTCAATATTTTTGAAAAATTATATTTTATTCATACGTCATGCTACGTCCTCTGTAGAACACCACGACTTTAAAAAGTCATATTTAAAAAAAAAATTAAAATACATTAATAGACATAAAATTACAAAAATTTTTTTGTTTTAATCACAAATCAAATTATATTTTTCTACCAATTTTTATATAAAAATGATTCTCAACTATGTTATGAAACATACAGAATATACAATTTTTCTTTATGCAAAATGTGTGTAAAATGGCCATGAATGGGTTTCCCCATTATAAACAATGTATCTAATTTGCATATTCATGTAAGTGTAATAATGGGAGTGATAATTGGCAAGATTTTCATAATAATATCTAATATTTCATATCAAAATTGAAATATAATTTCTTTCCCTATTCACTTGTTGTGTCTTCCAAAATGTGTAATAAACATGCTTTAAGTCCCGGTGTCCTCTACAGTGGACATGTAGGAAACTGATGTCCTGTTCCATAACAAAAAGTCATATTTTGATTTGAAACCCCATAACATTTTCTTGAGATGTTGTTTTATGACAAACAATTTTGAAAAGCCCTGTATGTGCTCTGTACAGGACATCTAGATTTAAACTGTGACATGTAAGGTCTCAGAGAAATCGCTAAAAACTAATGTTCCCTACAGAGGACAAAACTCCATAGCTGGTAGTCAGGAGGTATATATATAAATATATATATGTGTGTATATATTTTTTTTAACAACCTCTTCCTAGAGCTGGCCAAACTAAGCATTTTTAGGAGAAGCCTTGGTTAGTGTGGGGACCAAGAAGCTGATGGTCACAAGAAGCTGGGTGAGCTTCGTGATAATGGGAGCTCCATGACCATCAAATGGGAGAAACATCACTGCAACACTCCACTGATCTGGACTTTTGGCCAGACTCAAGTCTCTCCTCAGATTGGTCAGAACCTCAGACTGAGCAGAAGGTTCACCATGCAACAGAACTATGACCCTAATAACACAGTTAAGAGAATACAAAAGTGGCATTTTCTTATTTGTCCACTTGTGAATATTTGTCCACCAACAGTCCCCAACCAACCTGATAGAACTTGAGAGGAACTGCAGAGAACATTTGCAGAAAATCCCCAAATGCAGCAAAGGTTGTCCCATCATACCCAAAAAGACTTGAGCTAGTAACCTTGAGCACTGCCAAAGGTGCTTTAGCTAAGTACTGTATTAAGGGTATAAATACTTATATATATATTTTTTTTTTTCTTTTGTAATACTTTTACAAGTCTCTCTCTCTGTCTCTCTCTCTCTTTCTCTCTCTCTCTCTCTATATGCTAGATGCCATGGTCAGTAAAAGGTTATGTGCTTTAAAGCCTTACACTATGGCTTATATTTTTTGTCATAGCTATTCCACAACTCATTTAAACAATCAATAAGGCTCATAATTCATGTATCTGGAACTTCTTTGAGACATTTGCAGTGGAGACTTTGACTATTTGTGCATTTAATTTTTTCCCTTGGATGTAAAGAATGGCATTAAAAGATGGAAAGGAATAGCAAGAAAATGAATAAAAAAAAAAAAAAAAAAAAACAGTGAGGACTTTGAGACTCTATTCAAAGCCTCATCATCTGCTTGGTGACTGTCATTCTTTGTTAGAGGGCGGAGAGAAGTGTAGCTCGCAGGTACAGTGGGAGGGAACGAAGGATAGAGAGAGGAAGGGGTGGCAGCTGTAGAACAATGACAGAGTCTGTGTCCAAGGCTCCTCAGGCAAAACACCAGCTTTCCTACTGCTGTGAATTCATCTTACTTTCTCCTGTGGATAGAGGGAGGGATAGAGAGATGGAGGTCACTGCCAATCATAAATGCTGTCCATCACACTGAATGGTGTGTTCGTAGGAGCAATTAAATATACTTTGGCACTACCACATTTTTATTTCATCACTATGAATTAAACTGTATACAAAACCACACAATGCATAATTCGTGGTTGTGAAAGGCATACATGAAATACATAAAATAGTAGATTCAGCCTGTCCTAAACAGAATACAGATAAAACTGCTACAACTAATGGGCCTGTGATAAAAAAAAAAAACAAACTAAAAAACTACTTTTCTATAGAATTTGTTTTTCCATCTAATTCTAAGCTATTTTACAAGCTTGTTCCTCAAAATTTGACCAAAAATCTAAATTTACTAGTAATATTATCCATGTAGGGACGGTCAACATAACATAGAGAATACGAGGTACATGCATACACACACACACACGTGTGTGTGTGTGTGTGTTTGTTTGTTGTCTTTCCATTAGTGACAAAGTGCTATGTACTTATGTAGTGACTTGTTCAGTTTAATCAAGTAAACACCAGTGTGGCTTGTGTTACACAAACACATCTCACACACACTTTATTGGCCAGGTCAAACACAATCACAGCTCAGCCACACAGGGTTGGCTAATTATGGGTGGCAGCTGGCAGTGAGGGCTTCCTTCAGGGGCCGGGTCCATGCATGAGTTGTGTGTGTTCATACACCATGGATGAAGTATAAATCTTGCTCTATTGTCTAGTATAAGCTGTGCGGCAACCCCTAATTTTAAACTGAAGATGGAAATGCAGAGTTGAATTAACAAGGTGAATGAGGCATTAAATGAATGTGATGTAATTCAGCTCCTCTTGACATGCAGGGCTGAACCAGTGATGCAGTTGCGTATGCCTACATGGTGTACGGCTTGGTTATGATTTTAGTTTTGAAATATGTTTCACATAGTTTGTTTAGAAGTGTATCCACTATGAAGCCCCTCTTGGTGTCAATTTATTTGATGGAAAATTCAATGACATAGAAAATAAAATATTTCAGCCACACACTGGATGTTCTGTAAATTGGACAGCACAACGACAAAAAGTAATTTTCATGAAAATCAATATTAATATCTGTCTGTAAGGCAGGAACATTACACTGTCACCCATAACCTACTGTTGGCGGAATGTGAAAGAGAGGAACGCTTGGAGAAATAAAGGAAACATTCATCAGACTAATTTTGTCTGCGAGCAAACAGCATCCTTTTCATCGACTGAAAAATCAAAAGAAGAAGAAAATGCATTCAATCTGGCTGGTCTAAATGGGATGTATCCAACGAGTATGAAAACAGCTGATATAACAGAATGAGAAAGTCAGAGGTTTGAAGCTTGTAAAGCGAAGCATTTCCTGAAGCAGATATAGTGAGCAGGAAAAAAAGAAACGAAGGGGTGTTTAAAATAAGTGAAATATAACCCTGTTATTTCCACCATTGAGTCCAACGGGACATATACAAAGTAGGCAGTTTGCTCATGTCAAATGATGTCTCCCTGCCCAGTTTGCCGTTTGAATGCTCGCACTAAGGTGAGAGGGGCGCGCGCCGACATACGCAAGCTAGTTTAAACGCATCTGATATGCTCGTTGGATTTATCGATCCACTTCATTCTAGCAGAATGAGATGCAAACAGCCTTGTCCCCATCTGTAGCAACCATAATCATGATATAATAGTCTCTTCCAACCTCAATATCTGATTTGGATATGATGACATAATTCGTACGATGTCTTATTACGCCAAGTGTGGCTACAGTTTTTTTTAACTGTTTTGGTAATTTATATTTGGTAGGACAATACAAGAGAATAGTGCTTTGTAAAAGACTGAATCAAATATACCAGATACAAGACTTAAAAAAGACTTGAAAAAAAAATAATAATAATAAAATAAAATAAAAAATCAGCACCCTGGACAGCACTCTTGTAAAGCAAGGAAGGATGTAGAAGTTGTATTCGCTTATGACGACAAATTTACTACTACTGTATGAGTGCTTGTGTGTTTACGTTTTATACCTGCACTTCATTTTCCCTCCACAACAACCGACCCACCCCGCTCCCCATCATGCCCCAGTCCGTGTCCATAATAATAATAAAAAAGTCAACGACAGCATTTTAGTAATTTTCCTTAAAAAAAAAAAAAAACTGATCACAGCAGTCAGGAAACAGAAAAATGTTACATTTTTACTATTACTATTGCTTACTATTTATGCTAAGGCAATGTAACAAAAGTGTTAAAAATGTACATGAAAAAATGTAAAGTGTATGTAAAGTGTTATAAATGTACATATTAAATGAAAAAAAAGAAAATAAAACTATTTTAGATTTACAATGGTAATAGGTGACTATGTGCATCATCACAGTCTATGAAAAGGGTTCAAAATGTACCCTGACATAACCTGATATAACCTTACCTGAGAACACAGTTTAATCTGTAGATTAATATCTGCTCCAACCAGATTAAATTGACAGTGTGTTCTGTCGTGTTTAGCAAAAATAATTGTAATTGATTTTTATAATTATGGTTTGGAGGAAAGAAATGACAAGATTCAGAAGAACTGTTCTAAAATAATAGAATTTAATAGATTTAAAATAATAATAATAATAATAATAATAATAATATAAATAAACATTGTTTGTGTAATTGGACTTAAGACTGTTTCTGAGGTATCATATGGCCCTTATATCACTCCCTCTCTCTCTTTCTTAGTGTGTATGTGTGTATGTCAGTTGCATACAAACAAAATCCAGTGACACTTGTGAGTTCACACAAACCCAGATCAAAGAAATCGTAAAATGACTTTAAAAATGTCAAAGGGTGAAGTAAAACCCTCTTCAGCAGCCACTGAGTCAGGCTGGTTGGCTGATTGGTTAAGGATGGTGGATGTGGGCCAGGTCACAGAGGCTCAGTGGCTGTTTGCCTGCAGGACTCTAGTCTCTGATGAGAGGGACATGTCACATGTTGTTTCTTCATCTGGCCGAGAGGCCACAAATTTATTTGAACACAGACTGAGAGCCAGTCAGAGATGTTCCCGGCTGTCTTAGTCAACAAGCCTGTGCAGAGCTACACATCTGAGCCTATGTATTTATAGAACAAACACTGACGCTACTTGTATAAGCACTGTGAATTAACAGACACAGATTTTATTTGCAGAACGTCTGATTTCTAGGTATTTAAGAAGACATGGGAGCACTCACTGACCAGTCCACACCACAAAAATTGGTAATCTGCATTATTTAACCCATGTAAAGTAGTTTTGGTATTTACTTTGATAGAGCAATGTTACATTATATTTTTGCCTTAATAAAAACCAGGTCATTTAATATGTTACCATGTGTTTTTTTCAGTGTAATATCAAATATGCTAATATGTTTTTCTAACAAAGCATATTACAATGGAATTCTGTTTGTCTTTTTGTATGTTTTGTTTTTTCAGTGTGGCTGAAAATCTTGAAGTGTTAAACAACATCCACAACAAAACAAGTAGCACATGCAATATGCTGGAGAATGGTATTTGTGTGTGTGTAAATACTCAGAGGAATGACAATAAAGTGAAATTTGAACTTGAAAAGATAGCACTACTCTGAAAAATCCTAAAAATGAATTGACTTTATTCAAGTCAGAAAATATTATTAACTTTCTAGAATAGACTTAAATACATAACACACCAACAAAATAACATTTAAGGCTTAGATCAGGTATGCAGTAGCAATATTATGTTACCACTATTTATAGTGTTATAGAAATATAGTAGAGGACACTGTAAGGTTTTGTGTACAGCACATTGGGTGAGAGAAATAAACAAACAAACAAACAATAGACATATAAGAATTGCCATCACAAACACATTGGAGTGCTAAAGAGGTGTGATTACACAAAATGGTGTGAATAAAATTAAATGAAGTGAAAGGCAAATTAGAATGAGAGGGAAAAGGGGAGAAAATGTTATTAGAGAAAAACAGATGGCTAAATTCAGCATACCCTGGGGAATACAGGGGACAATTCACTGCACCTACAGTTATGAGTGCCAGGGAGGTTTTTATTAAGAATGTGTATATGTACATGTAAGTGGGGGTACATTATGTTTTAGTCCAAGACAAAGACATTCCAGATAGTGCGCTCACGCTACATGAACGATGATGTCATAAAAAGGTTGAAAGATAACACCAATGATTGCTTACTGTCCTACCAAGGTATACACGTCGCACATACACAGCACTCTCAGATGACAGGCAGTGAGTGGAAATGAAGGATTTGGGGTTCCATCCCGTTACATTATGCAGCAGATGGCGTGTAGGCCGAGCCAGGCCGGGGCAGTCCCAGAGGTAACACACACACACATAGACACACTCACAGAATGGGGAAGGGGAGGGGCAAAAAGCAGTACTGCCCCTGTCCAATGCTGTTGTTCTCTCTTGCTCTCCTAGAGTGTCTGGGTCAAGGTATCAGACAGGCCTCTAAAACCCTTCTTTTCATCTTGAATCTTCTCGTTTCGAATATTGAGCTGTTGAGCTTTCTGAATCAGTGGTTCGCAAGTGTTCTGATAAGAGTCACATTTAGCAGAGAGAGAGAAAAAAAAACTGTATAACTGTGCATTCCATACTTAGGAATACAAAATAAAATGGAACACTGAACTATATTGTTTAGCCATTGCAGGTTATTGTTATTTTTTTGACATTTTCCATCACTTGTTCAAAGACAGGCTGTCAGTCTGTTTTCAATCATTCCTTTTGAAGTTTGTACAAATAAACCAGAAGATGGAATAATCTAAATGTCTTTATAAGTGAAAGATTGAATTATTTACTCAACCAATTTGTTAAAAAAGTCAGGAACACCACTGTTTTGCTCATCACTGCATTGCTCAGAAATTTGAGTTAATTCTGCTTTGGCTTCATTTAGAACTGTTTTTGTTGAGCAGAACAGACAATATTACTGGCAATAAAATTGTAAGTTATTTAATATGAACTTCTTTTTTATTAAACTGTTGCATAATGCAAAATCATGTGCATAATCATGCTGCTGGTTTGAATGTCGGCACGATTGTAAGTCATTTGGCCACTTGATGTCTATTGTAAACTCTGGGTCCTAAAGCAGTGCTAGTTCTTCTATCCATCTCTTTCTGTCTTCTTTCTTTTCTTTCCACTCAGCTGGAGCTGCACCTGAGGACCACTGCAGAGGGCCATGACCCTGACCAACATAGAAGAGTGTGTGTGTGCGAGAGAGGGCAATCACTTGGACAAGGTGTGTGGGTTTGAAAAATGAAAGCAGCAAGTGTATTCATGGGAGAGGGAGACATTTATAATTGCAGTCACTGTCAGTATGGTTCCGGTTGCTAGTTTTAGTATTATGTTGATTAGTGTCATTATGTTTATGATCATATTCACTGTGCAAGTTCATTAGTGTTGCTTGCCTGATTATGGACCTCCTGTACTTGAGTCACATGTTCACACAAACATAATGGACATAAATTTCAGTCTTACTTTTTTAAATGGACTATGTGTGGATTCACATAAGAAACTAAAGATATGTTCCATAGCGCTGCACAACAGGAATTTATTTCAGTTAAACCAAACATTATTGTTGCTGTCATTTGTCATCAGAAGATGATCTGTTTATTTCAGGCTAAACATAAGCAACACTATTACAGCTCTATAATTACAGCAGCAGACATAATTAGAACCAGTCTGGTCATATTACGCAGACATAGTGAAAGACCTCTATTCTGTCACATTAGCTTGCTGGATTCCCTGGCATTCCAACAGTGTGAAAAACACTTTCAGCTTCCTCATGTGCAAAGATGCTTTCAAGCTAACTCATTTTCACAGCACAAACAGAACACAACATAGAGAAACTCTTTAAAGATTTATGTGACTATCTGTGAGCTATAGTTTCACTTTAGAAATGTAATAGTATTATAAATTACCGTACTTATTTACCACAAAGCCAACTTCACACTCAGTAACCTATAATCAGTGTCAAGAATCTGGATAGATCTTTCTAAAGCAGTAGCTGATGAAAGAGCCAATTCACAAACAAATTCATTAAAGCAAGAGACCCAAATCAAAACCCATCCAAAATGTCCTTCCCACTTTGCACACTACCATGTGGTCATCTTGCCCCCTTGTCCCAATAGCAAAATAGACAGTGTTGGGGAGTAACTAGTTACATGTAACAGAATTATGTAATTTAATTACAAAATAAATGTAATTGTAATTAGTTACAGTTACTGAGAAAAAATATGTAATTAAATTACAGTTACTTTTGAAAAATGCCAGTGATTACAAAGGGGATTACATCTGAATTTGTTCACACACCCACCCCCACTTACAGATTTAAATATACAGTACTTCTTTTAAATTGCACTGACTGCTCTAAAATGAGACACCAATGTTTCAGGAGTTTAGGACACAGAATAGGACACATGCTTATTTGATAACTGTTTTATTTCCTATTTGGGTTTATGCATAAACTTTATTTTTTAAGATAGTTTTTTCCAAGGCATTGTTAGATGCTAGTGTTTTCTGTCATATCTATGCAAACATTTAATTTCAAACCCAGTATCATAGCTATTAAACTATTTCTTGTTATGATGTTATTTATGTTATGACATATAACGCAACTGCGTTCACGGTGACCAGAGTTTGAATCCCGTCTCGAGGTCCTTTGCCGATCCCGCTCCCCTCTCTCCTCCCAGCTCTTTCCTGTCATCTCTCTACTGTCCGATCGCAATAAATGGCATAAAAAGCCCAAAAATATAAGTAAAAAAAGCATTCTGAATTTGTGGTGGCTGTGCTTTAAATTAAATGATTACACAGCTCAGACTCTTTCGGGACAACTTAAGTCAGTGCTATATGTTCGTTATTTTTTTCTTGGTGGAAGCTTTGCATTTGGTTAGCTAATAAAATGTTAAAGCTTAATTCAATATTATGTGTACAATTTCTTAATTCTGTCATATTGGTATTATGGACTTGCTCTATTGTTGCTGCCATTTTTTGTACATTGTAATGGATTATAAGATAACTAACAAACTACTACTTAATTATGTATGTGGTGAAATGTTGTGTAAGAAAACTGGTATGACTGCACTGTATCCCTAAAATGTCTAGTTTGACTTTGCCGTTTGCTAGCAACTGATTTCTTCATGAAAGCTTTGCGTTCAAATATTTCAACTCAGATCAGTGTTTCGTGTCTAAGTATTTTGACACGAAACATCTAAATAATCTATCAAGCAGCTATGTAATAAGGTAATGTACATTCAGCCAGTTGTTATCGCAAAATAAAGATGTATGTTACTTATTATAATCTTAATTCAAGTGACCAGTGTTGAGTGCTACTGTAAGGCTAACTCTGCCTGGTTTAAATGTTTCAAAATGATTAACAGTTGAAAATATTAGAAATGTAGAAAAGTAATCAAAAAGTAATTAAAAGTAATGTTACATTAATAAAGTAATTGAAAAGTTACACTACTTATTACATTTTAAATCAAGTAACTTGTAATCTGTAACCTATTACATTTCCAAAGTAACCTTCCCAACACTGAAAATAGATGCCAAGGGAGCAGCAAGCCACCCCTCCCCAAGCTACACATATACACTTGCTCACATGCCCCTTTGATTTAACTGAAGCATCGTGGAGGATTGGCATGGCGATGAGTTTAATGAACCCATCAGCCAGCTGGAGCAAAAGGACAAGAGTCGGTTAAAGAGGAGTGCAGAGAGAGAGAAAGGGGTGACCCATTCTGCTACATGCATCTCAAGCCAAAGGGCCACAACGATAAGAGGGGAGGAAAGCCAAGGGCAGGAGAGCCAGAGCAAGGGCGTGACAAGAGTAGAATGAATCTTTCGAGAAGCTACATGTAGTGAAATGGGCCAGGAGTCAAGAATAGTAAGAGACAGACTTTGTGAAACACGGCATACAGAGATAAAAATGAGAGAAATGTAAGGTAAACTAAAGGGCAGCACTAAAGAGGGGGTGTCTAGAATATCAGAGAATGTAGAAGGAAGTGAGAAATGAGAGATCATGGATTGTCGCATCCAGATGCTTAGACATCTGCACCCACCTGAATCACTAGCTGACTAATGGGGCCTCCAGACTGCAACACATATCCCATGCTATGTATCTGAGATTTCTCCCCACTGATTCTGTTGGCTTTATTGTATGTGTAAATTGGTCATACTGTTGACTCAAACTTCACAATTAATCCAAATGTTTGGCAAACAGCAATGAGCAGTTGTCTTGTAAAAAGCTGTCAACTAAGTAAATGAGGATGATGTGGCACATAGGCGCTAGAGACCCTTGTGGATGTTAATATACACAGTGCCTCTCTCTCTTTGTGTATTGCACTTTGTGTGCATTTGTGTGTGTGTGTGGGCTCCCTGCTGAGACTACAGATGGTAGAAGGGGCTGGCTAGGGCCACGGTGATGGTCACATTCTCACATGGGACCACAGGCCCCCTGTTCTCACACCTACACCTCCTGTTCGCTACTGGCCAGCTCCACTGTCATTACCACAGCCTGCTGCCCCTGTAAACGGCAAGCCAGAAGTGGTGAATACGGCAAAGGATGTGCCAATCTATTATAACACACATGCACAACACATGGTTATGTGGCTTGAATTACAACTATGGTTGCCATAAGAGCCTCCATTTAGATGCAGTGTAGGAGTGCATTAGGAACCTAAATAGGGCCACTAAACAGCTCCTGATTTTATGCATAGATTGGTTTCACTTAATTTAAGGCAGCAATTAAACTTACGGTTTCAAGTTTAGTGGGTTGAAACTCATTACAGTGTACTGGTCACTAGAACAGGAAAACAAATTCTTAGTGCAGTAAATTCAACACTTTTTAGAATCAGATTTGGGATATATCTCACTGACCTCATGTGACACTTAAGCAAATGAATGTGGAAACCATTTATAATTAAACTACCTTATTCTATGATGTATCTGTGATTAACTTAAAAGGATAGTTCATCCAAAAATGAAAGTTCTGTTATAATTTACTCACCATTAATATGTACCAAACCTGCATGAGTTTCATTGTACTGTACTTCTGAACACAAAAGAAAATATATTTTAATGAATGTTGATAACCATGTTGATAGTCCCCATTGAATTCCATAATATTTTTTTCCAGATAATGAAAGTCAATGGCTATCAGCAGCTGTTTGGTTATCCACAGTCTTCAGTTTCATTTGTGTTCAAATATTACGTTTTCACATATAATCCTAAAAGTCACAATTTAATACAATTTAAAACAATTTAATATATCAACACATATATCTGGCCAATACAAATATATAGGTTTATGTATATGTAATACATTAATATCCATCCTAAAACCCATCAATATATGTTGATATATATGTGTGTATATATATATATATATATATTTATATATATATATATAAAGATTGACATTGTTTTATCATTGTTTTAAATATTATCTGCCTCTTGATTTCTGTACTCTGTAACTCTCTCTTCACAGCATATCATCTCTGACCTAGATAACTGTTAGTGAAATTACTCTCTCATCTATTACAAGTTATGTGTGATGTTGCAAATGTAACTGCTTTTCAAGGTTAATGACTTTCCATTATTCGCTCTGCAATTTGAAAGAAAAGTTTACAAAGGTCCTCAGATTGTTTGGACAATCTTGGTTTAGTTTATGTACAATTTAAATTTAACACCTTTCAACAGGTTAATCAAATCCATACATTTAAAAATGTTTAATGTGAGTTTGAGCTTTCCCTTATATTCCACAAACAAATAATTATGACTTTACAAATGGACTTTGAAATGCTGACTGTTTTTGGGTGTCATATTTTGTCAAATTTTGTAATTTTTCCCTGTGTCTATCCTGTGTCATTTTTTTGTTTCCTATATTTCAAATGTAACTACTTTTCAAGGTTAATATATATATATATATATATATAATGTATGTTATATCACTCTTGATATAGGGCAATACATGTCATATATTACAATTCCGTATGCAAAAATATGTCCAAACGAAATCACACATTGGTGAAGATAAAAGGGGCACCACAGAGAGTACAAGTGAACTTACCATCTTAGATCATAGGTCAGTGTGGCACTGGTGACTCTAGTCCAGAGTGAGAGTGATTCAGCTGTTCTTAAGCTGTTTGTGTTCTGTAATTGCTCTGTTCTAACACAGAGCTCTGTGAGTTGTAGTTGCAGGACAAGAGGTCTTTGTCTGCCCCTCTGACCCTCTGCAATTACACCGACTCCCTGTGTGCTTCCTGTCAGTATAGCTCTTCCGTTGTCGTATGACATGCCTCTGATACACACGTGCACACAGACACAAAAGTCATATCAACTTGGACACAAGGCTTAAGGCCACTTGTCTATCACAGTACCCCCCACCCCATTCTTCCGTTGACACCACCAGCTCTTTGTCTTCATACATCATGGCAATATGAAGCAAGTTGCAACTAGCCCTTGTCTCCCAACCCTCCCTTCTGTGGCTTAGGGCCACAGCAAGTCAGTGGAGCCTCCCTCATCGTTTTAATCAGCTTGTTAGGCATGGTCGGTCACCACAACACACAGATGCCTGATCAACAAACACACATACTTCTTTGTGATCGGGGAATAGTGTGACACGAGTCGCATAATCTCACTATTGCGAGGAAAACACTGATGCTGAAAAGCTTTGGAAAAAATGCAATTTACTTTGGCAATAAGGGGTTTTAATAAAAGTTGGCAATTGTTGGGGCAATTGTTCATTGCACATTTGGGAATTCTACATATTGTACATACCATCTGAACCTGCCTGTTTGATTCCCCTATAGCCACAAATCCAGCAGGGTCTCCTCAGCATCATCTGGAACCACCAACTGGCCCCCTGTCCTTACTGCCCACTTGTCCCCAGCTCTCACTATGATCGACATTTTGCTTCAATTCCAACAGTCATACAACTTTTGTGGACTCTCCATCGGTCATTGTGTTACCTCTTGTGCACAATTGTTTGGGCTGTCTTGGTTTAGTTTATGTTGGCTTGAAGATTTGAACAACTTTTTACAAGTTAATCAAATCCATACGTTTAAAAAAAGTTTATTGTGCTTTTGAGCTGTCTCTTATATTCCACAATTAACAAAATACGGACGTGTTTATACAGCAACATACTGTTACGTGTCATGTTTTGTCATATTTTGAAAATACATTTTTTTCTCTGTGTCTTCATTACTACTGCATCTTATCTGAGTTAAGATCATGAAGGAAGTGTGTGTCTGTGTCTTCCAGCGGTCTGACATCTCTGCTCGTGGACCTTGAGGAGATGATGTGTGGAGAGGGGCAAGAGGAAGGTATGATGCGAAGGGGCGGTGTTAGACAATACCACCTCACAAATATATTCCAACCCTCTGTCATTCTGAAGAGCTTTTACTAAGAACTATTCTCTCATACCCTGATCCCTTATAGCCCGACCAGACGACGGAGCTCCAGCGAAATAGAAGAGAAGACAGGATTTACCGGAGATGGTTTTCGAGTCGAGGGCTGTTTTTTATCGCCAGTTCATTTCCAATAATCGCAGTCTTTCTTAAGAGGACTGACAACATTTCAGTACTTTTTCTACAATCTTATCGACACTGCCATCTCTATTGTCTAGAGTCTAGGGTCACGAGGCATCACCTCCAAATTTTTATCTCAAGGCATCATCCATTATTTTTACAGACGCATAACAGTGAAAGGCAGAATTGCTCAGCATCACAATTTTGACAGAGACAGATTTTACCCAATTTGTTTTCGGAGGATTTCAAAGTGCAAGTGAAGAAATATTTAACACGGTGGGATGCTCCATGAAAGAAATAACAGAAAGAAACGCGGATAGAGTAAAGAGTTGGACAGCTTGTAAAGGAAAAGGATCTTCTTTCAAGAGCTGTCAAGCGCATAACACGGTTTGTTGAATTGTTCGTGTCAATTATATTTAACCGCTGTATAATAAGTATTTGTATCTGCTCGAATGTTTTCAAAAGTAGTAACATTTATAGCTTATATAGCATATAAGCTTATAAAGACGTTAATAAGTAATTCCAAAATGTGTGTTGTATATTAAATGTTTAGATTTTTAAGTTTGTTTTAGGCTACACTTATTTTGAAAAGTGTTCCCGCAAATGCTTTGTAGAACTGTTGCTTTACACCTTTTCTTCTATGTAATTCATAAGGTTATAATAACTCATATCGCAGTCCTTCAAGTCTTTTTGTTTGTTTGTTTTGTTTTCAAAACTAACAATTAATAAGACATGTAGACGTTGCAAATATTTAGGATACATGTTGTTTACAATCATTGTGACTGTCCATTATCAACTGTGAGAGAGAATTTATGCTGATCTAAAAGCAAAGTTCCCACAACAGATGTTAACCTTTTGAACCATTTATTATTCTGGTTCCGTTTTGTCCTGTCAGGCAGCACGCGCCAAGCGTTATAGTGTGACAGATGGATGGCTTTAATTGCAGAACGTGACTCGAGAATTATCATATTTGCACTTAATATTGTATGTAGGAAGGGCAACAAAGAGGGTGTGCATTTTTCATTTGTCCTTTTTAAATTGATTTTGGGTATGTGCGTGTTATTAGCACATTATAGCTACACATCGTTTGTTAGCAATGCTAAACTATTTTTAACAATGACATTTTTGTCTCTTTATAAATTATTTTTGATCGAATATTAGATGTTGAAAATGGAAACGCATTTCCCGCAATAATTATAGTAGCAGCAGGCTATAAAATGCTTTAAAATGTAGCCTACCACAATGCTTGCTCTGCATCTTCTGCAAATACAGTGCAGTACAATGAATTTAGTGTGAGAGCTTTTATGACAATGTTAGTATTTGTCTAGCAAAGGATAAAAATATTTTTTTGGAGAACATAAACATGTTTGGGCAACACAAACAAAGAAACAAAGAAACAAAGAAACGACAGATAAAGATCCTTAACAAAACTACAAAACTATGTAAAACTAAAATCCGTTTGTTGTTTTATTAACCCAGCTGTAATTATTAAATATTTGTGTTTCAGGACTTGTGACATTTCTAACTAAGTTGAAACTGAAAATGATGCTGAGTCCAGAACAAACTGATTCTGATCTACCGTGGAGCCAGTCAGATGCTGAAACTATGCTGAACGATATCAAGGTTGGCTGCATCACGGACGAGCCCATGGAGGGAGAGGGCAAGATGAAGTCTTTGGCCCCACAAGCCCTCAGCAGGGAGGAAAAGAGGAGGCGCAGGCGCGCGACAGCGAAATACCGTTCAGCCCACGCCACCCGCGAGAGAATCCGGGTCGAAGCCTTCAACGTTGCCTTTGCCGAACTGAGGAAGCTGTTACCTACACTGCCCCCTGACAAAAAACTGTCCAAGATTGAAATTCTGAGACTAGCTATTTGTTACATTTCATATCTAAATCATGTGTTGGATGTTTAGCACAGGCCCCTCTTAATGATGTGTAACGCAATCCAAGGACACGTTGAGGCCTGTTTGCAGCAAGCATGGTATCCTAATTTCGCAGTTTGCAGCTTTTTGCGCTACCTACACTGGAAGTGCAATTGGAAGAGACCGAAACCACATAAGATGGCTATCACCCAAGTGTTCATTAGACTTTAGACAGGTATTAATGGATTGTAATGAGATATTATAGCGTAGAGAGAAGATAATACCCCCTTTAACCAAAAATGGTGATTGCTCAAAGAGTCGTGAACCATTTAAAAGACTGTGGTCCCTGCTTTAAGCTATACACAGAATAAATGATGCAATAAGGTCGAGAGGGACTTAAAACAAATCGAATAACCTATCTTGTTATTTGTGTATATGGACACACCAGTGTAGAGCGTTTTTAATAGCAGGTCAAAGTACAGAGAAACCCCGTTGCATCACTCTGTGGAACAGTGAAGAATAAACCAGCCCCTCTCCTCCTCTAATAGCTGCTCGGTAGATCTAGTTAGTAGTTGTTTATTCAGGAGGAAATGACGTATAAGTGCCACTCGAATTATGACATCGTGACCATAACCACTCCCATTTAAATATTTATTTGTTATTTATTATATACTTGTTGAAAATATTTTGATATGTTTCACGTCATTTTTATTTGTTGAAAGATTGCTGTTTAGATTAATGTACGTTGGTTGTAAGTAGCTTAAAGAAAAGTTACCATGTGTGTTAGATCTTGTCATTCAGTAATGATAAGATGAAATTGTTAAGCATCAACTTGCACCTTTAGTGTTTATTGATTTAATATATCTATATATTTTGTGATGCAATTAGGTAGATAAATTGGCTGTTTTTGCTCATCAGTTTGTCATGCATTAGAACAACAAATTCAATACAAAGAAATCTTTTTGATTAACAGATATTTAAATCAATGGTCTGTTATGTCATTTGAATTGTAGACCTATGGTTTACGAGACAATAGACTGGCAATTTACTGTATGACCAAAAATTACATCGGAAATTTTACATTTTCTTTTTCTGTGTGTTCACGTGCCGATGTCTGAGATGTTTATATTCATAATCCCACTAAAACATGTGATACAATAAATTAGATTAAGTTATAGTGAGTTGATTTTTTAGTGAAAAATATATCTGCTATCCAAAGATCTATCTTGTATTTTCAGGGTCGTGCCCTTTATTGCTTTATGCACATATTTTGTAGTAGAGTTGCTGTGACAGCTTTGTTTTAATCAAAGTACTTTGTTTTTCATATTTTGATGTTGATTCGTTTTTTCTTTTCTTTTTTTTTTTTTTCTTTCTTTTTTTTTTTTTTTAAATAAAATAACAATAAAAAAATGTTTGATTCTTTAATCATAGATACCGAATAATAAATTAATATAGGCTAGTCTTATTTAAAAATTAAATAGGCCTCTTACAGATTAAATTTGAGCTTCTGACTAATATGTCATGCAAATTTTATTCTTTATTAGCAGTGACATATTTTTATACTTGTGACGTAATTTGCTTTATAGGATACTCCGATTAATTGACGTTCCAAGAGATGTGAATTCAGTCAGAAGCGCAAAGGAAATGATGCAGAGTGGTCAGTCGCGTTGTCGTGTAGGTTTTGCTATCCGTGTGCTTGCTGCTCCTTGTTCTCCCTCTTGGCTGAAAGGCCGTTTCCCTAGAGAGGGGGCAGGTGTTACTCCAGACGAGCCAAGACAACCAAATTACTGGCCGTCTGGCACCTCCCGTGGGAAACAGAGAGAGAGAGAGAGAGAGAGAGAGAGAGAGAGATCTAGTTTTATTCTTACATTTCATTTAAACATATATTATTATATTATACATTTATGTATACATAACACTTCAATATACCATATATAAGTAAAAACAAGGGTGCTAAAACATTATATTTAAGAAATTACACTAAAAAGTGACCAGCAGTTGTTACCTTTAAATAGCTATTTCCACCTGATTTACATAAAAACTAGTTTTGTTTGCATAAATTAATGTATTTAGGTTGATTCAGTATGTTAAATAATATTTTTGACTTCAATAAAACCAGATAATTTAGATGTTACCATTTCTAGCTTAACATTTTTTCCAGTGTAACAAAGAGGTTCACTTACTTTGTTCAGTCTGCCTTGTCAATGATCACTCAGTGTCTTTTATAAAATTTAGAAAATCACAATTGTTTCTGTGCTATTAGTTTAGTAAGATTGATAAAAGTCCTCATTTTATGAGTAATCAATGCAGAAATTCAGATATTTTCAAAGAATTCACAAATGTATTATTGTATCTATAATACAAGCTAACTGAATTCTCACATCCAAAAGGAATCAGAAAGCTAATATAGTTGCAGTATAGCTTCTTAAGCAAACAACTATGCATGTGTGATTATCACTTGCATTATATTATGCATGTGTGATTATCACCTCATTTGTCTCTGACCACAGTATTTTTACCTTTATAATTTCACAGTCAGTGGTTTTAGAAGAACCACTTTTCTTGATAAATATTTTGATTTAATATCTGTTTAATTTAAACTTCTTTTCACCTGCTATCAATCAAAGAACATTTACTCTTGTACATCAGCACTCAAATTCAAACACTGGCTCAGTGATTGAATAATAACGGATAATGCAACTTTGTAATGTCTTGAGACCACCAGAAAGGATTTGAAAGAGCTTCTCTTGTAATCCAGGGCTTAACATGCTTTTTCCAGACGATAATTAACTTTGTGTCTATTATAGGCTGATGTCTCTAAAAGGATTTGACAGTACAAGTTGTAGTGCATTATAACATAAATACTGTGTCATATAGCCAACAAAACACCAGTTTCAATAAAGTCATGTAAAGATCAGAATTTTTCCTGATTTTGGAGAGAGGCAGTGACCTTACACCCATGAAGCACCAAATCAAGTATGAGTTTAGTTAAAAATAATAATAATAATGATTTAAACAAAAAAATATTTTCTACTTTGTCAAAGCAAGGTTCTTTCTTTACCAGAACGTTCTATACACGTTCTAATAACAGTTTTGTAATTTGTTAGATTAGTTATTGAACTTCATGTGTTTTTGAGTTATTGAATTTCATGTGTTTTAAATGTTTTATCCTCTGACATTTTACTTCACTGGTATTGTAAATTACCCATTAATTTATCATGTAGTACTCTAACATTGATTTCAGAAGCAAAGAATGAAAACAGTTGTCATACTTTCCAACACTAGAAAGATCTGACAGTATAATGATTTATTTTCTGTCAAAATGGTTGTTAATACGTTTGCTCTTATTCTGTTTTTATTCTAATTTAAATTGGACTGAAATTAAAATGAATGAAATGCAAAACACTCTAAATTTAAACCAAATACATCACATGGCCAAATGGCTCACCAGCTGAGAATAGTTTTTACCTTACTGAGGAGTATTTATGGTATATGGCCTATCCATTTGCTTTATTTTCATCCATGCTGCAGCTCCAAAACAAATCAAGCTGCCAGCTGTAGTCCTGTTTTGAGTGGGTAACAGACTGTGAATGCAGCCAGCACATGTGTGTTTGTGCATGAGAAAAAGCCATATTGCCTCTCTGTTCACCATGGATTATGTAATGGCAAAGACCTACAAGTGACCATATGTCAGGAAGTGTACAGACGGCCCAGAATCCTATTCACTATTGTCCTGTTTTGTGGCTTCTCCCACCATCATCATTCAGGTACACTTTTCTAGAATCCAAAATGGTACAATATAGGCAGGAGCACATTCCCATTTGTTCCAAATGGAGCTTCTTGTTTTCTGACTGGAGAAACACAAGAAAAAGCAGCCATATGTGCACAGGTCTTACACTGCATTTAAAAGGCAGTGTAAGGGAGTGTCTGCATCTTTCCTCTCCTTCCATTACAATTGTGCTCATCTTCAGTGCCTAAAGCCCATCTCCCTTTGCACCTTCAACCTACTCCTTTCACTCATTCCCTTGATATCCATCAAAGGTGTGTGTTGTAGAATGAGTGTTGCACTAGCAGTGAGGTACAAAGGCAGATCCATGTGTTGAAATGTGGCCCCTGGGATAGGCCACATTATGCTTGCCCACTTCACCAGCAGGGACCCAGGCTGGAGCTGGCTCATGGCCCTTTGTCTCCAAACAGATGGAAATACACTAGAGTAGAGAGAGTGGGAGAGAAGAGGAGAAAAGAAGAAAGGGAATACAGAAAAAAAAAGTCAGTCTGTTCTCATTACCTCACATATTGAGAGCGACACGCTCACAATACGTCAGTGTCGGACAGGCTCTGTCTTATTCAAGCTCATGCTCAGGCCATCTGTACACACAGCACACATGCATTTACACATACACAGCAGTCAGCTTAATATATTTAAATACCTTACAAACTTTATTGCTATATCACTAAATCAAGTGGCAAAATTAAAAGTATGCTTACTGTCTTTGTTAATATTGTTTGTAGTTTTTTCTGAGAGGTTTGTTGTTGTTTAATTTTTTGTACAGTTCTACACAGAGCGATATATTGAATAAAGAGATTTTAAGTCCTTTAACACATTTTCGCTAAACAGTATAAAAGGTATAAACACGAGTCATCTATCTGTCAGACTACAAAACTGAATGATTTCAGGGGCCCAAACAGGCGTGCTGAATAATGACCATCTGCACAATCTTAACACTGGAAAGACAAGTTTTAGAACCCTGCACATCTTTGCAGAAAACCAAAAAGGTGTTGTATACACTCCCTGATTGTTTGATATGTAAACGTTTCAGAATAGCTCCTTCAGTTTCTACAAAATAGAGTCCATTTTCTCTCTCTCTTTTCTCAGAGAAGAGAACGTTTAGCTCCAGTAATATGAACTGAAGAAAGGTTATGACAAGTCCTGACGAGATTATTCAAACGTTGTTCTAACAGTTTTATTGCAATTTTTATCACGTCAAAGATCTAAGGACAAAAAGTCAAGACTTAGATCTTTCTGAAATTGTATCGCCCTCTGTCGGTCGCTTTCCAGTTGTTGCATATTCAAGCGCTATGCTCTGAAAACAGACGTGCACTACATGCATTTGTCCACAAGGTAGTGATCTTTGCTTATTAAAGTGAAAGACGTTTTTTTCACCTATATGACAAGTGTGTATTAACTAATAATTCTTATGTTTACTAACAAATACATTGATGCTTGCACATTGCTTGTAGAAAAAAAAAAGATTACACTATATAGGGTAGACTGAGTACAGTACAGACACTTTACTTTTTTCATCACTGCACAAAATTACACAATTATAGTTATTCATTTGCTTTAATTTAGATTCAGTTAAACAAAATAGGGACACAATATTTACCACTAGAAAAGATATGGCCAACAGTACAAATGTAGACATAGCAGTAAAAATAACAATATACATAAATCTACCCATCACTTAAAACTTTCTGCATTTTTACATTTTCAATCGTTCTGTATGAATTATAAGCTTGTTTCTTCATGGGGACCTAAAAAAATGTTCCCATAAGGTTAGAATTTACTGGTATTACTATACTTGTGGGGACATTTGGTCCCCATAATATAGGTAATACCAGTACACACCCACAGCCTGTGAATATGCATTTTATTTTCTATGATTGAACTGTTACTGTATACATAGCAACCTATAAAGGGTATATCAACTGTACCCACCTACCACCTTGTATATTTCCTAAAATGCTATGTTATCCTTTTTAACATTTATATTTAAAAATATGTCCATTAATAATAGACATTTGAAATATCACAAATATCTTTTTTTTTTAACCATAATTTGCATAGCATATGTGTAAATGTGACTTTTAACCTTATATCATAACACTGTACAACTAAACAGCACGTAAAGCAATAGGACATCAGTCCGGGTACAGTTGACGCACTCTTAAAAATAAAGGTTCCAAAAGGGTGTCATTTTTATAGTGATGCTATAGAAAAAACATTTTTGGTTCCCCAAAGAACCTTTCAGTGAACCGTTCCTAAAAGAACCATTTTAAAGAACATTTTAAACATCTAAAGAACCATTTTTGACGACACTGTGTGTACTGTGTCTTAACCATACCCAACTGAAAAGATTCAGCATGGCACAATATCATAAAATATCTCCATTTTTAGAGTGCAGAGTAATGTTTGCAATGGTATATGTTAAGTTTAACAATCATAAAAGAATAATAAGCTATTCATTGGGAAAGGGACATGGTGAAATGAAAATCTCACCTTGGAAGAGAAAACTTTTCCCGATATCTCTGGAGTGGAAAGAAGCACACATTTAAAATTTCCCACGATCAAAGACAACATTAATACACATGTGTGGAGTAAAAATCACGGCTCAAGGTTCCTGTGTATGCAAGTTATTTAAGGTGTTTCAACTGTACACATGTCTCAAATCTACTCAGTCTACCCTAAAACTGAAATGAAAAAAAAACTGCAAATTAACCTGAATGGCTGAAACTGCTGTAACTCTGCTTCATTTCAGTTACCATTCATATTTATATCTGTCTGCAGCCTCAAGCAGTTTGCCAGAGACTTGGCATGAATTTTGCAATAGCTGTAATGCAACTGCTTTTGCCATGTTTGTGAAGCCCCATGGAGCCGGAAAAAGGTCTAAGTCAAAGGTCATGAACTCAGCATGACCCCAGGACCTTCTTAATCATTAGTGTTATGTGTGAAATGAGTAAAAAACAAGATGAAATGAGTCAAAAAACCATCTGAATGTAAGTGTCTGCTGACTAACATTATAATAGAAATGTGACAACAAGTTTTAAGTGTAATCATTAAAGTTTTGTTAAATTAAAGCCCACAGTGAAATCAAGTCAAGTCACCCTTATTTCTGTAGTGTTTTATACTATACAGATTGTGCGTCCACACAACATCTTCACAGAAATAAATAGCAAAAACAATTAAGGAAACTTTTATACTATGAAGACGGTTCTGCTGGAAAATAGCTAAGAGACAATAGTGTCCTTCATATCTTTGGTTAGTTCAAATCAATAACAGTGTGAAGTAAATCGGTCAGCTAGACGCAGCTCTACATTAGGCAGCAATGCTGCTATTCAGTTTGAGTCAGTTTAGTGTTGATTCAATGCAGTTCAGTATTAGTGTTGATGTTGCAAGCTGTGATTCGGCTGTAAAGCAGCTCTACAGAAAACAATAGTGCCAGCTTAATTCAGTTCAAGTTTTGTTCTCATCCAATGGTGTCAATCAACGCTGCCATATAGATAAATTACAAAAAGAAGTTTAAACTGGTCTGTAACTTTTCTAAAAATAAAATTTAATATTTCACTGTCCCTGGGCATTTACAGACAATTTCAAACTTCTTTCTGTATTGTACCTGCTTAATTATATATTATATAGCCTATTAAAGTGTAGGTATGTGCTCTATGTATGTACTGTATGTTTTTTTTCTCCTCACTGCCTTTATTTAACGTCCATATCCTTTTACAGATGTTGTGTTAGAACATGGGAATGTTTTTTTTTTTTTTTTGGCATAGGAATCGTGTGCTGTTGTATATTGTTGTACATCGTTTTTGTTCGTTGCATAATGAAATTCTATTCTATTCTATTCTATTCTATTTCTATTCTAAGTGTCTAGTTACCCACAGTAGGCGTTATTAATATAGTCGGTAACTGTTGTTCCCCTAGCGCTTCATGTTCGTACTGCACTTTCGTCTCACTTCTAAAGGAAGCACTGCCCCTCGGCAAATCCCAATGTATTGAGCTGATTCTGTATTGGAATATCGGTCACTTTAAGTCTGGGACGTATTCACGGATTATATATCAAACAAATTCGCTGTTCCATTCTCTCCATTAGAACTCCACGATTCGGTAAAGGTGAGTTGTTATATCGACGGAATGCCATAAAGCGTTCTGCCGCTGTAAGCTTAGCTTGCTATAGAACTGCTATGACACTTGTGAATTCTCAAACTTGTATTGTTTTAATATCCTATTATCAACTGATTATTAAATCTTTTCAGTACTGTTTTATTTATTTAGCCTTACCCTGTGGGTATACACAGAATTCATTTTGACAATTGTCTTATCCTGTCGGCCACCAGCTAGAGAGCAGAACACGACCAGATGCCCATACATGTACGCTGTACAGTGATTTTTTTTTTTACTGGACTTAAAATGACATACTTTATTTGCGGCGAGTTCCCACAGTAACAGTGGACAATGTCCCGGTGTTTGAAACAGCTTTGGAGAAACATGCTGAGTGCTTTAGGACCAGTGTTGTTACTGAAACACATGTCGGACAAAATACTTCGGCATATCGAAACATGGACACATTGTAAAAAACTGTGTTGCTACGTTTAATAACCTTTTTTTAGGAACACAGCCATAGGTGTCGCTGACACGCTTCTTACGTGACAAGCTAAATATCGCTTCTTCTCTTCCAAACTTAAGTCTCTCCTGTTTGGGAAGGGTTTACAGCGGTCTTCCTCCTGTCTGTGTCGGTTAGTCGTAAGGTATAGGCTATATAATTCAATTTATGGTTAATGGAGTAAGGCAAGACGCTTGAGGCCCAGAACAGACCGGGGCTTTTCCTACAGCGTCGGCCATTTATTTGAGTTGTAGGAGGCTACAGGTACAACTGAGAGTTGGCAAACAAACAATTATTGGTTTCTCACCATTAAATAAAACAAAGGCTTCACTTGACTGTTGTATACAATGCTTAAGCAAAAAGCCAAAACTGAACTGTCAGTTTCAGGGAAAAAGGGTTATGGTTGTCAATCCTGTAAATGCTCAATGTAAACAACACATCAGAACACTTTCTCATGACCAGAATCCATCTTCCATAAGTTTAATTCAATAAAACTTTAAAATTAGTAAATTTTTAAAATATCTATCCTTTGTAATTTTTTAAAACTGTCTTTTATGCTTCACTGAGCACCATAAACTTTTATATGATTTATCTGCAGAATAATCTGTCATTTTTGTCAGCTCTTTATCTTCGATTATCCAAAACATTCTAGCAGTCATTTCCTGAAGCTCAGTTCTTTGTAGCTTGTCACACAGAAAAATGCTGTGTTGCGATGACTTTTTTGTTATAAAACATGCACAACCTGTTGCCAAAGAGAAAACCATTTAGCAACATGGAGATTCCTGCCATCCCATGAATTATTCAGCACTGTCAGTTATATAGATTATATCTGTGCTTGAACCTCTGATGGCTGGAAATTTCATGATTATTATCTGTACAGTTTACACAGGATTACGCAGGACCGTGACAGTGTCTGCTACATACCTGTCATGCAGCTACAATTTCAAAGCGATTTAATAATGGCAACACCCTTTTTTGAAAGACAGCAATGAAATGGCTCTTTAAACGGTAGGCAGGCCTATCTCTCATAGTTGTTGAATATAAGCTGCCAACTTTTTACACATTCAGCGTGAGACTCACGCAACTGACACTTTTCTCACACTCTCATGCCACACGTCCATTTTCTCAGGCAGTAAAAACCACAAATTGAAAATATTATAGTAGGATTTTAGCAAAACAGATTTGGTAAAGGCTCCAGTGTGTACTTGTGTTTGTGCTCTTGATTGTTTTTTGTAGCACTGAGCAATGCAGCCAATCAAACATACCTGTTGATTCTAGAACACCTCTGATTGGCCATTTCATTCAAATCAGTCATAATTCGCTCTTGGCTAAACCCCAAATTTTGTTCAGTGATTTGTTCAGAGATTGTGATGAACTTAAAGGAGAAGTCCACTTCCAAAACAAAGATTTACATATAATGTACTCACCCCCTTGTCATCCAAGATGTTTATGTCCTTCTTTTTTTCAGTCGTAAAGAAATTATGTTTTTTGAGGAAAACATTTCTGCATTTTTCTCCATATAATGGACTGGTATGGTGCCCTGATTTTGAACTTCCAAAAAGCAGTTTAAATGCGGCTTCAAACGATCCCAAATGCGGTTGTAAATGGTCCCAGCAGAGGAGGAAGGGTCTTATCTAGCGAAACAATCAATTATTTTCATTAAAAAAATACAATGTAAATACTTTTTAATCTCAAACGTTCGTCTTGCCTTTCTCTCCATGAACTCTGTGTATTCTGACTCAAGACAGTTGGGGTATGTCGAAAAACTCCAATCATATTTTCTCCCTCAACTTCAAAAATCATTTCAAAATCATCCTACATCACTGCAGAAGTTCCAACCCAGTCTTTGCAATATGGACATGCAAAGAAGATCAAACGGTAAAACAGTGATATAGGACGATTTCGAAGTTCAGGGAGAGCATGAGATGGGAGTTTTTCGACATACTCTAACTGTCACAGACCGGAACAAACACAGTCTGTAAGTGACACCTTTTTAATGATTATACAGTGTATATATATATATATATATATATATAATCTGTTCAGAATTATAGCAGGATACCTTACAGAATACCCTGTACAAGCAGCATAGTTTAAGGGAGTGACATAAATCCCTCATCCCTCACATAATTGCGGGATTCGTTTTTGATTGTGAGAAGTTTGTTTGTCAAAAAAAACAAAAAACAAGTTCATTAAGCAATGTAAATGTGGACTAATAGATTAATAGAAAAAATTGTGGATATAATTATTTGTACACAAATGTGTACATATATATATATATATATATATATATATATATCCCCCACCCAACCCACTGTGGAAATTCTCACTCCGAGTTGAACTCAAAAGTTGGCAGCCCAGCTGGTCACACAGTGCAATGTCTTGAATCCATCTTGAATCCAAAAAAAAAACAAAAAACAGATTGAGTCTGATTCCTCTAAGGTCTTGTGTTATAAAAAGAGCCATATGTTGGTTTTACTTTTTAGTTAACACCAATAGATGTTTTTTTGGAATAATTGTTTTTTTTATTTTATTTTTTTGTAACTGTGCCTTTGAACGATTACATAATTGTGGCATCTGAAATTGTGATCAATGATTAGAAATTCGATTAATTGTGCAGCCATACCCTACAGCCAATGAGAGAGCCAGATACAAGACAAGGGAACGTTCAGGGGGTGGTCATAGATGCAACAGAACATCAGCATGCATGGCTTCTGCAAACATCTCTCCTTCATATTGTTCTGTTTTATTTTTCACTGCAAATCAGTGTACAAACATCTTGGACTGCAAACTTTTTGCAGGATACTGTTTTTGACAAGAATAACTCCATTCTCTCTTTTGTGTGATTTCTGTATCAAATCTTACGTATGTTTGGTTGTGAAACGTAGTTTGTAGACCTGATGAAGTTGTCGGAGATTCCTTTTATTGAGAAGTTGTGTAATGTCTGACCCCCCCTGTCACTGATCCATTGTGTGGTGTGCACACAACAACTAAGGTACCCCAGACAGTCATGCAGTGTGAAAAGAGCAGCGAATCCGATGACTGAAAATCGTGCGGTGTGAACCCAGCATAACAGTGTGAGGCATTCACACAGAATGCATTGTTGCATTCCACTGCGTTGCTTTTTGACTTTTTATATATATATATATAAACAATAACAAAAAACTACTAGACCTTTTATTTTTCTCACTCTGCTGCAATGCCTCTCTCATTTTTTAAAATGCAAAAACGCGTTCTGTGTGATTGGCCTCTAACAGGAGAAAACAAAGCGTTAGCACACTATGTGAACATATACAAAGGAACAGCCTACTTCCCGTTTTAGTTTTTTCTCCATTTTAAAGTCTTCCAGATTGTCAAAATTCTGTAGCCTGTCAAAATTCAACCATTTGACTGCAATTTAAAGGGATAGTTTACCCAAAAATTTAAATTCAATCATTAACAACCATCTTGTTGTTCCAAACCTGTAAGACCTTTGTTCATCTTTGGAACACAAATTCATATTTTTTTGATGAAATTCGAAACTCTTCTGACCCTGCACAGACAGAAAAAAACATTCAAGGCCCAGAAAGGTAGTAAGAACATTGATTGAAATAGTCCATGTGGCGGGAGTGATTCAGCCTTAATTTTATAAAGCTATGAGAATACTTTTTGTGCACAAAGAAAACAACAGTAACAAATTAATTCAACAATTTTCATAAAACAAGTTTCCCAAATAAGACAGGCTTATTTCAGTTTGTCTGACTTATTGTCAGTTGATTTGTTTCCATAAAGCAAATATACCATAGCTCAAGCTCAGTCACTATGGCAACTTTTGCTAGGAAACTAACCTAGTAAGGCTAGGGATAGCTCGATACCATAATTTCAGCTTCGGTACAATGCCAGAATGTAATACCTCTGTATCAATACTAAATAGATACCATAGGTGACAAATAAGCAGCCTCAAAAGATAAGTGAATTGAAAATAATTTTATATATATATAAATAATAATAATAATAATAATAATAATAATAATAAAAACAGATTTATATTTTAATACCTTTGTATCAAACTGTTGTTGTCGAACTGACAACACATGATTTATAACTACGCTTGCATGCTAGGGATGGGACAATACATCGATTCGTGGATCGATTCTGAGATCTTTCGAAAGCGTCGCCATTCTCTTTGGAATCGATTCTGAGCTTAGATTTTAACAGAAGATGGCGCTCTAATTTAGTTTTATCCGCACACTCAAATGCTCATGAAAAAGAGTGCTGACCAGCACTTGTGCGTTCGGCTGAGTCATGCAATTTCACCTCGGCTCAGAATGCTTTTATGACGCAAGATTATTGTAAACACAGCCCACTGTGAACACCCTTGTAATTCGCTTCAACCTTTTCAAATTGTATAAATGATTATTTTAGGTTCAAGTGCATGTAAGGATTTTGGAACAAGCAGAGCACGGCTGTTTCTAAAGCAAGCAGTGCCATCTGCTGTTCAAAACTAAACACAGAAATGATTTGAGAAAGAATCGCGATGTGTTCTGAAAATAGAATACTGAATCATTTCTCGATTCGCGTTGCAACGATTTATCGTCCCATCCCTATTGCATACAGGTGCAGTAAGGTCAGTTAGTTCACCTTTATCATCTGTTTTGTATGCAAAGTAATGGCATATTTCACTTCTGCTCTTCTCTTTATTCATTAATTTCGGGCACGTTGATAGAGTTTTATCTGTTTGATCCATCGCGTTTTGTTGTCACATTTACCGGTTGCGCAGCAACAGCAGCGTATGGAATACCGAATTGAGCAAATTTATGATATCGTACCGTTTGAAATATAATATATACCGGTATTTTTCCAATACCAGTATACTGCGCATCCAGGGGCAGGCTAACTGTTAGGGTATCAGGGTATCAACATGGATCAAAGCTAGGTCAAACTTACCATAGGTACAGTACAAGGAATACTACAACTAAACCAAAACAGAATGAGACTGTTACTTCTGTTTATTTTTATTATCACAAGAAATGATGTGAGGATAAAGTTCAGTGAAATTCATCCTGTCCCATTTTCATCAAGGGCAAGTGTTTGGAAAAAATATTATATTACTGATCTTTTGTTATTAAGGGAAGTAGGGATGTGCCCAAATAGTGAATCTGTATTTGGAAAGACACGGAAAAGGAACAGCGTGTTCTACGGAGCCACTAGAAGGACATAGTTAACCGCTTGCTAGTGATAGCCTGTTACATTAGAGTACATAATATATATTTTACTTACCACATAAACAGAGTAAGGAGAGATGACTGATTGGACGATGCCGAATGATTTGCAGATCCTGAACACCACTGACAAAAATCTAATTTTGTAAAATATGTAGAACATCTGTACTTACATTATATTGTCTATTGTATATTGTCTTTCACATATTTATTCTAATCACTCGTTTATTTGTCTATTGTTTGTGTCTTTTCATTTTTGTTATCTGTGTCTTGTCACTTGTGATCCTGTCTGTGCACTGGAAGCTTCTGTGGCCAAGACAAATTCCTTGTGTGTAAGCGACTTGACTGCCACTCCATATGATCGCTAATCTCAAAAATGAAAGCAAAATGCAAATGCACATTCAAAAGCGGTATCAATGCCCCATATATTAATATCGCCTCCTTGATGCCCACAATTTATATACAGTATAATTACCCAGTGTTTTGTATTTAGGGGTTTTGTAGTATGTGTCATTTCCTTTCTGCAGAAAGAAACATGTTCATGAACACGGTATGATTTATTAGGAAGTTAATAGGAAACACTGATTTCCTGAGTCAGGACTACCCATTTTGTTTTGAAAAACTGGTGCATTTGATGTTCAGTGTGCACAAAAAAATTGATTAAAAATTGTAAATCGTGAAAATTGAAAAACCATGAATCGGTTTTTAATTGAATCGTGACCCTTAGAAACGATTTGAATTGAATCGTGAGGTACTGAAAGATTCCCACCCCTACTCCTGACACAATCAGTCTTAGACGTCCATCTTGCATTCATCTAACAAATGCTTGTTAAGAATGTCTATATTAGAATATTACTCTTTTGGCCATAAATAAAAATATCCTCATCCATCACACTTTTAACAGCATGTAGCTGTGATCGGCATGATTAGAGACTGCAAAACTACGAAAAACCTCATACAGTTTGGTATGGAAAGAGGGTTTATGCAGAAGCAGAGTGTAGAATTAAAGTGTTAAGATATGATTATAGAATAAAAGCATGGAGTTATGGCCAGCAGTTGACACTCAGCAGATCTGCAGCCTAAAGGAAGCATCATTTCTATAGTCACACACTGTTGTGAAAGGGGAAGACGATACTTAAGGTGTCAGTTTACGGCACGTTCACAGTGGTTGAAACTTGGTGCTGACGTGACCGTCATAGTGAGAACAGCCAGTCACATTACTTTTCTGGTGTTGCATGAACGCGATCTGATTGGCTGACGCCTGCACTGTTGCTTCAAAAGTTAAAAAGTTTTAAACTTTTGCCACGAGCAACGCCAGATAAGCGACACAACGGACCTTGGCAACACTTGATTTCACACCATTCAAAGTAAATGAGAATGAGACTATGTTCAGTACTTGCACGTCTCACCCATTTCAAAACAAAGTCCTGATGCAATTAGTTAAAGCTCCCACCAGTTGATCTTTGCTGAGGTTTTGTTGTTGAGATAGAACCGGTTTGGTACAGAAGGTCTTTGATGAACGGAAAAGACAAGGCTACAGCCTGGCACAAACCTAGCGGTCCCTACAAGACTTCAGTTTCTCAGAATCTGTGATCTTGTGATTGGTGATCTTTTAAAGTGTGAAGATGTCACACCCTTGAGCTCTGAAGTAGGGTTGTTGGAGTCAGTTATAGTAAGCCTTAAAAGTTTCATGCTGACCCTGTTTGGTGACCAGAGCAGCGAATCTGACTCTGGGTCAGAGAATTCTTTTATCAAGGCTCGTTTCAACTGCTGGTAGTCTGATTTGAGTTTTTCTGGCTGCTGGTCTAGGAAGCTCTGTTTCTCCATGCCGGATTTATCCAAATCAGATAGTCTATCTTGGGTGGTCACATTGGCCCTGAATCTGGCATCTTTGTCCAAGAGATCAGAATTTGCTGTTTTTAAAGGGGTCATTGGATGCCCATCTTCCACAAGTTGATATGATTCTTTAGGGTCTTGAAAAGTCTATAATATACTTTGGTTAAAAATTCTCAGTGGTAGTGTAAAATAACACCCTTTTTGCCTTGTCACAATGAGCTCTGCAAAAATCAACCTTTTCTGATGGATTGCTCCATTAAATACAAGTAAGCTCAGCTCAGATGTCAGGAGTAAATGACAACCACTATGTTCATTATTACATCCAGCAACACAACACCTCAATCGCTCAGTCTGAGATATTCTTGTCTAACTTACATCCCCACTCCAGCATTGAAACAATGGAGGTTGGACTGTTACAGCTGATTTAGGGCGGGTCTGAGGTAAGACGCTCATGTCAATCAACTTTTGTGGGAGCAGGCATCTGAGACTGGCCCAATTTGAAGAAGGATTTTATTTTTATTCAGATAAATTAAAAACCACTGCATGGATTTTTATCATTATAGGGTAGATGTGTACATACACTGCAAACACACATTAATGTTCAAACAACATGTAAAAGTGAACTTTGCATCCGATGACCCCTTTAACAGTGACTCTGTGTGTCCTGAGGTCATTAGGTGTTTCAGGTTTTTTTCGAGTCAGACATTCTCACCCAGGCAATGCTGGAAAGGTTGATCAAGCCCGACTTGTGTCGTGGTGCTTGGTGCATGGTGACATATCAACTCATCGTGAGCTAGCAGTAATAGTGTCAAAATATGTCAAAATGTCTGTCTTGGCGAGTATTTACACAAAGACAGTCAGTTCTATATTAAAGGAGAACTCTACTTCCAGAACAACAATTTACAAATAATTTACTCACCCCCTTGTCATCCAAGATGTTCATGTCTTTCTGTCTTCAGTCTTGAAGAAATTATGGTTTTTAAGGAAAGCATTTCAGGATTTTTCTCCATATAATGGACTTCATTGGTGCCAGGATTTTGAACTTCCAAAATGCAGTTTAAATGCAGCTTAAAAGGGCTCTAAACAATCCCAGCTGGTGAAGAAGGGTCTTATCTATCTGTAGTTTCGCCTACGTTCTGCGTGACCTTTGGAAGTGATTCAGTAGTATGCCCAGAGCCTGTGCTACACAAGCTTTTGTGCTTAAAAAGTAAACAAATTTTTATTTTGATAGTTTCGCTAAAAAAGACCCTTCTTCCTTGGCTGGGATCGGTCAAACATCTTACCCAGGCTCTTAACTGTTTTCCATAATGGGTATTTGTTGCCAAGTATAAAGCAAAACTTGGTGGTGACCTTCCCTTTCTTTAGCGCTTCTTTTTCACTGATTTTCATAGTATTTTCTCCATAGTATGGACTGGGCTTGTTGTGGTAGTCTGTGTTACCAGTGTTACCAGTGTTAAGCTGCAACACTTGGCCATCGCGACACCACCCCATTTTTGTTTATTTATTTATTTTGTAGTAATAAAATCATGTTGCTCAGTTAGAGAACAGACAGTACAATTATAAACTGAATGTGGCTGCTCAATGCAGTGTGCCTAACAACAGTCACATCACAGATCAGTGACAGGAGTCAAATTTCGTTTATCACATGAGGAGAAGGTGATTTTGGCAGCTTATTGGAAGAACATTCGTTTCTTATTTATTTGATTCCATTGATTGTTTGCTGATTTTCAGTTTTTTATTAAATTAACTTTGTGGAAGTTGTTTTTTATTTTATATTAGGCCTATACCATGGTGTATTTCTATTCATTTTGTTAATAAATTAATCATTCTATCTTTAATGTAAGTGAGTTTGTCATTGTACTGTTTTGTTGTTGTCGATTCAGTCACTTGGCGGCGAATTGCTGCTATTTGGAAACTGAAAGTAAAATGCGCACAGACATTTACAAGCAATTTAAAAGCAAAGAAAAGTGTGGAAAAAGAGAGAAAACTCTAATGAACTACCCCCCAACCCCTCCCTTGGTGATACCAGTAGACCCCCTCTAGTAAATCAAATGTCTCCCCAGTTTGCATGTTGGGGAGCTACTCTGTACATGGTGCAGCTGATTTCTGTTGCATCAGCAACCATTGAGCTTGCTGCTCAACATTCAAATACTTGGCCACTATTTGGCTATTTGTTAAAGGGGTCATCGGATGCCCATTTTCCACAAGTTGATATGATTCTTTAGGGTCTTAATGAAAAGTCTCTAATATACTTTGATTAAAAATTCTCAATGGTTTGTAAAACAACACCCTTTTTACCTTGTCAAAATGAGCTCTGCAAAAATCATCTTGTTCTAAGGGGTTGTTCCTTTAAATGCAAATGAGCTCTGCTCACCCCGCCCCTCTCTTCTCTCTGTGGAATAACGATCTTGTTTACTTTAGCCGCGTTTAGCCACTAAACTTCCTAACTACCACGTTATAAGGAAAGGCGATCGCTAAGATTCATAAAAAAAATGCTTATACACACTCCAGCTGTAAGTGAAGCTGGATCATGAATGATTCGCACGAACATAGATGGATATATGTAGATCGGGAGGCACATTCCATTCACAAACAAATGAAATCCACTGCATCTTCAGCAGCTCAGATGTCGGGAGTAAATGACGACGACTATGTTCATTATTACATCCAGCAACACAACACCTCAATCACTCAGTCGGAGATATTCTTGTCTAACTTACATCCCTGTTCCGACATCGAAACAAGGAAAGTTACTGGACTGTGACAGCTGGTCTAAGGTAAGAGCTCATGTCAATCAACTATCATGGGAGTGGCCTCTGTGGATGTGATGGCACACCGACAGGCATCTGAGAACGGCTCGATTTGAAAAAGGGGATATTATTTTTACAGATTAATTAAAAACCACTGCATGAATTTTTATCATTATAGGGTAGATTTGTACATACACTGCCAACACACATTAATGTTCAAACAACATGAAAAAGTGAAGTTTGCATCCGATGACCGCTTTAATATCATGAATTGCATGTCCAGTCGGCTTTGTAATTCCGTGTATATTATATGTGCAACAGCAGCATGTCTTGCATGTTCACATAGCATATTCTACTTGGCAGTAGCAAGACTTTGTATCTGCTCTTAGGCAGCAGTAACATATTCCACCAAGACCAAATACATTAACATTGAAATGTCCACTACCATGCCAATCTTTTCGAGAGTTGTCATGACAGTAATACAAAGTTCTGTCTTGAAACTCTAGATGGCACGGACTATTAAGTCCTAAACTCAATTTGCTATTAATCACATCATTATCTACATGAGCTGACAGGAGCTGACTGTTTACTGTTGCAGCAGAGGACATATGAGCTTTCTGCTGAACATTGAAACACTTGGGCAGTGTTTGCTGTTGCTGTTTGTAGCACGCTTTCAGAAAATCTCCATCTTTCCCTGTTCCGCCTGTGTACATCTACTATTGGTAATTTCATGTATGTTATATGTGCAGCAGCAGCATGTTTGTGGATATATTGGCAGAATCAAGTCTCTGTACATGCCAACAGCAGTAATAATATCGACAGCTGCAGCAGCAGTGTAGCAGATCTGTTCCTCCAAGACCAAATACTTTAACCCTGCGACCATGTAGTTGTCATGACAGAACTCTAGCTGTTGGACTATTTTCACTGTCCTCAGCATTGCTTCTCTTTCATAAAGCTCTCGCAAGTGTTAACTGACAGAAGACTCTGGTTTCTGTAATTCTAATAGCTGCAATGAGAGAGAAAGATGTGCTAAATTTGTGATGCCAGGCACAGATTGCGCTCTCATTATTACATCCTTTTACCATGGCCATTGAATCACAACAAGATTGAGTCAGAGTCTCTGAGTTTAAATTTTGGGATTGAATTATTCATTATAGAAAGGGGCTTTTTGATCTGTCTGGGCCAACTTCATGTTAATGAATGGCACAGAATTTGCATAATCCCTTAAAGTAATGGAATGGAGAGAAGGATTTGAATGAAGTGCATGCAGAGAAAGCGTGAAAGCATGTGAAAGTCTGACTGACATAGCTCAATTTAAGCATCATGAGGGATTTGATGTAAAACTTTGTATGTAGTTGGAATGTGCTAATCAGCTAATCAATCTGGTGTAATATTAGCATATTTTTACACAAGATGTGTTGTTGTGTTCGAAAACCTTTAGACAGATGCTGTCTAAAACCAGACTGCTCCTCTCGCAATTGTGCATCAGTCGCTCGGTGGAGGCATCGAAGGAGATCTGAGCACAAAACCTTGCCGGGACTGAGAGTAGCATGATACCATGCCAGTTGTTGTCATCGGCAAGATTTCCCTTTTTCGAAAGTTTCATTCGTTGATTAGGGCATGGCCACTGTAGTAGAGCATTTCAAATTTCAAAATTCCAAAATTTTGTCAACGCCGGGTCCACAGCCAGTCTGGAGGACCATACCTGCCGCTTTAGTCTCTGCGACTGAGATTGGTCCGTCTTCCACAGGTAGATGAACTGCAAGCAAACTCAGACACCGGTACAGGCTGGTTCAAGAGTTCCTCGAAGTGTTCCACCCAATGTCTCTCTTGTGTTTCGGCCGGCAACAGTGGACGATCTTGATCACTGATCAATAATCTGTTCCCACAAAGGAATCCGCTGAGCTCTCTGATGATTTGTTATAATGTTCGTGTCATTTCTGTTGGCAGCTTCTAGTGCTTCTTGGCCTTTCTGTTTGATCCAATTCTGCTTTTGCAGCGACCGGATAAAGGAGGAGGGTTGGGATAGGGCTAGCTCTCATCTCTTTAAAACCTTACTTAGGGATGCACCGATACCGATACAGCACATTTCAAATGATAAAAAATGCGACTTATATTTCAGAAAATATGTTCATCAATGTTACAGGATTCATGTATAACATTCCCTGTATTGTTACAAGAAATCGCCTTGTGATTACAGTACTGATCCTCTGCAAAAGAGCAGCTCTAATGTGCTATTAAATTAAAGATGAAATATGATAGAGCAATAAAATGAAAGGTGAAAGTATAATACATCTTAATGGGTATAATTAACTGTGAAAATAACTGAAATAAGTTCAATCAGTGGTGGAGAAGATGAACAAGTCCCAATGACAGAGTTTCGTTAAAGTCCCCCTACGGCTTCCCAACACCCCATGATTGGCTCGTTCTTCAGCACAAAGACTAATACCCTCATTGGCATGTGGAACATCCGGTCACTTTACCAAATTGGCTACCTTGCCCAACTGCTCAAAGCCTTGTATGATTACTGGACCTTGCCAAGATCTAGCCGCATCGTCAGCAATGGAAAAACTAAATCAAGTGAAATGGAAATTCAGGGCAGTGTAACACTCACCCTTCTAAAGACTCTGGTCACAATATCAGTGGAATAGTTAATAATCAATAAAACAATGTTTAAACAATTCAAAACCCCTTCATGTATTAACCACAACAAATCTGAACAAGATATACAAAAGTAAACCCACTTCCTCAAATACATCATTATTACATCACCACAGATAACATCATGACTTCATCATAAGACCTCCTATGTGCTAGGGATGGGCGATATCTTATCGTTTGCGATATACCGGTAAAATCTTTTCCCACGATAAGAATTAGTCTTCCTGCGATAATATTGATAAAGTCTACAGTAGCATGTGTGCGATACAGTTTTGCATGTGAATGAGCCTGTTTACAAACCTGTTGTCCAGCAAAGATATCATTTATTGACATGTTTTTCTCTAAATTAACTTCATAACATAGTCGAGTGTTTGAAATATCCTTTTGCGATCAGACATGGCTTCATACCACAGAATTATGTTTTTTGAGGAAAGCATTTCAGGATTTTTCTTCATATAATGGACTTGATTGGTGCCCCAATTTTGAACTTCCAAAATGTAGTTTAAATGCAGCTTCAAAAGGGGTCTAAATGATCCCAGCCGAGAAAGAAGGGTTTTATCTAGCAAAACGATCTGTCATTTTTTTTCGGAAAATAAAAATGTGTATACTTTAAGCACAAAAGCTTGTGTAGCACAGGTTCTGGGATGCGCGTTCACGTACTATTGAATCATGTCGAAAGGTCACGCCAAATGTAGGCGGAACTACAGACCCAGTGTTTACAAAGCAAATGCGCAAAGACTAAGAAAGTGCAAGTAAGTCGAACACTGTTTACAAACAAAAAGATGTACACAGAGGATGAACTTAGACGTGGTTCGTTGTAGTGTAGTGGGAAGTTCGGATCATTTTACCGATAACCAATATTTTGAACCGATATATATGTCTAGTGTAAAAATTTAAATTAATGTCAAAATTAAGAATAACAAGTGCTCTGACGAAAACTGCCTTTCCTGGTGTTAATTGAGTGTATTGTCTACCTCTGTGCGTCCATCTACAATAAGGGTAATATAAAGAGAGAGATAAAAGTGGGGTCACTGCATCCCCGTTGACTGTATGCTTCATGATTAAGCCTATGAACACTGTACTACAGCTAAGCAGCTTGGGGAAATGTAAGTATTTGGCTTCAATAATTTACATGTTAGGAATGTATGTGTAATCCCGTTACCTCTCGTAATTCCTCATTCATTCTTTTCTGATGACTAAAACATAATCTAAAAATAGAGCTGGCTTTTCAATCCATCCCAGAGCCTGTGCTACACAAGCTTTTGTGCTTAAAAAGTATACACATTTTTATTTTTCGAAAAAAATAAACGATTGTTTTGCTAGATAAGACCCTTCTTCCTCGGCTGGGATCATTTAGAGCCATTTGAAGCTGCATTTAAACTACATTTTGGAAATTCAAAATCAGGGCACCAATCAAGTCCATTATATGAAGAAAAATCCTGAAATGCTTTCCTCAAAAAACATTATTTCTTTATGACTGAAGACAGAAAGACATGAACATCTTGGATGACAAGGGGGTGAGTAAATTATTTGTAAATTGTTGTTCTGGAAGTGGAGCTCTCCTTTAAGCCCATATCGCCCATCCCTACGATGTGCTAATATCAAGATTACATTACTTCTATTGTCAGATATGATAACCTTCTAAAAGTATGTGGAAATGTTAAAGCAAGAAGGATATTCCACCAAAAAGTATTACTTTCTGCAAATTTTGCATATATTATGCAGGTAACAACTACACCTTTACTAGCTATGACATGTAGGTGAGAATTAGTAAATTACTCCACATAAGTGAACAAATCAAATAATTTTGTCTTTCTACGAGACGAGATGATTAATAATCATTCACAAAACATTTTGTCGATACAAAAATGGCATTACGTTGCATCTACACTGCAGGAACAATAAATCTTGAGCCTGAATAACAATTAATTGGCTCCTCAAATGTAAATAATGTGTTTTGAAAGTCTTTTTTTTAAGTTGGAGTATGTCTATCGTAGTACAAACAACCATGAGAAAAGCTGCCATTGCAAGAAGGTCTAATGAGGGAGTGTGACAACAGTGACAGATGTACTGTAATGTATGAGTGGTAAGCCATGGGAGGAGATCATGTAAGCACATGGTATGGATTATATCAGATACAGAGAAAAAGCTCAGTTAATTCTGTCAGCTGTAGTTCTGAAGGTCTTTGTCTGGCATTAGTAAATGTTTTGGTGATTTGCGTAAATGTTCATTGTGAAGCCTAGAGCTTATTTTTGCTTCCAATTCACACCATCTCTCAACCCTAGCATAACCAGACAGATTACCATTACTGTACCATTAGTTCTTTGACCGTTATCGATGGTTGCAGGCTTCCTGCAACACTGCTTAAAAGAAAGCATAGTGAAATTTTCCCAACAGAGGCATCTGGGATGTGCACCATTTGTTTTCTTCTCCTCATGAAGGCAGTTATATTCTCAGAGGAGCCTGCCTTATATTTTCTTAACAAACAAGCACAAAATGTGTGAAAACTGAGTACAAGACTAATTCCCATTAAATAAGAAAAAGTGAGTTTAAGATTTTTTTCTTTGGTGGTCCCTTTTAAAGGAAGGCACAGTTCAACTTAGAGAGCTATGGCTGGCCTCGACTACAGATTTTTTCTGTTTGACTAGTAGTTGTTCATTTTAAGCATTAGTCGACTAATCGTATGTTTATTAATAAACCATATAAATCATAATAATGAGCCTTAAATTGCCTACATAGCCTAATAACAATAGCCCACACAAAGCTTGCCACAGCACACCAGCAGAAGTAATGATTATAAATGTGTCAGGGAAAAACTGTAAGGAGGCTGCATTAACATTTTAATAATTTGTTGATAAACTAGTGCTTTCTTTGTTTTTCCGGCTGACGAGATGAAGTCGGTGATACTAACTCATATAGTGATGCGCCTGTATGCATGTTTCATATGGATTACAAAAACTGAGAATATTTCCAGTTTAATTGGTTCATTTAAAAGTACACCTTTTTCTATCTGTAGATATATTTTTAATGTCTAGGCAAATATACACAGTTTAGGGTAATTCTTTTTTTCTTGACGATGATGATAAGCCATATTTGAGGTTGATGAATGATAGGTGAGCGTTTGTCCTGCCCAAATCACTTAGACCAGCCGCTAATAATCTTTTTTTTTAAGTGATTTTGGCCGACCAAGCCTTTTCTGGTTGACCAACAGTCCAACAGTTAGTTGACTATTAAGGGGCAGCCCTACAGAGAGCATGTTTTGATGCTGCTGCATGATGCTCTGACATTTTACATTTTTTTATCTAAAGTGACCTACATTGCATTCAAGGTACACACTTTACGTATTCTTGCTTTCCCTGGAAATCAAACCCATGACCTTGGCATTGCTTGCACCATAGTACTGTTTGAGCTACAAAAAGGTGAGTGTGGGAGGGCATTCACAAACACAGCAACCTGCACAAACGAAGTGACCTCATAACATTAAATTTAATTAAGAGTTACTGATTTCCTACAATAGAAGCAATTGCAATCATTGACAATTCAACATAGTTGAACAGAGTTCTACTTTATGTATATGACATGAAATAACATGAAACCACCAGACGCTGGTTCCAAGTGTTGCAGGGGAGCTAACGCTTTTCTTTTAATTCATGTAGCTACACCCAACAAATGCACAAATTCGCTCACACACCTATGTGTTTAGACAAGGCTCAGCTTGTTACTTTCAGTCGAAAACATGTCATTGTGCACTTTAGTTTTTCATCCACCAATCTTTAGAGATTGTAATGATAAAACATGTCTGTCTGAAGTCTCACAATGATGTGATTCCAAAATAAGTATGTCTGGAGTTCTTCTCTATTCTCCGTACGGAGCGTAGGCGGGCATTATGCAGATGTGGTAACTTTTGAAGCCATAATGATAGTGGTGGTATTTTGTGTTTCGTTGTGCAAATATATTGTCTACATCAGGGGTCTCCAACTTTTTTTCTCCATGGACTGGTTACGGTTTGAAAATATTCTCGCGGACCAGGGGGTATGGGGGGCACTAATTTTATACAGTTATACACGGTTATCAGCATATGTTGATGTCGTCTCTGAGAGAATATGCGCTGTTAATGCAGCATTAGAATCTGTATAATGAATTGACTGAAGTTAAGAACTTCACCGGCATAACTATTGCGCGAAGTTTGCATGTTGCTTATCCATTGGCTCGCCTTCGTGGTTTAAAACAGAAATATTTCCAATATTGCAACGTAACCCCCAAGTGTAGCTATGTATCTTAAATGCAGGGAGACATGAAAGAGGAATCAACTTGGAATGTTGCACTGTCTGAAACACTCTCTATGCTTGTGCACGCTTTGGGTGTGTGCAAAAACCGTGCGTAAGTAACAAATTGAGTTGTGTTTCGTTTCTTCTTCTTGTGGTTTTAAATAGCTTGAATGTGTAAATTGGCATATTAATCTGCAAATCACATGCCAAACGGTGGGGTCTGGATCTGGTCCGTACGTATCACGGATTAACTGCAATATGTTTAAGCCCTAATAATAATAATAATAATAATAATAATAATAATTCCTTACATTTATATAGCGCTTTTCTGGGCACTCAAAGTGCTTTACATAGAAGGGGGGAATCTCCTTAACCACCACCAGTGCGCAGCATCCACCTGGATGATGCGACGGCAGATATATTGCGCCAGAACGCCCACCACACACGAGCTTGTTGGTGGAGAGGAGACAGAGGCTATATGACAGATCAGAGCAATCTTTTAATTACTAATTTAACATTAAATCGTCAAATTGCTACTCCATATCAATTACATTCAGTGAAAGTACAGAATAATTAGAACAATCATTTACAATAAATAACAGAGCATTATATCTATACAAATTTTCCCCAGAAAATTCTCGCGACCCAGTAGAAATTCTTCCACGGCCCGGTAGTTGGGGACCTCTGGTCTACATGGCATTTAAACTCTGGTCCTCTGGACTCACCTTCTAGAATGTTTTAGATGTCTTACTATTCAACACACTAAGAAGTTGATGAGTTGAATTAGTGAGACACCTGAAACATTCTGGTCTGGTCACAATGCATATGTGTATGTGGACAGCATTTTGATACTGGACACATGTTAATGCTAAGTGCAAACACAGGCATTTGATAAATCAGGTCACAAAACAGTTTAGAGCATGTTTACACCTGTATTTAATGTGGTCCAATTGTGAGCAGGTCACAGAGACACACACATTTAAGTACCAGAAACAGGGAAACGGATAGGAATCTTAGAAAAGAAAAAAAAATCTCTCCTGACTGCAATAGAGGAAACAGGAGTAGAAAGTGAATTCTGCTGCTCTTGAGGGAAGGCTCTTTTGAATTTTGTAGTCCCACGACTAAAAACTGAACTCTCTTGTCTTTTCAGAATGAACTGTGTAGAGCCCCCAGGCACAAGTCCAGGATTGAGTTGACTCTCATTGTTCTTCTGCTGAGTAAGCTCCTCCAGATAAGACTCCCCAAAAATTTCTGCCTGCCCTCAATCCTGTCAACATCCAAAAAGCCCTCAGCCATTTGCTGGGGAAAAACAGTGAAGCCATGGATACAGAGTCCACCTACTCTGGCTACTCATACTACTCAGGCCGGTCGAGGGGATCTCACAGACACGGGTAAGTTTCCATGAGGGTCACTTTCTGGTTCCTGTTTGCCTGTCAGTTGCTGAGTGCAAGTTCTAAAGAGGCTACAGTGTGATATGCAGCAGGTCACTGGATACTGTCTCCTCTCTGTCTGTCTGTCTCATCTTTTTACATCATTGTCACAGTTTTCTTTTTGCCCTCCCTTTCATCTTTCCTTTGTCTGTTAAATTTCTTGTTCATCAGATGGACCAACATCTGGTTACTTATTCTATGGCTCACTCTTCTATGTCTCCTATACTGAACACTTTAAATTTCCTTTAGACATGGCATGTAGCCTAATGTGTCCCACTAGCTGCACCCCCTCTGTTTCTGTCTCACTCTCATTCTCTGTTGGTGTCACCACATTGAGCGATAAACTTGGAGAAAGTTAAGGTAGCTTTTGGAAGTCCTTTGAATTTACTCAACTTCAATTCTATACTGATATTTTTTCCTTAAAGTTGGTTTGTGCTACAATAATACATTTACCTAAAAATAATGGATTTACACTGTAGATCCAAGTTCAGTAAGCATGCATTTTGAAGTTTAGTTGACCACAAATGTTGACAAATGAATTTTGAATGTTTCTAACATGAAATGTTTAGCATGCTTTTACATGTTTTTATATTTATGCCATGTATTTACATGTTTAGCAGCATTTTCGCACTGGGTGAAAGTTTCAACCTTAGTTCAGCACCTTTAGACTTGACAGTGATCTTTATGCTGGTTTGGGAAACAGCAATCCAACAATAATTAAGATGTGAATTAAAGTGTGATTTGCAAAGTTGTAGGACAGTAATGACACAGTCCTAGTCAGTAATGACCAGTGACTAGTTATGTATTTATACAAGTAGTGAAGTACTTATACAGTGTCAGCCTATGCTAAAATTAGAAATATGTGATGATAACAGCCTTTCTGCAGTGCTAGTTTTGCCAAGTAATGACTCAATGTGGTACCCGTGAGCTGTCTGACTGACAGATGGCTGCTTTCAAAGGCTGATATGCTGTGAAGAGCACCTGCATTTTGCAGTATATGGCTGTGCATGACTGCAAATATCTGAAAGATCAGCTACTTGATCAATGAATTAATAAGTAACTAATAATAATGATAATAAAACAATATTTACAATCAAAAACAGAAAAAAACACACTGCTCTTGAATGGATCATTTAAATACATTTTCAATAATTAGATACAGAAAAACTTTGTTCTGTTATGTCCTGTTGCTATGTTTACTGTATTTATTGACAGTGACTACATGCCATTGTTTTAATTTATTTATTTATAATTATCAGTTTCCAAGTAGTTTTAGCTGCAGTATCTTCAATTCAATTCAATTCAATTCAAATTTATTTGTATAGCGCTTTTCACAATACATATCGTTACAAAGCAACTTTACACCAAATTGACATTTTTACAATATATGTAGTAGTAGCTTGATGTACATATGGCAGAGATGTGTGGTAAGGATCAATTAATGACGTAATCAAACAGACAAAGAACACTATAAATTAGTAGCAGAATTCGGTAGTGCTGTATGTTGTTTCAGGGTTGGTATCATCTGAAGTCCTCTGTGGGGTTGGCGTCATCTCTTCTTAAGTGTTCTGGATCCACACTGGAGCTTGTGAATTGCTAGTTACCACGGGATGTCAATCCCATGGCAAAAACAGAGAACAAATAGGAACATAATTAGCGTTGCTGCTGTTCAAACTAAGAAAAGAAAGATTTGTTAAACCAGAGCTAAAAGATTATGAACATTTGATCAGATATAACTGCAGGAAAAGTTTATGAGATGCATTATTTGAATGCTTGGCTAAAAAGATGTGTCTTTAATCTAGATTTAAACAGAGAGAGTGTATCTGAACCCCGAACGTTATCAGGAAGGCTGTTCCAGAGTTTGGGTGCCAAATGTGAAAAAGCTCTACCTCCTTTAGTGGACTTTGCTATCCTAGGTACTACCAACAGTCCAGAGTTTTGTGACCTTAGGGAGCGTGATGGATTGTAGCGTGGTAGAAGACTAGTTAGGTACGCAGGAGCTAAACCATTAAGTGCCTTATAGGTAAGAAGTACTATTTTATAGCTGATGCGGAACCTAATAGGTAGCCAGTGCAGAGACTTTAAAATTGGGGTAATATGATCATATTTTCTTGACCTGGTAAGGACTCTAGCAGCTGCATTTTGGACTATCTGTAGCTTGTTTATTGAAGATGCAGGACAACCACCTAGTAGTGCATTACAATAGTCCAGTCTAGAGGTCATGAATGCGTGAACTAGCTTTTCTGCATCAGAAACAGGTAAAATGTTTCGCAGCTTGGCAATGTTTCTAAGATGGAAGAATGCTGTTTTTGTAACATGAGAAATATGATTTTCAAAAGACAAGTTGCTGTCTAATATAACACCCAGGCTTTTGACTGTAGTGGAAGTAACAGTACATCCGTCTAGTTGTAAATTGTAAGTCAAAAGATTCTGTGTATTGTTTTTAGGTCCAATAAGTAATATCTCTGTCTTATCTGAATTTAATAGCAGAAAATTATTGGTCATCCAATCTTTTACATTTTTAACACTCTGTTAACTTTGATAATTCAGAAGTAGTATAGTTGAGTATCATCAGCATAACAATGGAAACTAATCCCATGTTTTCTAATAATATTACCAATATTACCAATGGGCAGCATGTATATTGAAAATAGTAGAGGACCAAGAACAGATCCTTGTGGCACTCCATACTTTACTGGTGATAACTGAGATGACTCCCCATTTAAATAAACAAAGTGGTAGCGATCAGACAGGTAGGATCTAAACCATCTTAAAGCCTGCCCTTGGATACCTGCATAATTTTGTATTCGATCTATTAGTATGTCATGATCTATAGTGTCGAACGCAGCACTAAGATCTTAATTGGAGAATCATGAAATTTCACTGGTGTTGGTATTGACTATGGAAATTATAGTATTAAAAAAATGTAGTAACACTAAACATTAACTTACCAAAATATTGCTAAAATTAAGCCAAAAGTATCTGTGAAAATCACATAGGAAATGATTGTATTGCAAATGACTTCCTCATTGCTAAGCATCAGTTTTCAAAACAAGCAGTCTCAGTAGTCTGACAGTTCTTAACCGCTGTTTAAATGTTGTTTATGCTAAATGATGTTATTATGATGTTTATTTTATTTTATATTATATTATTTTATTTTATTTTATTATTTTATATGAGTCAAAAATAGTTTTTTTCATTGCACACAAACAATGGTACACAGGTTAAATGTGCTTTTTTAGTTGTTGTTATGTATATAAACAAACTATAAACGAAGTAGAAGTGCATGCCGTATATCATGAAGTGCACTGATAATCTACAGGCCATACTCAGTTAGGTGAAAGTAGAAGTGCATTGCATTTGAAACATGAAACTGGTTATCCTGGTTTCACCTTCGACACCCTGCCAAGCTTTGATTTATGGTCACAAGCATCTGGAGAAACCATAATTTACTGTCAAACCCAGTAATGCATGCTGTCAGGTTCCACACACACATACATGATCAGTTACAAACACTGCTCATGTGCAGTACAACACAGTAAGACTGTGACTGGCCCCACATACTGTTGCATGAAATGCTTTCAAATGGAAGGAGGTTTTGACTTGAATTACGTTAAATCATTACCAGCGAATTTATCAGCTGTTGTGTAATAATTATTACAAATAGTTTGTCTTTGGATTTTTTTAGATGGTTGCATCATCTGCTCGTATGGCAGTTTTCCAGAAATCAGACCTCACAGCATGTTACAATTGATTTAATATCATATTTTAAAAGGATCTGAAAAAAAAAGAAGTACGTTAAGCCATGTGATCTGTCAGTAACACAATGGGTGGATGGTTATGGTTGGGTTGGACTCATTCTGTTCCAGCATGGATTCCAATATTCCTTCAGATCTAGAAAACACTCGGTCTTACATTAAGACTTACTCATGTAGAAAATTGAGCTATTTGATTCGGCTAATTCTAATTATATGGTACAGCACGCTGATTATGATACAGGAAAATGAATGAAATAAAAAATTCAAGCCCTCATCTGCAGTACACTGGGATTTATAGGGTCCCAATAAGCGATTTTCGTGTTAATTTGGATTAGGACCGGTTTCCAAAGACTTCCAAAGGTGTTATTTGCAAGAGTGTCTCTCATTCGTTTCTGTTTTGCAACATTTATATTTGAGTGCATTTCCGCAGCTTTCGTGTTACGTGTGTCTGTGTGTGTGTGTGTGTGTGTGTGTATGATTCTCTTTTGTCACTAATAATTTATGTTATCACCTGGAAAGCCAGTTCTTGCAAACAAGATGATGATAACAGTTTGTCACATTTAGTTTAGTTTCTTGTTCCCATCTTTAATACTGGGCAGGACACATGGAAGCAGATGAGAATGGGAGGGTTTAACATGCTGTGCTTGTTTTGACAGGATTGAGCCTGTTTTCTGTGAGAGCACTGCTGTTTATAATTAACCTGTATTTTTACACTGAGTTGGATATGACAAATGTTGTTTTCCATAGTCCGTTGTAGCATCACACTATGATTTATTTTTTTAAGCTCACAATTAACAGCTTGATAACCATTTAAAGGAATAGTTCTAAATATGAAAAGTTTATAAAAAAAGTGTTTGGAAGTCTTTGTGATTTTGAGATATAGTTGTCTTCTAATTGACAGTTTTCATACGCAGTGTTCACTGCTTCCTGCTCCCTGATCACTGTATATTCAGAGATCGCCCTGAAATGTTTCAAAGCATTTGTGATGTAACAAAGTCTCTTTTACTAAAATCATGTAACTCTGATATGCATTGCAATGATATATCATTGGTTTGAAACAAATGATTCACAAAGTTTCACAAAGAAGTGTTTCAAAAGCACCCATCATTAATTTAGATTGAAATGTTCAGTGACTGCCTTGGGATCGTCTCGGTTACATCTGTAACCATCGTTCTCTGAAGGAGGGAATGGAGACGTTACGTCATAACTGACGTATTTGGGGTCTCACTTGGGAGCCCAATCACCTCTGAGCTATTTGGAAAAGGGCAATGAATATTGGCGAGTGGAATTTTCATGCCAAGCCACTCCCCCGTACATACGGGTATATAAGATGGCGGCTTGCATCCACACATTCAGGTTTATGCTGAGGAACCGAGACACATCCCGGCATTCAGCACAGTTCAGGTGTATCATGGTGCCATGCCCATCTCAGGATCCGGTCGTATAGTTAGTGCTGAAGCGATCTCGTATGGGACAGCCGAGCGGCCAAACTGCGGCTACGGCCGCCATATGCCTTAGGAGCCTCTGAAAGTTTAGAGGGACCACTGTCCTCTGCCTGAAAAGAATCAGCCAGTTCAGCACCAACCCTTTTAGCTGACGTATCTAGACCCGATCTAACACCATACAGCGAAAATAGGAAGCTCCGTTCTCCTTGAAGAACTCACCCTTCTCCCAGTTGACCCGAAGTCCCAATGGCTAAGGTGCGAAGGCACCAAGTTCCTGTATTCGTCCAACAAATCTCACGAGTGGAGTATTCATACTCCAGTCACTGAGATAGCTGAGGACCCAGGTGCCCTTCTCCCAAGTGGGGCAGGGCGCCGCCCGCGAGTTTGTAAAACGCGGGGAAACAGACCATTCTGAAAAGCAGGAAAGACAAGAGGAGAACTGTACTGATACGTCTGACCCCTGAAGCAGACCAAAAAATGATATGCATCAGGGCAATCAGAATATAACAGCACACATCCTTCGGGTCGAAGCTGTCACCCAACTCTGGTGCTAAAAATAAAAAACGTGTTTCTGTTTTAGCCACCCAAATGGTAGCCCGAAGAAGGGACCGATTCAGAACTCAAGAACCAGGAATGGGTGAAGCCCACCACTCATTTAGGATGTATGGACCAACCAAATCGACCAGCAGACAGGCTAGGTAGAGTAGTAACCGGGCTGCTGCCTGCATTAAATAGGGATATAGGAACGGCATCAACACTCCTGCGGTGGGACAACAGCTTGTTTTTTTTTTTTTTTTTTTTTTTAAGGAAAGCAAACTTCCCGAAGTACCGCCAGGCTGCTAAGGCAGCGCTTACCTGATCCACGATCCCACGTGCATGTCAGAATCATGGACGGATATAATGCAGAAGGGCTATGGCATGCAGGGCAGAGGTGGCATGGCCTGCAGTGCTGTGAGCCCCGCTTTACAGCCAGGGCTGGCAACGCTTACAAGCTTGGAGGAAAACACGGACAGCCCCACCAGGTGGTGGCATCTTGTGAGCACGAGTGCACCGCAATTGCACACTCCACCAGAGGACGTCAACGTGTTCCAGTCCACCCCCACCCGCGAGGAGAGTGCGTGGGGAGGAGCCGAACATGTAGTTGAGCTCTTCATGAACCTCCAGGAGGAAAGGTACCAGGGAGGGCGCAGCAAGAGCCACATCCGTCGCCGGAAACCAATCGACAGACCGCGAACACCCTGGGAAGGCGGGAAGCCCAACCTCCAGCTTGGTGGTCGCTGCTGCCTGTAGGAACATGGCTGCCAACTTAGTCTCAGACTCCGACTGTGCAGCCGCCACAACGGGCACCCGCTCAGCAGAATCTTCAGCGTCAGAAGACTCTGAAGTTTCTCAGCGTTGTGGAACATCCTTTCTTTGCATTCCAGCGGAGAGATCGCCCTCTGCGCTTAGATGAGTGTGGTGGTCCTCCCCTGGGCAATCCAGCCTAAAAGAGCAAATTCCAAGTGAGACCCCAAATACGTTATGACGCAGTGTCGTAGAGCATAATGTCCACCCACATTCTACGTTGTGAACAACTTGCCCGCCCATAAATTTCCATGTGGTTTACATCACATGGAAATTTACACATACATTATACGGAAGACGCTATATACTATGCTGTGAGTAAAATTGTTTTATATTCACTTCCAAAAGATGATGAATCTACAAAGATTGTATTTTCTAGCGATTGTTCAAAATAAGTAGTTGTGTATGTTATGTTGTGTAACAACCCTGCACATGTCATGCAAACCGGCTAAATCACGCTTCTGTAGTTCTGTTGTTCAGCTGTAGACCCACTGTAGTTTGACAATTTGTGATTGATGCAGCTTGACTGTCTGTCTCATTAGTTGGAGTAATGATAAAGGATGGCGCACGAAGCGGGTTTCACACCGAATGCGTAAAGCGCTGTGCTATGAAACCCATTCGTTTTAATTGCTTCCGCCCTGCGTGGACGGCTTGTTTCTGCCTCGACCAAAGCACACGCGCAGCGGAGCGCGCACACCACAGACAAAGTTCAAATGAGTTGTTCAAATGAACTTTTTCCGCGTTCGGTATGAAAGCCGCCTTAATGCATTATACATTGTTGAAGTTTACAACATAGAGGTGTGCCCGGTTCGCTTACATAAGCAAATTGCGAGCACTTTCCACGGTAGACCGTGCTAACTTGTCGATCAGCCACTTCAGCCGTTTCATCATCAGACTCTGGCTGAATTTGTTATGGTAAAATCGATGCCATCTTTTCTATGTATTGACAAGTATCCAGAGCTGACAGTCAGTTATGGCAATGGGCGTTTCGTTTTCCGACACGCCGTACGCGGTAGACCAATCATAAAGGACTGCGCCATCTGACCAATCACAGCAGTGAGGGCTCACGGAAATGAGGGGTTTAGAGAGACTGATTCTTCCAACTGCTTTGCACGAGTCGTTTATGAATCATTAGAAATGGGGTAAAATTAAATCTATTTTTGGAGAAAACTGAAGTGTTTTTTGACCTTGCATACATGAAAACCTGTTTTGGGAGTCTATTAAAACAATATTAGCAACCTTTAAAATGGCATAATAGGGGCACTTTAAACAACAGTGGAGAGCAAATGATTTGTTTGACTGACTGGACAAGACAAATATTGCTTTTAATTTTATTTTTTTTTATACATTTTATTAATATTACTATTATTATTATTTTGGTGGCTTTGTCAGCTGGTTTTTCATGATTCGGTATTAACCTCTGCAGAATTAACTGATTTGCATATTTCATTGATTTTTGTTTTAATGAACTTGAGGATTCTTGAAGGCTTGATTGTACGTAAACTGATTTATAAACTGCTACTGTAAACAGCAGACCAATTTAAGAACTGTTTAGAGAAGGAAAAAATTGTTTAAGAATTTGAATTGCATGGCAAATTAAAGGCACAGTACGTACATTTTCGCCATATTCAAAACAAAGAAAGACAAAAACAAAGGCGTAGTTTGATGCAATGATTGTGCTATCTTCATCCCCACAGCTGATGCAGTCTGTCAGGACTTGGGCAGAAATCACGTTCATGGATAAGCTAATGTATTAAATACTTATTAAGGTCACTGTAGTACGAAGCAGGGTGGAACTGAAAGTTGTGGAAACTAAACAAGTGTGAAGTTGATTGTTCAGTCATTGTTCAGAAAAGTGTAAAGTTGATTCACTAATGTATAAACAGCAGTAGACCACTGCAAAAAGGAGCGTCTGTCCTTGAGCCCTTATATATGTTACCCTGGACCACAAAACCAGTCACAAGGGTCAGTTTTTTGAAATTGAGATTTATACATAGTCTGAAATCTGAATAAATAACTTTCCATTGATGTATGGTTTGTTAGGATAGGACAAAATTTGGCCGAGATGCAAATATTTGAAAATCTGAAATCTGTGCCAAAAAATCTATATATTGAGAAAATCGTCTTTAAAGTTGTCCAGATGAAGTTCTTAGCAATGCTTATTACTAATCAAAAAATTAGGTTTTGACATTAAGAAATTTACAAAATATCTTCATGGAACATAATCTTTACTGAATATCCTAGTTATGGCATAAAAAGAAAAATCGATAATTTTGACCCATACAAATATACCCGTGCTACTTATGACTGGTTTTGAGGTCCAGGGTCATATATTACAAGGATCACAGGTCATGATGGTCATTAGATGCAATTTCAAAATGTTATATTAATGTTTCTCAATATTAGTGTTTTTTTTTTTTGGACCAAAAAAGTTCTTTATTTACCTAACAGCAGTACCACTCTTGTGCTTGACTGACAGACACAAGTTGTTTAGAACACTCATCCTTGATTACATAGGATGATAACATATGTTAAGAGGTATGTCTAGGAGAAATCGAGACAATATCAGACTTGAAATCCTGGAGATTCAGAAGGATTAAAAAAAAAGTTGGTATGTTAAACTAGGGAGCTCTGTGTTCTGAAATCTGCAGTTTTTATTGCAGAGTAAACTCTTATATTTGTTAATATCAAGAACATTTTGATTTTACTTTTCCTGACCACTTTAATAATAATGCCTGCATGCCAATTATTAAGTCAATCCACTACATTTGATATACTACTTAACTTCAAACCTAAAGCACTTTACAGAGTGAGTGAGAGAATATGCCCCACCAGCACCAGTGTGCAGCATCCATAAAAGATGTAGCTAGTCTGTGTATATAAGAATGATTAGTATGGCATTATTCATACAAGCCTATGAGCAAATTTCTGCAGTATGGCAGAATTAGACCCCCGTTATTTTCAAGAAAAAACACTGAATTTTTAGTGACCACAGTGAGTCAGGACATGTAGTGTTTTAGTGTCTCTTCTAAAGGATGGGTGATAGCAGCTTTTGTCATCCTGTCATGATCACATTTTGTGTAGTTTTATGTGTGCTGAGGTGGGAGTGTGTGTGCAGGACATGAGGAATAGAGCGTTACTGCCTGTGTCTGCTCTCAGCATATGGTGACTGTGGGTATGAAGACAGCACAGCTAAAAGTTGTTTCAGATTAATGTTTTTCCAGAGTGCAGTGATTTAGAATGGGCAGACATGAGGTTTGGGGGCTGGGTGGTCTGGCTTATGACGGGATAATGAGCTGAGACAGGGGAGATGCTTAGTGAATTAGAGGGAGGAGGGATGATTTTATGCATCTGACTGACTGACCACTTTGTGGTGCATCATGAAAAAGAGTGCATTTACTGTGTGTTTTTTGGTATATGGGATAGCTGTCTGACTGGGTTCCATTTAACCATGGCCACATTAATTTGTCTACACCAAATTCTATTCACTATATTTATATATATGTATATATAATAGAATTTATATATATGTATATATAAACAGAATTCACTTCTGTGGCAGATCTAACCAGTAGGTGCAATGTCATTTTTGGATGAATTATTCCCTTAATAAAAGACAAATAAATCTCATTGACATACTTCTCTCTGTCAGAAGGACCTATGCCTAACTTCACTGTTGTGTCCATGTTTCTCAGAGAGCGTAGCCGAGACCGCCACAAATCTCGCAGTAAGGAGAGCAGTCGCTCGGAGAAGTCTGTCACTATCAACGCTCCGCCAGCAGAGCCATTGTTAGGGGACCAATCAGTGCGAGAAGAAGAGGTTCAGGTGAGAGAGGTTTTCTATTATTTACAGGACTATATGGTGTGAATCACAGGTTAACTTTAATTGTATTAATAACTTTAATAAAATGTTAATTAAATGTTTAATATAATTTATGAATTTATGAATATTAATAAATAAAACTTGCGAAATCCTGGAGAAACTGTAAGAATTTAAAATGGCTTTAGTTATTAATTGTTGCAGTTGGTCTGATGCTCCTGATTTTGTCTCTGTTTTGCTTGGGCCCTTAATTGTTGGTTGTAGCTAAATTTATAATAATAATGATAAATATAGCTGCAAGCAGCAATTGCGGGGCCAAGCACAACAGAGGCAGAATGAGGAGCTAAGCATGGCAAGGAGCAACAGACCAACTGTAACAATAAGTAACTGAAGTCATTTTAGAATGATATCAGTTGAAATGGCTGAAAAATCATAAATACAACCAATAATATCATTTAATGCCTTATCACTTTTGACCAATAGGTGGTGCTGTTTTCAAATTGATGTGATGTGTTCTGTGTGAAGGGACAATGACATACACAGAGTTTGATGTCATTATGCCAAAGCTTTACAAAGATACAGCCTCAGAATCATTTTGGCATCAAGCCTAAAATCTGTAGTGGCGCTGTACGAAAACGGTTTAGTCTATCAACACAAAATCCATAACTTTGAGTCAGGACAGTCCAAAGATGATCTGACTCAATTTTGGTGAAAATCCGATCAACGGTCTAGGAGGAGTACGAACAAGTAGGTTTTGTACATTAATCAAATTGGCGGAAAGGAAGTTCGGCCAAGTATGGTATAATTGGTATGTATGTTGTCGGCATGACCCAAGGAATATTTTGAGACCAGCTTTATTACATTAGGCTAATGGAATCACAAGTTATTTGCATTTTTGGAAATTTCATTATTAATGTTTAATAAATGGTGTATTACTTCTGACCAGTAGGTGGCGCTGTTACCAAATTTATGTGGCATGGTCAGGGTGTGGTGACAATAGCGCATATAAAATTTGGTGTCAATATGTCAAGGCTTTGCAGAGATACAGCCTCAGAGGAAGTTTGGCATCTTTCCAGTAAATTCGTTGATGCGCTAAACGAAAACGGTTTCGTGTATCGACACAAAATCCATAACTTTTTGTCAACATGGTCTGAAGATGATCTGAGTCAAATTTGGTGAAAATTGGACTAACGGTCTAGGAGGAGTTCGAAAAAGTAGGTTTTTAACATGAATCAAAATGGCGGACAGGAAGTTCAGCCAAAATTGGCAAAATTGGTATCGGTGTTCTCAGCATGACCGAAGGAATCTATCAAAATCAGTTTCATTTCAATAGGCTAATGTACGCAAAAGTTATTAGCATTTTTTGAAATTTCGTTATAACTTTTGACCACAAGGTGGCGCTGGCCCCAAAATTTTTATGTACATTCTGGGCATGGTGCCGAACATTTTTGTAATTAATGTCGAAACGATACGCTAATCCGTTCTCAAGATACAGCATTTTAAAGCTAAATTCAAAATGGCCGACACCCAAAATGGCTGACATGGGAAAATTGGATATGGTTCGACTCGGTATGACACACCGAATCTAAAGAGACCAGTTTTGTGATTTTTGGACAAATCATTCAGACGTTATAAAGAAAAATAGCCATTTTTCGTATCTCCTGACCACTAGGGGGGCACTGCACCGAAACACTGCAGGTAGGCTCAGGTCATGCTTGTTATAACACACACCAAGTTTGGTGTCAATATGACAAACTATTACGGAGATATAGCCTCACATTGATTTTTGCTAGCTTTTCGTAGAATTCTTTCGCGTGTTATTCGTGAACGGCTGGACGAATCGACTTGAATTCCATTAACTTTTTGCCAGCATGGTCTGAAGATGATCTGGATCAATTTTTGTGACAATCGGTGCAACGGCCTAGGACGAGTTCGAAAAAGTAGGTTTTACGAACAATTGAGAATCGCGAAAAAAACTAAACCTTACGATTTTTTAATTTTGGTGTCCATTCGACTCGGCATAAGCCAAGGAATCAGAGGAAAAAAGAATTTTTGTTGTGTGGCTTACGGTTCAAACGTTATTAGCATAAATCTTTTGAAAGTTTGGACAAGTGGTGGCGCTAGAGAGTTTGAGACTCCAAACTTGCTATGGTTAATGTTGGGACTGTCCTCTATCACTGTGCAAAATTATACAACTTTCCCGCAAGCGGTTCTATGGGCTGCCATAGACTTGCGGCGGAAGAGGAAGAAGAATAATAACGCCAACGGATACAATAGGTACCACCGCACCTTCGGTGCTTGGCCCCTAATAATAAGAACAGCAACGGATACAATAGGTGCCATCGCACCTTCGGTGCTTGGCCCCTAATTTCCCGAAGTATCGATATACCGATACTAGCCCAGCTGTCACTTTCATTTCTCTCCAAAGGCGCGTTGACAAACACCACACGTGACCGCAGTGTCTGTCTAGTCTCATTGGCTCTGGTTAAAAGGGGCCGTTCACATATCGCGCCTAAAAACGCGTGGAAAACGCTGGTGCACCGATTTCTCCTCCTTTCCAAAGCGCTCTGTAGCTTGCGCTTCTGTGGCGTCTGCCGTTGCTAAGCAACCATGACCCGCACTCAATGAAGACGCGGAAGTTTCAAAGGACAAACGAATTTATAACACTAAAATCGCTTGCTGTAGCTCTGTTACTACATTTAATGTAAATCAACTTGTGCTTATTTAATTTATTCAAAAATTATTACTTAAATTCTGCAATTTGTCTTGATGTCGATCCAGTGAGCAACTGAGCATTGTTTTCGCGTGTGATGCACGCACGTTTGTATGCGTGGATCGGTGATTATCTGTGAATCCGGCATTAAAATCTGTTCATCAGATAATTTTAATGTATTAACCAGCATTTATGAACGATGAGCAATGCATTAGTTACAGTATATTTTGATCTTTGATAACGGTAGGTAATAAAAAGACAACGGATCATGTTAGCTCTGGTCCAATGAAAAAATATTAACAGATAGAACTTTGGATTTTAATTAGTTCATGTATTAGTAAATGTTAGTTTAAATTAACTTTTAACTAAGATTAATAAATGTTTTGGAAGTATTTTTCATTGTTTATTCATGTTAACTAATGTTAACAAATATCTATTACCGTTAGCTTAAGTTCTAAGATTAGTTAGATAGTTCAGTTCATTTTAAAAGTGTGGTCTAAAAACAAAACAAAACAAAAAAAGTTTATTAAAGTTTGGCACCAGAAAGAAGATAAGACTCGATCTGCAACAAAAACAACACGCTCACAACCTACACTACCAGCTGTATGAACAGCAAAGAAAGTATGAAGCAAACTCAAATGAAGCTAAGAAGCTGAACAGGGCTGTAGCAGTGTAGTACCTCAAAACATTTTTGTTCATGTAAAATATACCTCATTGTCATGTTCTAGATTTGTTATATTTATCTTTAAATAAAAAAAAAAAGTACCCCCTTAATATTGTGGCAGTTTTCGTGGTATCGAAAATGGTATCGAATATCGATATTTTTCAAGGTATCGTATCGAAGTTAGAAATTCCAGTATCGTGACAACACTAGTATGTATGTATTTATTTATTGGACTAATAACTTCATAAAGGTAAAAATCAGTGTTAGATTAGTGGAAAAACACAAGACAAAAAGGTTAGGAAACATACTTATGATGCAGTTTGGCCTACTTTTTTTGCTTCTTGCTTTCAGAAAAATATGATCGTCATACTTGAGTCACAAAAAATTAGACCTGACTCATACTTTAATTCAAATGTGCCATATCAAGCAAACTGCTCAGTGTTTTTTTAAATCCAGTGAAAAATCATATTCCAGTTTCGCCAAAGTAAGTGCACACAAAAAACGGCCAACTTACAGATCTTACAGATTTTATGTTATGGCTGTCACAATATCAGATTTTTGCTAAATAATTGTCCTGATGTCTATAGATTTTTTTTTCTTTTTTGACCAATGAATCACAAGAGTCAAAGAGTGTGTTTATCTCTTTCCCCCTGTAATCTCCTCAAATAACATTTTGTGTGGCACTAGTAGCTACACATCGTCATCATCTTTTTTCTGCTTTATGGCAGTTGCCAACCAGTGTTAAGATGCAAATTCACCATCGACTGTGTTGGACTGTCAACCAGCCATTTACGCATGGTGCTAAACCCTTAGTAACATATCCACCTCTGACAACCCAAACACACCCTCTGTTTTTCATTTTTCTTTCCTTACTCTCTTCCTCTCTGACCTACTTGGCAGCAGTGTTTTAATGGTCAGGTTTTGTTGTTTGACTAGTGCCGAGAGAATCAGATTCTGTAATATTAATGTGTAGAGCTGTTGTTCCTAAAGCCTTTAAGGCACAACACAAGATTATTTTTAGCTGTCCTCCATAACTTTAAGTATTGGTGTTGTCTTCTCTGTACAAAAAACTGCAGTTGTGGTTGCCACAAACTCACCTTTTCGCCTAACAATTATTTCCTTTATTGTAACCTTATTTGTTAAGGTTGAATTAGTCACATTAAGTTAAGCCTTCTGACAATTTTTGATTTGTTGCCTGAAAAACAAACAAACAAACAAAAAAACACCACCACCACCAAATCTACGATTTTTAACTAGTCCATTAAAAAATGTAACTACAACAAAACTTTTTCTTTATTCACCCTCTAATTAAAAAAAAATTCTATTTCAAGTGCACCACACATGAAGTTAAAATAAATTGAAATGTTAAACAAATCACTTGTTAAATATCTTTGCAGAAAAGATGCATTAACTACAAATACGTCTTTTACAAACTTGTCTTGACCAGGCCGGTAGCCAGCTATGAGGTCACCAAGGTCCGGACCTCTGTAAATTTTTCATGTTCGAATTTAAAATTTGCTCTCTGAATTACTAATTTACCTCATATGGATGTCTGCATGCCATGTACAATTCAGTTTAAACGGTTTGCAATAATGTTTAGCATCCGTGGTATGAAAATGATCGCTGCAAGACGCAGTTGGCGTAAACGAGAGAGAGAGCGTGAGAGCACGGGCGCAGCCTCGCAGTGTGTTGCCAGATCCAGCTATAATAAGCATTTTTGGGCTTGTCTTTTCCACTTAATTTGACACTTTAGAGAATTAATAAAGTGAAAAGTTGCAGTTTATGGTCAGCAATATCTTTATTTTGTCTTATTTGCAAAAGATTTTAAATAATTTAGGATCATTTTTATTTATTTTTTGGTTTTTGTATGTTTTAATAGCAATATCTGGCAACACTGCAACACCTGAACAGAATGACACAATCAGCTTAGTAATGGCACCTAAACATTGGCAAGAACTAGAACTAAGGAAAGGAAACTGAATAGAAACAACCTAAAAGTCCATGAAAATGAAACTAAATGAAACACATGACTGACGATATTTGACATTCTTTGTTTCCAGCAATTATGATTCCTGTGTAAATACATATATATGTACACACTTCATGTTTGCTATTTTTCTCTGTGTGAAGAAAAGCTAATACATTTTATTTTTAAGTACGGATAAGTACAGACAATGTAAAATATATAAAAAAAAAACATTCTAGATTCCCACTTTTAGTTGTATTAAGGCCAAATCACATTGCACCAACCCGACAAATGCCAATTTAGCATGTTCAAAAAACAAACTTCAGCAAAAACAAGCTTCAACACAACCCAACAAAGTCTCTGTCGCTGTCTGTCAGTGCATTGTGAACTGGTCATAACATACTGTAAGTGTAAATATAGCCAGTAGCTGTATTTTTTTTAAATAGCCATATGATATAGTTTGAAGTGTATTACGGCATGGAATATGTGAAACTCATGTCCCACAGTACAGTACTCCCATGCCCCTGGGGAAATGAGATTATTCCCCCCTTGGTAAATGGTGTTCCATCCTGTGTTCTGCAGACACTAAAGACATGCAGACATCATTTACTCTCTTTTTAGTCCTCCATTCATTCACTCCCCACCGACTGCTCTCTTCACTTTCAATTCATCACCAAATGAATTATTACAAGAGCTTGAATCACTGTGACTTCAGTGAATGACTGTCTGTGGCTAGGAAAAAGCCCCTGTAGGCTGAAAGTCTTATTGGCTATGAGTGCAGCATGTAAGTTGCATGTGGTAGTATTTTTAATCTTGACACTGTGTCCCAACCAGATGCGACACAATTCTAGCGACAAGCAATAACTGAGTACAAGTACATACTGAGTACATTCTGTGACTGATACCATCTTTGTTATGGAATACACTTTTTGGTTCACATTAAAGGTAGGGTAGGCAATTTCGGAAAGGCTAGCAATAGCAAGATGGCTTTGAATGCAAGAAGACCCCCACCCTCCCTGCATAATCACTTTGCAAAGCCACGCTTCTCCCAAAACCTATGCGTGCTCAGGAAGACCAGACTCATTCAGCAGTGAGAAAACGTTACAGGACAAAGCGCATATTACAAAGCGTATATTACAATAATAGCGCCTTTCTTTCGCGCTGGAAGGTGCTGATGACATGTCATGTCTGTGCGAACAGGGTGCACAGAGGTATGCATATACGTATTTTGATAGGCAGGCAGGACAGCCTATTGTAATGTTCGGACCGAACATTTTGATTGGACAAACATTTTATGGTTCTATGCCTTCCACAGATAATATAAATACATTTCTGTCATGACAACTCTCGGAGGGATGGGCATGGTAATGATAGTGTTAAGTTATTTGGTCTTGGCGGAATAGATTTGCTATGCTTCTGCTGCCTGTTGCTGCGGCAGAGCTAGTACCGAGACTTGCTACTGCCAATACATCCACAACGTGCTGGTGTGAGCATGTAAGAAACACTGCTGCTGCACATATAACACACACACCGACTGGCTTAACTCTGCCATTTTACTCTCTTGTTCAGATAAAAGTTGCCAGGGTTACAGTGCACAAAAACTCCTGGGTGGACTTGACTGTTGCTATCAGGATGTGAGGAGACTTTAAACCAGCATAACAAAAAATGTTTTTGAACAAAATCACCTACCCTGCCTTTAAGTTCAGTTTTAACGTACATGTTTGCTTTAATTTATTTTCAAGAGTTGAGGTAAACTATCTATTGTTGCTTTCAGTATGGTTATGAAGGTCACAAAAAATGGTTTACAAACTCATTAAATAAAGCATTAAATAGAGTGTTCTCCAGATGCACTGATATAATCAGTCCTCCAGCATGATAATGCATTCATAACTCCAGGAGCATTTTAGAGCTTGCACAGCAGTCATATAATACCTTGTAATGGGCCATCCTGTAAAAGAACTGTATGGCAGGACTGTACGTATTGTTTCCATAACTCACTTTGGGTTCACCAGCAGAGCATGCCACGCCTCTGTGTATTTGACAGGGGCTCGGCCACTTTGAGCTTGTTATAGAGAGCTCGCTGCTTAAATTGCCCTTATTGTGTCATTTTTACGGTCCCTAATATTGTTTTGTGAGTCTCCTACAATAGGTTTACACGCATGAAAGGTCAAAAAAACGTTTTTGTTTTCTCAAAAAATGCATTTAATGTCACCTTATTTTCCAGCGATTCTCAAGCTATTTGTTCAAATCAGTTCAAAGATTCAGTCTCTCCAAACCCCTCCTTTCCATGAGCCTTCTCTGCTCTGATTGTTTAGATGGCCCAGTCTGTTGTGATTGGTGTCTGTATCATCTGACTTCTTTATGCAAGGCACTCTGCTGTTCTGATGTGGGGGGCTGCCTGAGTGAGTGAGTGAAAGTGAAAAAGTCAAGCTTTTTGTCCTCTGTACATGGTCGATCACCGCTCTGAAGGGAGGGGCTGTGTATATTGAGTGAATGAGTGAGCAGCCAGAGGTTTTTGTGATCTTTACACGGCATACCACTGCTCTGACACAGGGGAATGCTTTTATCATGTGAACTAGTGAGCGGCCAAGACTTTCTGTGCTCTGTATGGAGGCCTGGGGCTGCTTCTACCACATGTATGTGTCTTGTACACAGGAGATTGTCGCCCTTTTTTTAGTAAACATGGACATTTACTTTCAAGTCTTATTTCTGCTATTGTAGGCTCATTTTTGTAAATGTAAACTAATTATTTACATTTAATACAAAGCAACCTGGGTGCTTAATGCAAATGTAATGTCACATTTCAGACATTCACCCTATTATGATCAGCCACAATTCCTAAAAATGGCAGATGAAGTGATATCAGCTTTGGTGATTGTAAAGATAGCGCTCTTTGCTTGCTTTCTGTATATAACCCATTTAATGAAGACTTTACTATGTAAAAAAAAAGTGTTTGTGCTGCCTTAAAATTGTAAGTTTAGTGAACATGAAGTGTTAAGTTGTACTACATGAAAACCAGTTTGAGTTGAATATTTGAGTTGAGTAAACTTAAAATTTTAAGGCAGCACGAACACTTACTTTTTTAGCTTGAAAGTTTTTTTTTTGTTGTTTTTTTTTGTTTGTTTGTTTTTTACAGTGTACTGTGAAGGTTTGGAAGTGGCAACTGTATTGAAATGCAGAACTAAATCTATCTATCTAATTTTGATGTCTGTCATAGTGATATTCATTAACAATGGACAAGACAAAAAAATCTGTCAGAACAGTTCTGTGCATTAAGTCTTAGAGTGCAAGTGCAATAGACCAGCCACTTGTTCTGTACCTGTAATTTATTTTATTACTTTTATTTGATCTTTTTATTTCAGTGTTTACATAATTGAACAGTAATTGAACAATACTTGAAAGCTACATGCTAATGTTTTAATAACCTTTTTTTTTTAATGTTTAAAATTGTTTATGTTTATGTATATATATATATATATATATATATAGTTTTTTTTTTTTTGGTGTGTAATTTTGACTTTTTAAGTGTATAAATAAAAGACATTTAAAAGTCAAGTCTCTCTCACTCACGCACACACATCCTTTCTCATCCAAGCCTGCAGACTAATACAGTACAGTATGTAATACTAGTAAGATGATATGCGTGCGAAATAATATGACTCGGAAAAAATTGAAAGGAACATAACAGACAACAGTTAACTGATGAACAGAGAGATACAGAGATGTTGTCTAAACATCAACAAGATTTTCTAGTGATATATTCTAAGAGAGAGTTGATCATAACAGGAAGGATTACAACGGGCATCTACGCAGCCCCTAATTGGTCGATTATGATGTTTTGCTATCTCTCCCTGGCGAGTGGAATTGTTTATTTAATGGACTGTCCTCCCTCCTCCTTCTTCCTTGCTTCTCTTTCCTCTCCTTGGACATCACATGTGACATACTCTCCCTCATCTCTTGGACTCTTCCAAAGCCTTTTATTAAACCTCAGCACATGGGCATGAAACAGCATAGATTTCATGACATTTTTTTGCAGAAAGACAAAAGTCAGTTAGTGAGCAGTGACCGGGTTACGTGTGGAATATTTGTTTCGCTTGCTAGAGTAGAAAACCACGATTGCAAATATAATTTCCATTGTAATGGCACAACCTGGACAGGCTGAGATCAGTATGGAAGAACTGGCGTTAGACAGTAAACCTTCAGAACAGCACAGATCACTGCCTGCACAACCTCATCAGGTAGGACATCTATTGCCATGTAGCTCTTTAATTCAGAAGAAATTACAGTATGCTGTCCAGGTGCCTGAAATCTCTTGACTGCTTGAGGTTTGCCAACAATTCTTTTTACTTAGAGCTGTGTAAGTCAGTCTTGAGTTTGTATTTTTTTTTCTACATGACCCTGAAGACAGGCAACCTATGGTTATAGATAATCTTATAAAGCTACAAGGAAGTTAAATATACATTAATTGGGATCCAATAGAATGATGTGTGTTAGGATAGGTTATTGCTCTTTTGAAACTGTCAATAACAATTTGCTTAATGATATTGAGGACAGCTTACATAGTTTTTTTTTTTTTTTCTTTTTTGGCTGTCAGATATCTAATGGTATTACCTTGAATCATATGTTTCATACATGTCTGTTAGTTTAAAAAATCACAATAGGTGAATTTTGTGTGGAAAAAGGCTGTCCTTGTTTTTCTTCTTTTTGTGCTATATATAAGTCAATATCTTTCCATCTGAGAGCTACTACATTCTCTCTCTCCTTTTAGCCTCTAAAGTGCACCTTTGAACAAAGCTTTAAACAAAGAGCTCCAATCAGATTGAGGTTCATCACATCCCTTGTGTAGGCCTGATGTTATTCTGTGTATATATAGTCCTCAGAGCATCTGTACACTTAAGAACTGCAGGGCATTAACAGTGTCAGTGCTACAGTCAGATCTGTGTCACTATGTGAATGATTTATGTTTTTGTTCTGTGAATGAGAAAATTATTCACAGTACAAGAATAAAACAAAAATTACAAAATATGAGACCAAATAGTGTATATTTTGTGAGTATTGTTAGTAGAATATATATTTAATAAAAACAAATAATAAATTGAATAAATACGTAAAGCACAAAAATCTTGCAGATTTTTTTGGTAGAAAAGTTCTCGCTCTAACCAGAAGGACTAAAATGCACCTGACGTCATAATTGTGACTTCCAAACTAGTAAATACAAACTTCCCAAGAGGGCTTGAATGGTACGAATGTTTTTTATTGGTACAATCCTGCACATCATAGGTGAAAATCTGCCCCAGAAAGTTAAAATCATGTGCAGAAGAATCAGATCACGTGTAGATTCAGTCCCTTAGTGTTCCTCTCACATGGAAACCTACAATGTATTCTTGTTGCCTTAGGAAAAATCTAATTATCCTGGCCCTTAATATTAACAAAAACCACATCTTCTATGGGTCTTTACCCACCAAAACACTTTTATAAATTCAGCAGTCCATGCTGACAATATTAGACTTGCAAATATAGATATAGTTTTATATCGTACCAGCATTCTCTCCTTAAAAGTAAACATCGACATTGAATTAAGAATTGTGAAAAAGGGTCTTTGAAAATCTTGGCCTGTAGGCCAACACTAAAATGTTAGTCTACAAAGCTGTAATGGTCTCAGTCTATATGCTCCCTTTGTCAAGTCGGGATGCTCTGCAGGTCTTGTGGAAACCATGTTAGTGTATCTCTCAACCCCAGATGCAGTATATAGCTTCCTCTCCAAGGGATCCAGTCTTTTAATGCATGTCTTTGTGTTACAGTACTGTAGTTATGAATATTATATTAATATACATTTTATCTCAAATGTCTCAAGACAGCACTTTCTCCTTCCCCATCTCTTCTCTTTACATAGCTCCTCATCCCTTCATGGAATCCTGCTTTACACTCTAAAAAAATGCTGGGTTAAAAACAACCCAATTTGGGTTATTTTGGCAACCCAGCGCTGGGTGAAAAAAGGGACGAACCCAATGCTGGGTTGTTTTGACCCAGCGAGTTGGGTTGAATTATTACCCAGCATGCTGGGTTGCTTTTTTTATGGTTTAAAATTACTACACTGCTAGGCTAAAATGAACCCAAAATTGAGCTAGGCATTAAATCTACAAATCTTGTTCATTATAAAATCACTTTAACACACACAGAATGACTATCAAAAGATAAATGTTTATTAAAAACTACAACAAGAGAAAACATTCAAAAGTAACATACATGTGAAAAGAAATGCAGAAAAAGTGGCATTAGCAGGTACAGAGTTTATAAATGAAGCACTGAACATTTGCTGACTATTTTGTCTGGTAAATTTTATATATTGTATAAAACTACTGTACAAAAACACTACTTTACAATAATTGTACAATTAATTAATAGTTTCTTTTTTTTCTTTTTTTTTTTTACACAAACTAAAAATAAAACCACAACATTAACACTGACATTATAACATTTAACACAAGCAAATGTGTGAAGTATTGTGAGCATGTGTATGAATGAGTGTGAACTCCATTTCTACTGAACAACACAGAACAAGCATTTGACATTTTGTTTTTGCAGACTATACACTTACGGTTTGTTTCATAGTCCATGGTTGCATACAGAAAACGCATCACTGCCAATTTTCATTATCTCTTTAAGATAATTAATGTAGTCATGAAGCCCCATCAGCTCAGCAAAGGCATGCAACATCTTTGACATTATCCAGGGTGGCCTCCTCCACTGTTGCATCAGTTTGGGGGAAAGATCATTTCTCCTCTTTGTCCAGCATTCATCCTAGTCACCACCTGCTCTTCATCAGTGGCCTAAAAGAGAAAAACATTTAAAAAAGAAAACATTTAATTCAAATGTAACCATTTTCAAACAGAGGTGCATCCAATTCTGTAAGGATAGGTAACTAGACTGTTTTATAATTTCAGCCATATTGTGTAGTTGTTTATTGTCTTTGTCTACCACAGTGCTCTAGAATACTACAATAGCAACGGTAACATCTATTTTCTAAAAAATTTCAGCCACAGTGTTTCCCACAGAATTTTGTGAGACTGTGGTGGTGGACTTTGGTCCCACTAGGGGGGTGTGAAAATTTTGTACATTTTAAAGTTAAATTCATCTCTCTGGTGCACTCTGAGAGTTAAAAATTAAGAGCTCCAAAACAGGTCAGTGTACAAACTAAACAAAGAAAGAAATCTGGTGAATTGACTTGTTCTTAAAGTTTACAGAGAACTCAGTCAGTTATGATATAGTGTCTCAGTCTAAAGTACACTCACACTGGTCAATTTGGAAGCCAAACAAATTAGAATATTATAATAATAATAATTTTATATTATTATTCCTATGACAGGAATAGCCATATATTGTAAAATAATTGCACTGTAAAATAAATTAGTAAATAAATACTTATTAGTAATTAGTAAATAAAATAAATGAAATAAAATTTGTATTTTTCAGGTATATTATTTTACCTTATTCTTCTGTAGGAAAATTACAATACTTTTGTCCTAATTTCTACACTTGCAAGCAGGGCCTAAAACTAGTTTTGCCACATCTGCCAATGGCTGGTGATTTGAGAAAATTTATCAGCCCTAAATATTTTTTTTCCTGGCCATTAATCTGTTTTTGCAGTTGTACTACTACAAAAACTAAACATATTTAATAATGAACCAAAGAACCAACCACTGAATTTTAATCACAATACAAACAAAGATGAAACACATGTAGCATGAGCATTTTTTAATTTAAATTTGTCTGTATCATTTCAAGATTTGAATCAAAAACAGAATGGTCTGACTTTAAAGCTTTGTGAAACTATGCTAAAACCTGCATAAAACAAAAACAACAGACTGAATTTCACTCTCTGACAGCAGGTGGCGCTTGTGAAATAGAGGGGAAAATGCCATCGAAACAACGCGCTTGCTCTGCTTGTACAGTATTTTCTGTGCGCGTCTGTTAATTTTAGTCCTTGCTTCCAAGAAATAAACCTATGAGCTTTTATTTTGACGGAAACTGCAGTAGAGCGTTTATTTTGGCGGAAAACTCCAGCTTCAGTGCAAACAGGTTTACAAACGCCTCTCATTACAAATCTAGTGAAATATTGTAAACATCTGCCCATTAAAATGTTGGAAATTATGCTAATGTGACAATGCGTAACTGGTTGCCGTTGCATTCTCAAACGCGCGCTAAACTCCTGGCAAAAACAATGTTCACCGCATTGACTGTCAATCAAAGAGTCGCGCTGACTCTGACGCGGCAAACATCAAATCACGAACTGATCGTCTGACTCTGAATGAAGTGCGTGCTTCACAAACAAGCAGCGAAACAGACTTGATGAACGGATAAAACCATATAACGCTTAGTTCGTTTGACGGACACTTTTCCAAAGCGATGGCACGAAACAACGTTAAAGACGTCTATGTTAAAATGACGAGTATGAATATTTTCGGTTAATTATGAAACTGTGGCGGGACAGATGAGACTGTGGCGGGCCGCCACACTCTAGTTAATGAATGGGAAACACTGAGCCATTTCAAAAATTTCAAAAATAACTCCCATCAATCTTAAAAGAATGAAGCTCTCTTATGTTTCTGGCCTTTTAACCTCTACATAAAACATTCTTTTACACTTAGACAAAAAAAAAGAAATTATGACCTTTACTTGCCTTAAACCACCTTTCCCTCTCTTATGAAGCAGCTGAGAATATCACCTCCTCACACAAGCAGGATTCTGTGTCGTTAACATAATGTCTCGCGTCTCGCAAAGTAACGCGTTACTGTAATAGTATTACTTTTTTCAGTAACTAGTAGTGTAAGGCATTACTCGTCTGAAAATGGTAATATTATTACAGTTTTCCCGAGCTAGTTACTTGCGTTACATTTGCCAGTAGCACCTTCATCACACACAAGGCACACAACACAGAGAACAGAAGGGAGGGGAGGGGGCGTGAATGGAACAGTGATTGGTCTGGGTTTGGCACGAGGTATCATTTACCATCACCGATTGGTCGACACCCGGCAGCCGGCAGCAGAGCGGCACCCGCAAAGACAGATGGGGAAAAATGGAAGCGTCAACAACGGCAAGCTCTTTTTCAGAGGAAGGTTCCCAGTAGCGCTGCACAATTAATCGTATCGCAATCGCGATGTCAGCCTGTGTGATTATATTAAATAAGTTTGGACTTGAGAACACCTACTTTTTTTTTTTGTTTTGGATTTGGATTTGAGATTACTGACACTGACCAGAGAGAGGTACTGTGCAAGAATTAGAGGCCCTGTTTCACCTGGTATTAACATGCGTTTTCTGATGCGTCGATCTGATCACAAGTGGACAATGCTAAGTACAGGTGTAAATAGGGGTGTAAAACGTTTTCAGCTTGTCCACTTTTGACCACATCTACTTTTCAAAATCCCGTTTGTGTGCCCCTCACTTTCAAATTCGTTTGTTAAATTAATGTCTCGTATTGTAGAAAGCACGCTCAGCGCCGCTGAGAATTCGCACGATCCTTAAAACGAAACCGAAAGTAAAACGCGCACGCGCCTTCAAAAGCAATTTTAACACGCGCTTTTAGAGAGCGGTTCCACAGTGCGCGCAAATTAGGCTACATAACATATATATGTTGTTATTTGTATGTATCCTATAATAGGTTGTGTAGTTGTCTAGCTCTGTATCAGGCTTAAAAAAATTGGTCTCTATTTGCACTTTGAACATTGAGAGAGTAGCCTGGCCTACTTTGATTATGGCTGCACTATTGTTTGCACTTAATACAGCTATTCTTTTGTTTAGACTATTTTTATTTAAACTGTTTTTATTTATATTTGTAAAAAAGATCTTCAGTTAGGAGGTCAAACGTTCTAGAAGCTCATAATTCATGTACAGTTCTAATGTCTGAAGAGAATCACATGAAATCATACAGGAGAGACGCCAGTCAGTGGAGTTTGTAATGTATGTAAATGCAGGAATGTGGTCAGAAGTGGTCGAAAGTGGACAGAAGAGATGGATTAAAACGCCAGGTGTAAACGACTGTGTCTCCATTGTCCACTTGTGATCCGATCGACCAAAAACATATCCTGTCTCCTTTTCAAAAGATTTTACACAGAGTACATGTTAAATTCTTCATAAATGTCCGTTTGTTTGGGCAAAATCTTTAAAATATCTTATTTTTGTGAAACTGTGTATGTTTTTATTTTATTTAATTTAGCTATACTTTTGAGAGTTTACATTAATGCAAATGCTATTTCATTTGGTAAAAATAATTTATTTTGAAACCATTTCTAGTGTTACAAATACACATTTCCGCATTATCACTAATCTGTGTGTGCATTTTCTTTAAGAACCCATCAAGTTGACTCACAGTACCATTTATTATAATCGCAATCGCGTATAATATTGACCTCAATAATCGCAATATGAACATTTTCCCAAATCGTGCAGCCCTAGTTCCCAGCAACAGAAAACTAGTTTTGACGGGTGGAGATTCAGTCATTATTTTGAATATGTTCAACGGAAGGAAAATAACTTGACGGTGAAGTGCACACTCTGCCCGGGGAGAAAGCTGCTCTCCACCGCTTGTAACTCTACCTCCAACTTGAAGAAGCACCTGCAGCGACAGCACGGACACATCAAGCTCCTTGCGAAGCGACAGAGTGACATGAACGAGCAGCCCCATTGTACTTGATTGCACAAGTACAGTTGTTTGTAGTTATTTGTGCTAGACAGTGCCAGTCTGTTGTTGGCGTAATAAAGACCCTAAAGAACACTCCTCCTTTGTATGTTCTCCCTCCATCTGATGCATCTCAGGCAATTATAGAGTAATTAAGAAAAAAAATGTAACTAGTAATATAACTAGTAATATAACTAGTTACTTTCTCCAGGGAGTAATAAAGTAAAGTAAGGCATTACTATTTTTGAGAGTAATATGTAATATATTACTTTTTTGAGTAACTAGCCCCAACACTGCCCATTTCTAAATGATTCATAAACGACTCGTGCGAAGCAGTTCGAAGAATCAGTCTCTCTAAACCCCTCCTTTCCGTGAGCCCTCACTGCTGTGATTGGTCAGATGGCGCAGTCCTTTATGATTGGTTTACCGCGTACAGCGTGTCGGAGAACGAAACGCCCATTGCCATAACCGATTGACAGCCCTGGATACTTGTCAATACATAGAAAAGATGGCATCGATTTTACCATAACAATTCCAGCCAGAGTCTGACAATGAAACGGCTGAAGTGGCTGATCGACAAGTTAGCACGGGCTACCGTGGAAAGTGTTCACAATTTGCTTTTATAACCGAACCGGGCACACCTCTATGTTGTAAACTTCAACATTGTATAATGCATTAAACGTCTTTTACACCGAACGTAGAAAGCGCTGCGCTGGCCGCTGGGTTCAGTGCAGCCCTTCGGAGCACAGCGGAAAAAGTTCATTTGAACAACTCATTTGAACTTTGCTCCGCTGCGCGTCCGCTTTGGTCGAGACCAAACAAGCCGTCCTCGCAGGGGCGGAAGCAATTGAAACGAATGGGTTTCATAGCACAGCGCTTTCCGCATTCGGTGTGAAAGCCGCTTCGTGCGCCATCTTTTATCAGTACTTAAACTAATGAGACAGACATACAGTCAAGCTGCATCAATCACAAATTGTCAGACTACAGTGGGTCCACATCTGAACAACAGAACTACAGAAGAAGCGTGATTTAGCCGGTTAACATGACATGTGCAGGGTTGTTACACAACATAACATACACAACTACGTATTTTGAACGATATGGGCGGGCAAGTTGTTCGCGATGTAGAACGTGGGCGGACATTATGCAAATCTGTTGCTTCGTGACGTGTGGCCGTAACAGACAAAGATTTGAATTCCTGATGACTCGTTTAGGCAAATCTGAGTCGACTCTTTTTTTTGATAGACAATAACTTTATGTATCGTGCACTGTCGGCTTCACAACTTTGCAGATAGTTTATGTTCACATACAGCTACATGACACACTGCATGAAAGATCATATTTGAAAACGCATAATAGGGGCACTTTAACTCCAGAGCTGGATTGAGTTCTGCAATGAAAAACACGCACATCAATTATTTAATTAAAATGTGAACAAGTAATCATACTATTTTTGCATCAAAATATTAAGTAAACACGCAGAAGACAATGGAAACATTTATTTTCTACAAATAGCTCATATCAATCAAAAAAGAATAAATCTATCCTGTCTCTGGCTTTGAACATCTACATAAAACATATTTTTACTCTTAGACAAATAAATAAATAAAATAAAAGATAACATTAAATTATTACCTTTACTTGCCTTAAATCACCTTTCCCTCTTTTCTAAAGGTCAGAAAATCGCCTCCTCACACAAGTAGGTGCCTGTGGTGTTAGCCTCAAAGTTGGTTTGAGTTCTACAAAAAAACAGACATCAATGGTTTAAATAAAATGTGAACAAGTCACCATACTGTTGTTGTATCAAAATGTAAAGTAAACAGGCAGGAGACAACAGAAACATGTATTTTCTAAAAATAACTCACATTAATCCTGAAAGAATGAAGCTCTTATATGTCTCTGGCTTTAAACATCTACAAAAAAACCAAACATTCTTTTAACAATAGTAACAAAAAAAAAATGATAATATAGAAATTACAACCTTTACTTGCCTTATACCGTCTTTCCGTCTCTTCTGAAGAAGCCGAGCCGATCGCCTCCTCTCACACGCGGTCTTCTGTGCCGTTAACTCCCGCCGCGGGCACAATGAAGACGCAAAGCTCAACACGTCTGAAATATTACATGCAAAGCATTACTTTTAACAGTTAAAACTTAATCAGCCTTAAAATAATTAAGCTAGTCTTCATTACACGACGCCGTTCTCTTTAGGAAACTACTTTCAGTTTAATCGCGGAAAAAAAGTTTACGAATTAACATGTAAATCTGTTAACAATCCTCTATTAACACCTAAATCTTCTGTAAATATGACATAAGAAACTCACAGACGTTGTATTATAATTAAGACTATTTCTGAGGCAAAAACCGCGTCTGCGTATTTTACAATAAAAGCTCTTTTCCGACTTTTCCCGCGTTCCATTAAGTCTCAAAATACTCCCGGACACACATAATGAATGATGACTTTACATTTTTAATCTTTACTTACCGAAAATCGTCCTTCAGTCGCTTCCATCTGCAGACGCTGAGAAAATGGCCGCTTCTCGCACTTTTTGACGTACGGTGGACACGACGTGACTGCTCTCTCTCGAGTCCGCGTTCCTAACCCAGCACCGCTGGGTTATAAATTAAGACCAGTTTTAACCCAAAATTGGGTTAAATTAACCCAGTGTTCTTACCCAGCGGTCTCAGCCCAGCATTTGGGTTGAAAAAACAACCCAGCGTTTTTTAGAGTGTATCAACTCTACTTAATATTATATGGTTACAGTAGAAAACTTTGAATGCATTCATTCAATCCCACAGTGCATCTTAATAATGAGTATATAACCAATGCACACTCAAGGGTTAGCCGCAGAATTTGACACTATGTGTCACTCTATTCTACTTGATAGACTGGAGAGTTGACTTGATATCTCCAGTACTATGCTTAAATGCTTCAAGTTCTACCTTACTGATTGTTCCCAGTTTGTCGTCTTTTAAAACAGATCTAAAACAGTGTTCTTTAGGGGCCTGTCTTGTGCTTTTTAGTATTTATATGCTTCCTCTAGGGCAAATTATTAAGAAATATGGTTTAGGGTATCATTTTAATGCTGGTGATACCTAAATTTACATCAGCTCATCAAATTTACATCAGTCTATGGAATTCACTTCCTTTTACTGTTAGAAATACTCCCACATTGTGCATAGGTTTTTAAGAAACTGTTAAAACACATCTTTTTAAAATAGTTAATATAGATAATCAACAGATTCATTAAATGATTATAGAAACATAGATAATTAAGCTAAATTGATTAATTTTTCAATGGACTGTTGACTTATTGTTTTTATTATACTTTTTGTTATTCTGTTACTTACCTATGCATTCTAGAAAATCTTCAATAAAGTCCTTGTAATTGGTTCACACTCCTCAATTTCTGCAGCCTTACCGGACAGTAATGAATTTTCCATCACATCCATCAATTCTCCAAATCGCTTATCCTACGTAGAGCTGTAGATAATGAATTTTATATCATTAATTCTGAATTACAGTACATAGCTCTCTTCAGACTAATTAAACAAACATGCTAATTTCAGATCTTTCAGTCTCTGAGCATATTGGAATACACAGACAACTCATCTTAGTTTCCCTTGTACTCCTGTATTCACCACACCGCTATCACTTTAGCCTGAGGCACTGAATACTTCATTGACTCTTTTTCTGGGTTCAGTGTGTGCTGATGCGATCTCATAAATGTAGGCTTGTTTATATTATACTCAGCAAGGAGGAAAGTAAACAAAGCTACGATCCAGTAGCTAAGCTAGAACAAGATTCTGTTAGATTTATGTCAGTATTTTTGCTTGCAGAAGCAGTTTGATTGATGTCTGCAGAACTGGAGCAGAATTGATTGAACTGATGAAATCCACAACATTGGGCACATTTTGGATTAATAAATTAAAAATACAATTAGTCAAATTCAGATCACAATGTAGACTGTGAAAGTGTCTGAATTTTGAAGAAAAAATGCTGTGTAAATCTACTACACATACTGAAGCATGCTTATCTGTCATCTCATTATATGAGGACATGAACACATTAACTAACTTTTAAATGAACTTTTTGCTATATAAAGAGTACATTAAAATGATTAATTTTTCTTAATTTAATTTTTCTTCTCCAAAGTTAGAAAACCTTCAGTCTTAAACTCTGGAAATCTATTATAAGACTAATTATTGTATTTTTAAAACTATGATGATCTAATGAAATGGTGAGATAAACATCAACTAATACAATGTTGATGTTATATTAACCTCTCTAGCTCTTATTTGTCACGTCCCATTGGTTAACCCTCCTCATGTGCCAGTGATGCTGAACTATACACTAGACTAGACTTTAATCTCTCTCTATTTCCCCATGCCCTCATCCCTCTTTCTTTCCAGGATGATAACTGGGGTGAGACTACGACAGCTGTCACTGGCACCTCAGAACACTCTCTATCTCAGGAGGATATTGTTCGCATCAGCAAAGACCTCGACGACAGCGTGGGCCTGGACTGCAAACGTTATCTGAATGTGGCTCTGTCTGTCATCTTGGGACTTGTGGTTTTTCTGACTCCACTTGCCTTCCTTATCCTGCCTCACCTCCTCTGGCATGATAGACTGAAAGCCTGTGGAACGGCCTGTGAAGGTCTCTTTATATCTGTGGCATTTAAACTGCTGATTTTGTTGTTGGCAGTGTGGGCTCTATTCTTCAGGCCACCCAGGGCTGGTTTGCCAAGAATCTTCGTCTTTCGAGCCTTACTAGCTACATTGGTGCTACTGTTTGTGCTTTCTTATTGGCTGTTTTATGGAGTACGCATCCTAGACTCACAGGTAAGGCTACAAGTGTGCCTACATATTTTTCCAAAAATGAAAATTCTGTAATCATTTACTCACCCTCCTTTCATTGAAAACTTTATGACTATCATTCTTCTCCAGAGCAAAAAGTAATATATTTTGAAGAATGTTTTAATTCAACTGTTTTGTCCATATGAAGTCACAACATAGTATGGACAAAGAGCCTCTTTTTAAATATTTCCCTATTTATTATTGGTTTGGAATTGCACAGTAGTGAGTAAATGATGACAGCATTTTCATTTTTTAATGGACTGTTCAGTCTAAAGCGGATGTGTGCACTGAAATGTGCATTCCAAAACTGTCTGTTATTAGTGTAGCCCATACTAAATACAGACTACCTCTAACACAAACTTAGGAGTCATATTTGTGAATACGGGTGGGTTGCAACTATGTGGATTATTACATTTTGATCCTGGTTTTAATTTACAATTTTGATATATTATCTTAAATCCTATTGCTCCATTACTTTGAATTTTGATTTAAATCTCAGCCAGGGATGAATTTTACATTTACAGATAAGGAGGTTTAAATAATAATAAAATCACCTACAGTTAAAATATGTGGCTGACTGAACAAAGACATGCAGTGTAACTGCTTTTGCATGTTAAAATGGTACTTTGGGCTTAACTGCACCAACACTAAAAATATTTAGCTCACTAGCATATCCCATTCTTGCCGATCTCTAATAACTTCTTTTCTGTGTGAGTACTAGTCCCAATCTCCTCTACTTTGTAACTTTGTAGCTAAACTATCAACATGTTAACATATCACAAAAAAAAATTTCTAGTAATATTATGTACCAGCTAATTCTCACATTACTATATGTAACGGGCACTGACAGTTTCTCTATATGTTCCAGGATGAGGACTACCAGGGGATTGTGCAGTATGCCGTTTCACTAGTGGACGCTCTGCTCTTTATCCACTACCTGGCCATTGTGCTGCTGGAGCTTAGACAGTTACAACCGTTCTTCTCTCTGTGTGTCACACGCTCCACGGATGGAGCAACACAACATTATAACTTGGGTCTACTCAGGTAAGAACATCATCAACAAACTGCTACATTTATGTAGTTAATTCCTTTTTAATACCCATCTAAAGTGATTTGGGTTTTAGAACATATTTTTATTCTCTTTTGCAATTTGTATAATATACCATAAGTGTAAATATTTACAAAAATGTATATTTTGTACATTCAGCTTTACTTGTGATCAAAGTGTTTCAGTAAATCCTTCAAACTCAGACATGGTTACATGGCATTTTGTAAAATCAGACATGAGGACTGTTTTGAGGAAGCTCTTGAAAGAGACACTGACCATTGAGAGCTCAGCTGCTGTGTGAGTGGTTAGGGTACCGTATACAAGATTTGTTGGGTATCCAGTCCTCACATTGGTGGACTTTAGACTGAACAGATTTGTAGAAAAAAATATTAATTGAATTGTTGTTAGTGCTGTCATAGGAATAAACTGTCCATTAGAAAAATAGGTTCAGGCTAGTATGACATAATAATCCTGACCAAATATTTAACATTCTTGGAATTTTGTCCACCCTGTTACATGTAATTTTTATAATGCAGTGTGTAACAATTTGACATTTTATGCTAATGAAGCCCATTACAACATGCCAGTACATTAACATTTAGGAATTATTTTAATAGATGTATACAATTTTTACGCTATTAGATAAATCTTCTAAAAATTGAGAAAATAAGAGAAAAGACCAATGGCACAATTCCCGCAATTTATTTTTGACTTGTCACAAAAGTTGGTTTAGTTTTAGGCTGCAATCACCACTTCACTCTCTTTCTTATATTGTGTCCATTAAGGCTCAAAATATTTGAGAATAAGAATGTGCATAAATTTGGAAAAAAAGGGAACATGAAATCAAACCTGTGTAGATCATGACAGAATTTACATTTTTTTGGGTTAACTTTATACTATTCTGAAACCATATGGACGTGGTACATTTTATTTTTGATTGATTCTTTAAACAATTATTTTGTGCTTTGCATTTTCAGTTTTGTGTCTCCCTATTTCTTTTCATATTCTAATCCTCCTTTTCCCTTCCTTTTTCTTGTTTGCAAGAAACGATATGATAGCCAATCATATCCAACTCCAATATATCTATGCTAAATCCACCAATCATATAGATCCTTTCAGATTTACACATCCTTTCCTTTTCCCTCTAATGTTATTATGTTGAAGCTCTTCCTGGCGTTTCTGTTCTGCTCCACTTTGTCACCATTAGAAGGGCTGGAGCACAGCCTTCTGTGTCTCTTGTTAGGCTTTTGGCATGGATGCTGTCATGTTTTCATAATTACACACCTCCATGGACCCAGTGGCTTGTTTATCTTTATACTGTCATCCTGAAAACATTGCAGTTCTAGTCCCAGATTAGCTGCAAAAGGAGAGATCCTAAAACACTTAGCAAGTGCCACAGGCACAAAAACCTGTTTTTGAAAAGTAGGCCACCTCTCCCTTTTATTTTCTTTCCTCCCGAGTTTCTGTTGTGTGGTGAGGTGTCTGCTCATCCTCAGGGTGGACAGTATAGCATCTGTAGCATGTATGTAAATAGAAAGCCCATGCCATGATCAAGGACAAGCTCACTATAATCAGGTTAGTGTGGCTTAACAAATCATACAAGCTTCTGTCTGAGGCATCTGGCCCCAATATAACTGTCGCCGTGTTGAGTGACCCAAACACACTCACACTCAGCAGCTGGTGGAGTCTGTTATCCTGATTTGAGGCCAAGTGTGTCATTTTCTTTTCTGTCTGGGAGACATGAACAACACTATATTACTATGTTTACTGTCTGGCATAAACCCAAAGCACACATTTTCAGTAAAGCAGCATTGCATTTGTGTAATGTCTACAGTTTGAAAATGTATTTTTGTTTGACTAATGTTTCTGAATGACATACTTAACTTTAGAGATCCACAGCAGCAAAACTCAAATACATATTATTGCACTCTAAAAACCATTGAGTTGAAAGTAACCCAAGTTGAGTTTTTATTTGCAGTGTTACTTAATGCAAGTAAAATATGGACAAACCCAGCCGTGGGTTATTTTCATTTATGATTCATGCAATTTTTTTTAATAGGAATACTAGCTTCTTCTAATCTACTAGTTATTAATGTAAACAATATTTTAAGTCATATTTATTTGTTTTTTAAATCAAATACCAAACATTTAGAAATAAACATTTACAATTTGTTAAACAGTTAAACATTTTAATTCACGTGTAATCAACTGTTCGCAGTTATCTTTTTTCCACCGAAATGGTGCTGGATATAACCCATAATATGATCCAACAGACTCAACAATAAATTAATAAATCAATAGAAATCACAGAAAACTAGCTGTCTGATAACTGGTTCTCAGTTAGTAGAACAAAATAAATATATATATTTACTATGTTTTTCATTAAAATGAGATAACCGTATAAAGTTGTCCTCTAAAGGAACATATAATAATATAAAGCTACAATTAATATTAACCCCATACTATTCTTTCCTTACACAGTTATTGAACGAATCTGAATCAACACTGAACTGACCACTTGACTTCCTCTACTTGTCTTTTCTATGTGCAGCATCCAGAGGGCAGCAGTGGTTATATTAGAGAACTACTACAAAGACTTCCCTGTCCATAATCCTGCAACGCTAACAGCTTCCAAGTCCCGTGCCGCCAAACACCTGGCAGGCCTCAAAGTCTACAACGTGGATGGTGAGTTCACAACCACTCAAGTATATAGAAATCATTTCCATTAGCTCAGAAAATCTTATTCTCTTGTCAAATGCTTTTCCAGTTCAGTGATTCTTAACTCTGACCCCAGAGCTTTGTTGACTTTGACATGACTGTACCAGTGGTACTGAAGTGATGTTGTGATGAATTGTTTGTGACCAGCAAAGATCATGCCATTGTTAACATTTATCTTCTCTTATTTTGTGTCTCCTCCTAAAAGTCTTTAAAATGAAAATGAAAGCTTACCTTTTGGACAGTAAGTTGATCATTAAACTGTATTGTCCATTTATTTTGGCCCTGAGCACTTTGTGGCTGCACAGTAATCCCTGATGAATGAGCACATTTGCTGGGCACCAAAGTGGAAGTTTTGTGAGAAATTTGTACATATATTTATTTGTTTGTCTGCACTAGTGAAATCACATATTTCCCTAAAAACTGCACAGAACGCATAATAGTTATTTCATATCCCCCAAGTTTCAGATATTGTAATGTCACCTGGACAAATATTGTAATAGCACCTGGACAAAAAAGTTCCCGGAGTATACTGTATATTATACATACATACTTATGTATTTAATTGCCACATTTTTGATGCAGTTACTATATATAAAGAATAACCAGTGCTTCGTATGTACAGTAGTTCTGAAGAAATTTTGGTGACAATCACCTGAAAAACATGGTGAAGAATGGTAGATTTTATATGAGATATATCGTTTCAGCATGGGAAAACGATTTGGGTTTGATTGAGGCAATAAAATATATGTGCTGAATAATTTACCACTGTAGCGCAATCTGTCCTCCTTTGTGGGATTTTGGCTACTTTTTAGATGCCCTAAGAGAAAACTTTCACACTGGTTTCCACAAAAAAAATCCAAAAATACATTTCTGTAAGTATGATTTCCAGCACATTTCACTCCATACTCTTTTCCACACTCCTTTTTTACTTTGATCTGTATATCTTCCTGTCTGTCTCCTTGTACTTGACCAGACACACATTCCAAGATGCCCACAAACAATTCCACTCTGTCCTGCATTAGAAATGGTTGGGTTGTGCTGTTATTAGTTTGCAGAGTTGTTCATGGTAACAGACATTTAGTGAAACTTCATCCTGGCTTCTGATTAAGACCGTGACATACCAAGCTGACAGTCAGCTGTCATAGAGGATTTACTAGCCAATTCAGCATGGTTGAATCAGCATTGAGCAGCCAGTGATAGAGATCACTCTGACTGGCTGCTCAGCTTAGCGAACCAGTGCATGAGAAGAAAAAAAAAGTGATAAAAGCAAGCAAGTCAAAAGGGCATAAACAGAAACTCTTCTTTCCTGTCATGCCATCTTTCCTGAGCATATAATTTTGCTTATATTTTCATAACAACATGGCCGTCTGAAATGAAAAAACTGATCAACATAATTCATATTCAAAACGGTATGCAAATGCTGCTTTGCTGAGGGATTGTATATCTGCAGTCCTAGTTTTGCTTTCTCTTTTTGAATGACAAATATAGACTACTGCCACCTGCTGAGATAGACAGTTATTTCCTCTCACACAGGTGCAGAATGTACATGCTAGTTGGCCATTGGTTGTAGTTCTTTGCAGTGTTTAAACACAACTTTTTTAATCCCATACGCATGTGGTGTGAGGTGACAACACTTTTGTCACTGCCAGTTCTTTGTTGTCAAGTTTGGTGTGTCATGGCCTTAAGACTGCAGAAGTACAACAACATTCTTTTGTCTTACTTCTGTTAAACCGCATCTGTCTTCATTTTGCCTGTGTAAAAACTCCTTAGACACCTTACGGCCATTTCTTTGGCTTTGCCAAAGAAAAAGAAAGTTGATTTTGTTACAGATAATAGTCAATTAATGTTATTTAATGTTAATTAATGTTAATGTTACTTTTTTTAGTCATAGTCATCAGAGCATTTTTTTGTGTTGCTGCTTTTATCACTTAACTACTGTGGCCATTCCGAATTTTACTGTGAGGACTTTATTGACATCACAACAGATGTTTATATTGGTTGAAGGAGAAACATGCAGAGCCTAAATAACAACATTTTAGGAAAGGGACTCTTTTTCACAAGTACTTGTCTTCTCATTTAATCCTTAAGAGTGATTAAGTAAACAGATTTGGCTTGTTGTCCAAGACAGAGAGCTTGTGCTTAAGACTGAACTCTAAAAAATTCCCCTGAACTACTCAATAGTGAAATCACTCATGAAATCTGTCAGGAGTTGGGTGGTGATAGGATGACTGTGTACTGTTATGTTCTTCTTGCATTGTGATTAGCAAGATTAAATTAACAAACTTATTCTGCATTTTGAGGAAATATTATGCAAAATGAAAGTAATCATGTTAGTTATTTTGTGTCATTGTGCAATCATCAAGGTATAATATGTGCAGTGGGATCCAAAAGTCTGAGACTGCCTTTTTTTTTTCTTTAATGTGCACTGCTCAAAAAATGAAGGGAACACTTACATATCACAATATAAACCAAGTCAAATAAAATTCAAGGATATCAATCTGTCCAGTTGAGAAGCATAAGTGATTATGAATCCGTTTCACCTACTTTGGTGCAAATGAAAGTGACAGGTGCACTGGAAAACCAACAGCAAGACAACGTTCCAAAAAGGAAATGGTTTTGCAGGTAATAGCCCACAGACAATTGCTCTCTCTTTATCCTTCCTGACTGAGTTGTCTTTAGTTTTGTGTTTTGTTAACGTATATAAAAGCGTAAGCGTATAAAAAAACATTAAGATTCAATATCCAATGTGTAATTTTAGTGTTCTCTTCATCTTTTTGAGCAGTGTATATTTTTTTCTATTACAAATTATAAGTAAGAAATTTTAAGAGTTAACCTGAAAAATTTACATTTTGTATTATTTAGAATGTCTTGCATTTGCTTTCACATAAAAAACACTTGATCATGTTATCCAGCTTGATTTGAGAATATTCTTAAAAGTCTCTGCATTTAATTAAGGAAAACTGACCTATTGTACAAAAAAGCTCACATAATCAGTGTCACAAATTTGCTTAATTTGTAACTTAGAAGTTAGTCATTTATTATAAATAAATTTGTAGCCTAGATATTAATAAGTTAAACAATAACGGAAACAGTTTTATATCAGTAGAGGACTTGTACAGTTCATCAGTCTTTCCACACAGGTTGAACTACACCTTTAAATTAAATAATTTCATTTCCTTTATATTCATTTTAATTTTAGTTAGAATAATTAAAATAAAATTCAAAGTTTAGAATCAAATCTATGCATATATTTAACCGAATTTCCTTTCAAAATTCATTTTTAATCAAAGCATGACCCCAATAATAGATTTAAATCAAATCATGAGATTCCAAAAGATTCCAACCCATAATATTTTTCTTGATGATTTGGAGGAGGATGCTACCCTTAATCTCCCATCCCCTCTTGTCCCAGCCATCTTCAAATCGTCTGTAACTCCGCTAGTTCCGCCCAGCTTAAAGCATTGACTGGTTCTATCCAGCTCAAAAATTCCTGAGTCTCTAGAGGCTCCTGTTTCCTGAGTATTCCAATATGTTATTAAACATTGTTTGGATTCTCGTTGTGCGCTTTTCTACACCCACCATGATGTAACAGTTATGTTGTATATAATCATTTGTTTTTGCTTTTGAAGATAAACAAGAGTTTTTCTTGCATGGACAGTAATAATCTTAAGTATATTTTTTCAGCTTGTCTCCTTCAGTTTCAGAGATGAATAAAGAAACAGATGAGTTCTGAACTTCCTCATGACTTATTCACCATCCAGCCCACTATCAACACACTGACAGCAGTTCCTGGTAGACACAGATTCTGCTGCATATTAACCAGCTGCATATTTATTACATGCACAAAATATTATCTTTGAAGTTTCTATAGATGAATATGAGAAGAGAATTTGACACCTAGACACAAGAGAGGCTGAATTTGAATACCTTAAAAAAGCGGGTAAGGTGAAAGAATTTTAACAGCATAGCTCATCCCAAAATGAAGTTTTGTCATATTTTATTCCCTTATATGTCATTACAAATCCATATGACTTTCTTTCTTCTGTGGAATACAAAGGAAGAAGTTTACTGGTAGCGTTTTTTTCACGCAGTTACAACGCACAGTGGTGAAGCTTTCAAGCTTTAGCAAGTATGCAAAAGCACTATAAAGTAATCCACGCAACTTGTGCTCTGAATTCCAAGACTTTGAAAGCAGTATCAAAGATTTGTGTGTAGAACAAACTGAAATTGTAAATCAGTTGTTCATACCAGTTTCAGTTTTGTGAATCAGAAGCATCCCAAAAGCATTGAACTAGAAAAAAATTAGGGAAAACATGTCAATGACTTGCTGCCAGGTATGAAAACTGACCATATATTACAAGGCAAAACATATTTTCAGTCAGACCACTGCTTGATTGGTAAAGCACAGTCTACATTTCTGCACTGAATTACCATCAGTGCACTGAAAAAAAAGTGAAATGACCACATTTTTATATTGTTCTAATCAAAAATTATGGTTCCCCATCAGTCGTTCACTCCGACGTTACGTCGAGTGACGTATTTGGGATCATACTTGGAGCCCTATCACCTCTGAACTAAAGAGAAAAGGCCAATGAGAATTGGCGAGTGGAATTTGCATCGCAAGCCGCTCCCCTGTACATATGGGTATATAAGGCGGCTGCATGCATTCACTTACTCAGGTTTTTCTGCTTCGGAGCTCTCGCCTTGAAGTTAGAGAAGAAAGAAGAATACAAGCCAAACCAGCTCTTGATCGTGTGTGTGCTGGCTCCAAGACCCTGGGTCAGGTGATGTCCACCATGGTGGTCCAGGAGCGCCATCTCTGGCTCAACCTGGCACAGATGTCTGACGCCGACAAAGTTCGCTTTCTCGACGCACCCGTCTCCCAGGTAGGCCTCTTTGGCGACACTGTCGAGGACTTTGCCCAGCAGTTCTCGGCAGTACAAAAGCAGAGGGCCGGGGGTCAGTATCTTTGCTGAGTCAGCGGTACCCACCTACTCAAAAAAAGAGCAGTTTCCTCTTTCTCCAGGTCTTCGGCCCCGAGTTCGGTTCCTGAGCGACACTCAGCTTCCTCAGCTTCCGACCCGGAGCCTCAAATTGCCAACGCAGGATCCAGAGCAGCAGGTAAGTGCTGCTCACAGCAGCCCGGCTTTCCTCCAGAGCACTCTTTCCTCTGGGGTCAGCCCCCTGCCCCTCCCGAGCTGCCCCACCGCGGGTACATCCCCCCTGATTCCGCTAGCACGTCGGCTGGGGGCCTGGTTAGCGCTCCCCAGTCCATCTCGCTGGCTGATCAGGACGGTGCGACTCGGCTACGCAATCCAATTTGCGAGGCGCCCGCCGAAGTTCAGAGGCGTTCATTTTACATCTGTCCATTCGGACACAGATGCCTTTGTCTTACGTGCAGAGATTGCAGCCCTACTGGCGAAGGATGCAATCGAGGCCGTCCCTCCAGCCGAGATGAAGACGGGCTTCTACAGCCCGTACTTCATTGTGCCCAAAAAGAGCGGTGGGTTACGACCGATCCTGGACCTTCGAGTACTGAATCGGTCCCTTCACAGGCTACCGTTCAAAATGCTCACTTCCAAGCGTATCCTATCGTGTGTGCGTCACCAGGATTGGTTTGCAGCCATCGACCTGAAGGACGCGTACTTTCATGTCTCGATTCTACCTCGACACAGACCGTTCCTTCGGTTTGCCTTCGAGGGTCGGTCATATCAGTACAAAGTCTTCCCCTTCGGCTTGTCCCTGTCCCCCCCGAGTATTTACCAAACTCGCAGAGGGTGCCCTGACTCCACTTTGGAATCAGGGCATCCGCATCCTCAACTATCTCGACGACTGGCTGATAATAGCTCACTCTCGAGATCTGTTGTGTCAGCACAGGGACCTGGTGCTCCGGCACCTCAGCCACTTGGGGCTTCGGATCAACTGGGAGAAGAGCAAGCTCTCCCCTGTGCAGAGCATCTCTTTTCTCGGTATGGAGTTGGATTCAGTCAACATGACAGCACGTCTCACAAATGATCGTGTGCAGTCAATGCTGAACTGTCTGAAACTTTTCAGATGCAAGACAGCGGTCCCTCTCAAGTACTTCCAGAGGCTCCTGGGGCATATGGCAGCCACAGTCGCTGTGACGCCACTCGGCTTGCTTCATATGAGACCGCTTCAGCATTGGCTAAACGACCGGGTCCCGAGATGGGCATGGCACCGTGGTACTTTCCGGGTCGGCGTTACCCCGGAATGCCGCCTTCTCTTCAGCCCATGGTCAGACCCTGTGTTCCTACGGGCGGGAGTGCCCTTAGGACAGGTGTCCAGGCACATAGTGGTCAACACAGATGCCTCCATGACGGGTTGGGGTGCCGTTTGCAACGGGCAAGCAGCTTCGGGCTCCTGGACAGGACCTCGA